>NC_091955.1:64851629-65214129 GCF_031021105.1 Erythrolamprus reginae
CTGATGATACCCAGCTTTACATCTCCACCCCATGTCCAGTCAACGAAGCAGCGGAAGTGATGTGCCGGTGTCTGGAGGCTGTTGGGGTCTGGATGGGTGTCAACAGACTCAAGCTCAACCCT
The DNA here is from genome assembly GCF_031021105.1 of Erythrolamprus reginae. Classification (NCBI taxonomy): domain Eukaryota; kingdom Metazoa; phylum Chordata; class Lepidosauria; order Squamata; family Dipsadidae; genus Erythrolamprus; species Erythrolamprus reginae. The sequence goes on from NC_091955.1 coordinate 64,851,752, forward strand.
GATAAGACGGAGTGGCTGTGGGTCCTGCCTCCCAAGGACAATTCCATCTGTCCGTCCATTACCCTGGGGGGGGGAATTATTGACCCCCTCGGAGAGGGTCCGCAACTTGGGCATCCTCCTCGATCCACAGCTTACATTAGAACCATCTTTCAGCTGTGGCGAGGGGGGCGTTTGCCCAGGTTCACCTGGTGCACCAGTTACGGCCCTATCTGGACCGGGACTCATTGCTCACAGTCACTCATGCCCTCATCACCTCGAGGTTCGACTACTGTAACGCTCTCTACATGGGGCTACCTTTGAAAAGTGTTCGGAAACTTCAGATCGTGCAAAATGCAGCTGCGAGAGCAGTCATGGGCTTACCTAGGTATGCCCATGTTTCACCATCACTCTGCAGTCTGCATTGGTTGCTGATCAATTTCTGGTCACAATTCAAAGTGTTGGTTATGACCTTTAAAGCCCTTCATGGCATTGGACCAGAATACCTCCGAGACTGCCTTCTGCTGCACGAATCCCAGCGACCAATTAGGTCACACAGAGTGGGCCTTCTCCGGGTCCCGTCAACTAAACAATGTCGGTTGGAGGGCCCCAGGGGAAGAGCCTTCTCTGTGGCGGCCCCGACTCTCTGGAACCAACTCCCCCCGGAGATTAGAACTGCCCCTACTCTCCCTGCCTTCCGTAAAGTTCTTAAAACCCACCTTTGCCGTCAGGCATGGGGGAATTGAAACATCTCCCCCGGGCATATATAATTTATGCATGGTATGCTTGTGTATGTGTTTGTTAATATATTGGGGTTCTCTTTTAAACTTTTTTAAATATTTAAATTATTTGGATTTGTTCGATTTGTTTATGCCTTGTTGTGAGCCGCCCCGAGTCCACGGAGAGGGGCGGCATACAAATCTAAATAATAAATAAATAAATAAATAAATAACTACATAGGCAGGGGGAGATGTTTCAGTTCCCCCACGCTTGACGGCAGAGGTGGATTTTAAGGAGTTTACGAAAGGCAAGGAGGGTGGGGGCAGTTCTAATCTCTGGAGGGAGCTGATTCCAGAGGGTCAGAGCCGCCACAGAGAAGGCTCTTCCCCTGGGTCCTGCCAAATGAGATTGTTTAGTTGACGGGACCCGGAGGAGACCAACTCTGTGGGACCTAACCGGTCACTGGGATTCGTGCAGCAGAAGGCGGTCTCGCAGATACCCTGGTCCTGTGCCATGAAGGGCTTTATAGGTGATGACCAACACTTTGAATTGTGACCGGAAACTGATCGGCAACCAATGCAGACTGCGAAGTGTTGGAGTAACATGGGCATATTTGGGGAAGCCCATGACTGCTCTCGCAGCTGCATTCTACATGATCTGAAGTTTCTGAACACTCTTCAAAGGTAGCCTCATGTAGAGAGCTTTTGGCACCTGAGGAAAAAAAGATTCACCATCACTGGACTATAGTATTCGTTTGATGTATTCCTTCAGATCCTCTCTACTGTATCACCAAGTTTACTTTTGGATTTCAGAGCTGGTGTCAATGCATTTAACGGTAAAAATCCTTCTTCCTATTGCTTTTGTCAGTTTTGAAAACTTGCATCCTTTACTAGATTTGATGTATCCCAAATTTACAAATTGTAGTTAAATAGAAATGCTTTCTCATTCTCAGGTAGATGTAATAGGACAGTCCTGTTACTCTGAGGCAAAAAATCAATCTTGTACATGTTTTATGAAAAAGCATACATTTTTTTGTGAATTGCAGGCCCTTCCATCAGATGCACAAAGTCATTAGGCTGATGTAGGATTTAAATTGGGATAAAACTAAAGGGCAAATGGAGGGGAAGACAGGTTAGTAATGCATATTTAAATTACATGTGAGACATATTATACGAACCAATTGACAGTTGGATTGAAAACCTGTTGCATTTGTTGTGACCTGTAGTTTTAACACATTACATTGGTTAATAATATGACACTATCACTTTAGCTTTATACCAGCATCCATATGTCAAGCTGCAATTATAGTATGAAAACTAATACAGTGGTACCTCAAGATACGAACCCCTCATCTTACGAACAACTCGTGATACGAACCCGGGGTTCAGAAAAATTTTGCCTCTTTTTACGAACTTTTTTTGAGTTACGAACCGGCGTTCGGAGACTGCTGGGAAGCCGCGCGGCTGTTTTAAAAGGTGACAGCCGGGTGGCGGGGCTTCCCAGAAGCCTGCCGAACGCCGGTTCGTAACTCGAAAAAAGTTCGTAAGAAGAGGCAAAAATTTTCTGAACCCCGGGTTCGGTTCGGGAGGTTGCTGGGAAGCCCCCCAGCCCGGCTGTGACCTTTTAAAACAGCCACGCGGCTTCCCAGCTGTCTCCGAACGCCGAACATGGAAGTTCAGGTTTGACGTTCGGCTTCGGGAGACAGCTGGGAAGCCGCGCGGCTGTTTTAAAAGGTCACAGCCGGGCTGGGGGGCTTCCCAGCACCCCCCGAACCCCGAACCCGGAAGTTCGGCAAAAGTTTGGGGTTCGGGGGGGTGATGGGAAGCCCCCCAGGCCGGCTGTGACCTTTTAAAACAGCCGTGCGGCTTCCCAGCTGACGCCGAATGCCGAACGCGGAAGTTCGGGTTTGGCGTTCGGCTTCTGGAAGCTGCTGGGAAGCTGCGCGGCTGTTTTAAAAGGTCACAGCCGGCCTGGGGGGCTTCCCATCACCCCCCCGAACCCCGAACTTTTGCCGAACTTCCGGGTTCGAGGTTCTGGAGGTTGCTGGGAAGCCCCCCAGGCCGGCTGTCACGTTTTAAAACAGCCGCGCGGCTTCCCAGCAGTCGCCGAACGCCGTTTTTTGCGGGGGGTTTTTTGGTTGCACGGATTAATTGACTTTACATTGTTTCCTATGGGAAACAATGTTTCGTCTTACAAACCTTTCGTCTTACGAACCTCCTCCTTGCACCAATTAAGTTCGTATCATGAGGTATTACTGTATTGTGTTCATCTAGTTTAGTTTTAAAGCAAAAAGGGTTAATTCTTCCTCTACTTCAGTTTGATAATTCCACTTTATAAATTGAGATATTTTATTGAGTTTAAATTCCCTAACGACAAACTGTTGAATTTGTCATGGGTGAACTGGATTAATATATGCTAAAGGCAAACCAAAATTATTTTGCATTGCTCTACAGGTGATACATCTCGTTGGGTTCCAAGGCAAATCACTCAGCACCTCTTTCTCCCCTAAGGCTATGGCTTTTATGGTAGGAGAAAGAGGGAAAAGGAGAATTATTTGTCCACTTCTTTCATGTTGCAGGAGCAGAAGACTAGGCCATCAAGGTGTCCTTTCACTGCCTCAATCTCAGTCTCTCCCTCTTCCTCCTATCTAATAGTTCTGGGGAGGGAAAAGCTTCCTCACACTGTCCCATTCAAAGTGCAGTGATACCTTGTCTTATGAACTTAATTCGTTCCGTGACCAGGTTTGTAAGTAGAAAAGTTCGTAAGACGAAGCAATTTTCCCCATAGGAATCAATGTAAAAGTAAATAATGTGTGTAACCCCACGCCAAAAGTCACCCCTTTTGCATTGTGCCACTGGGAATCCCCGCCTCCATCCAGCCAAAATGCCTGTTCTTGCATTGCTGGGATTTCCCTGAGCTCCCCTTGCTGGGAATCCCCACCTTTGGACTTCCCTTGCCAGCTGAAGCGCTGGGATTTCCCTGAGCTTCCCCTTTCTGGGAAACCCCACCCCCGGACTTCCGTTGCCAGGTAAAGTGCCCATTCTTGCATTGCTGGGATTTCTCTGAGATTCCCCTCACTGGGATTCAAACAAACGCCAGCAAAAATGAAGGGAATCCCAGCGAGGGGAGGCTCAGGGGAATCCCAGCAATGCAAGAACGGGCGCTTCGGCTGGCAACGGAAGTCCGGAGGTGGGGATTCCCAGTGAGGGGAGGCTCAGGGAAATCCCAGTGCTTCACCTGGCAGTAGAAGTCCAGAGGTGGGGCATCCCAGCGGCGGTGGCTCAGGTTCGTAAGGTGAAAATAGTTTGGAAGAAGATGCAAAAAAAATCTTAAACACCGGGTTCGTATCACGAAAAGTTTGTATGAAGAGGGGTTCGTAAGACGAGGTATCACTGTACAACTATCTGTGCATACAACACTCACAGTTTTCTCTTTTCAGAAAGATCTCCCCAAAAGAATGCACTAAAATATGGGTTATTACTAGATGGTCGCAATGAGTTAAAGAGTTTTTCTGGGCTCTGCTATTGCTGCTGAGGAAATGACTGGTTTGGGAGCAAAATAGGGGATCATATAGAACAGCAGTGGCTGCAACATCTCCCCACTTCTCTTCCTCCTGCTTCTTTCCATATTAATCTTCCTACAAATTCCTATTGGGGATCTACTCTTAGACTACCATGCCCGAGTTGCAAAAACCTGCATGATGGCTGCAATATATATAAAGATTCTCCTTGCTATTACAGAGTAATCATCTAGGTTTTTATTGCCCAGATCTCTGTTCCTACCTGTGCAATCCGATTTGTTGAATGTGTAGGGCAGATGGCAAGAGAACTGCTTTGTAGCAGGCCTCCTATGTTGCAGGTCCCAAGGTGGCTGTTTCTCCCCCTCCTCTTTATTTATGCCTCTAGGATTGCTTCAAAAGCTGTGGTTTACAAAGAGCTGAATTCAGTTTCCCCATAGCTATATGTGTGGTTAAAGTGTTTTCTGTACCAGACTGAGTGCTGCTTTTAACACCTGTTGTTTTTCTACTTCAGAAAACTGTTTCAAGCACTGTTTGAAACAGTTATTAAACAGTTTGCGCTATGGTCTTCATACCAACTTCTGATTTTTCTTACAAAGTGTATAAAGCCCTTTAAACATCTCAGTTGTGCAACATTTGAGGATGCGAGTTTTTTTCATGAAACATAGGTAATATTAATGCTTATAAAAGATCGACAATAATTATTATACAATAAATACTGCCGCACAAATCCCAGCAGCTGATAAGCTCCCACAGAGTTGGCTTTCTCCAGGTGCCGTTAACTAGACAATGTCATCTGGCAGGGCCTAGGGGAAGAGCCTTCTCTGTAGTGGCCCCAGCCCTCTGGAATCAGCTACCTCTTGAAATTCACACTGCCCCCACCCTCCTTGCCTTTCACAAGAGCCTTAAGACCCATCTATGTCGCCAGCCATGGGGCAGCTAGATCATGCCCCCTTCTTCTCTGACCATTAAATGTTATGTGTGGATGTGACTGAGAAGATTGACTGTTTTTTTAACATAATAAGATTTTAGCTTACAGTTTTAATTATTAGATTTGTATACATATTGTTTTGTGTAGCTGCCATGGCATGTTGGGATAGGATTGCACTATATCTGGACTTCTAGCGTGGATGCCTTGTACACTCCGATTCCATTAGCCAGGACAGGACTGCACGTAGGTCACATAGTGAGTCTGCATTTCTGGTGAAATCTGCTTAAGGAAGTGACTGGCCGTAAAACAGTTCGAGCAGCTCTCCTCGGGTGGCAGGAATGTGCCAGCAGGAGGGGAACTGTATGATCAAAGGATGCAATTTACATTGCCTGGGGTAAACAGGACAAAGGCTGTGATAAAGGACCTTGCTTTGTGGTAAACAGGAGATAGCTGTGTTAAACAACAAAAGGTCCCAGGAAATTGGCCATGAGAGACATTTGTTCAGTAAAAAACTGGTTGCGTGCCATATGGAGATAGGAAGGACTCGGAGGTTGTGTCATATCTTAGAGTTACGTTATTGGATGTTTGTATATCACTTGACATGTATGTGTAATCATTCCCATTTGCATATTCCCCCAATAAAAGGAGGTGCACAGCTCAATACTGTGTCATTTCAGCCAGAGAGAGATGTGTCCAAGTCTTCTTTCTAGGATTCGCGTTCGTGAGTGACCCCCCCATGGCTGGGTTGCTCTAAGTCCCTCTGAAGACATCGCTCCCCTCAGGGACTTTGCAGCACCCTCAGTTTTGTACTGTATTTTGTGAGCCACCCTGGGTCTTCGGAGAGGGGCGGCATACAAGTCTAATAAATAATAATAAATAATAATATTTTGACAATACAAGCAAATCAATTTAAGGGATTTTTCATGTATGTGTTAAAATACATTCATAAATACATATACATGTGTGTGTGTTTGTGTGTGTGTGTATGTATGTATGTATGTATGTATGCATGCATTTTTATAACAGATTTCCAAATGGCTAAACAGTATATTTTGAGGGTGTATAACGGTATAATCAATCAAACAGCCCATGTACATTAATTTTGTGATAGATTTCTTGCACATCTAATCTTATTTTACTTATATGTAAAATATTTCTTAAGAAAAAATGAACATAACAGATTTCATGAAAATCCCTAGTTCAGCTGGTCTGGTTAAAATTAGGTTACAATAGAGAGGACCTCCTTAAAAATGCAGGAAAAGGAAGCATTTCCATTTTTTTTTCTTGAGAACTGTGAAATGCGTTGTGTGCTTTTCAGTTATTAGTAATGTGAAATAATAGCTCCTGATTTGATTTGATTTTATTATGTGTCATATAGTCATTTTTGACTCTCAGTAATCATACAGATTTTCCTCTGACATTCTATTCCTAACCTAAATTTTCAAGTCTCCCACTCATTGGCACATATTTTAAGCTGTCTTCTTTTTTTAATTTCCTTCCATCTTTCCCAGCATTAGAGCCTTTTCCAGAGAGTTGGGTCTTCAGATAATATGTGAATAGTAGGATAATATGAGCCTGGTCATTTGTGCCTTTTAGTATTTTCAATACCATTGTCAAGGTGTCAAGGTGTGCCACAAGGGTCTGTTCTGGGTCCTATTCTTTTTAATATGTTTGCGAGGGACATAGGGGAAGGTTTGGTAGGGAAGGTTTGCCTATTTGCCGATGACTCTAAAGTGTGCAATAGGCACCTGTAATATGGTAAATGATTTAGCTTTACTAGATAAATGGTCAAAGCAATGGAAACTGCAGTTTAATGTTTCCAAATGTAAAATAATGCACTTGGGGAAAAGGAATCCTCAATCTGAGTATTGCATTGGCAGTTCTGTGTTAGCAAAAACTTCAGAAGAGAAGGATTTAGGGATAGTGATTTCTGACAGTCTCAAAATGGGTGAGCAGTGTGGTCGGGCAGTAGGAAAAGCAAGTAGGATGCTTGGCTGCATAGCTAGAGGTAGAACAAGCAGGAAGAGGGAGATTGTGATCCCCTTATATAGAGCGCTGGTGAGACCACATTTGGAATACTGTGTTCAGTTCTGGAGACCTCACCTACAAAAAGATATTGACAAAATTGAACGGGTCCAAAGACGGGCTACAAGAATGGTGGAAGGTCTTAAGCATAAAACGTATCAGGAAAGACTTCATGAACTCAATCTGTATAGTCTGGAGGACAGAAGGGAAAGGGGGGACATGATCGAAACATTTAAATATGTTAAAGAGTTAAATAAGGTTCAGGAGGGAAGTGTTTTTAATAGGAAAGTGAACACAAGAGCAAGGGGACACAATCTGAAGTTAGTTGGGGGAAAGATCAAAAGCAATGTGAGAAAATATTATTTCACTGAAAGAGTAGTAGATCCTTGGAACAAACTTCCAGCAGACGTGGTTGGTAAATCCACAGTAACTGAATTTAAACATGCCTGGGATAAACATATCCATTGTAAGATAAAATACAGGAAATAATATAAGGGCAGACTAGATGGACCATGAGATCTTTTTCTGCCGTCAGTCTTCTATGTTTCTATGTTTCTAAGGGATGTTGTTTTATCTGTTGGCATTAGTTTGGTCTTTCTTATTCCTTATATTTAATTTTAGTCCTATTTTTGCACTTTGCTCCTTAACTATTTTTACTAGAATTTGCAGATACTTCTCATTTTAAGCTACCAGAGTAGTGTAATTAGCATAGGACAGGTTATTATTACTTTCTTCTCAGAATATAAAACCATGCTTATCTTCTTCCAGTCCAGGTTTCCTGAATATATATTCAGCATATAAGTATATCTCCAGGACCGCCTTCTACCGCATGAATCCCAGCGACCGATTAGGTCCCACAGAGTTGGCCTTCTCCGGGTCCTGTCGACGAAACAATGCCGTCTGGTGGGACTCAGGGGAAGAGCCTTCTCTGTGGTGGCCCCGGCCCTCTGGAATCAGCTCCCCCCGGAGATTAGGACTGCCCCCACTCTCCTTGCCTTTTGCAAACTTTTGAAAACTCATCTATGTCGCCAGGCATGGAGGAATTGATATATCCATAGCTGCCTTGACTTTATGTATGGTATGTTTGGGTTGTATGACTGTTTTTCAATAGGGGTCTTTTAAAACTGTTTTTAACATTGGATTTGTATATGATGTTTTATTTGTTGTGAGCCGCTCCGAGTCCTTGGAGAGGGGCGGCATGCAAATCTAATTAATAATAATAATAATAATAATAATAATAATAATAATAAATAATAAATAATAAATAATAAATAATAAATAATAATAAATAAATAAATAAATAAATAAATAAATAAATAAATAATAAATAAATAATAAATAAATAAATAAATAAATAAATAAATAAATAAATAAATAAATAAATAAATAAATAAATAAATAAATAAATAAATAAATAATATGCCACCTGATCTCCTTTGCCAACCGGAAGTCAGTCTGTTTCATTATGCTCTATCTGTCCCAGTGGTGGAATTCAATTTTTTTTACAACTGGTTCTTTGGACATAGCTTATTTGGGGTGTGTGACTTGGTGGTCATCTGACTGGGTGGGTGTGACTAGCTTGTCATGTGACCAGGTGGGCATGGCTACCTTGTCATGTGGCTGACTGTGTATGGCTACATGCATAGGGACTTCTCAGAGGGGTGAAAAAAAGTGAATTAGAACTGGTCATCGTACTTACAACCACCCCTTGCATTTATGAGCATTCTCACATTTATGTCTGTTGCAGCATTCTTAACAACTGTTAACACATTTCACAACTGCGGTGCTTCTCTTTACATGGTGACAAGATAGGGCACAAAATGAAAAATGTGAGGACAGTCTTAAGTGCGAGAACTGATCAAAAATCACTTTTTCAGCCCTATGAGTAGTCCCTATGGGCATCCGGCTTGCCCAGGTGGTCATGTGCCACCGCCCAGCTGTCACCTTCTGGAACAGCCGGGGCGTTTCCCGAACTTTTGCCGAACTTTTGCAAAAATTCGGGTTCGGGTTCGGTATACCGAACCGTGCAAAGTTCAGTACGAACCCGAACTTTGCAGGTTCAGTTCACCCAATGCTAATCAGCAGCCAACTCTTGCTCATAAAGTGAAACCTTTTAGCAGAGAGGTCATTTAAGCTCTACAGAGAAAGCACATCCAGGAGAAGCAATCCTTAGATCCAATTGGCCAACTTGACATCACTCACATTGAGGGGTGCTTCTCCTCTCCTGGCCTCTAGTGACTGTGGGGATGTTGCAATGGTCATAAGTGTGAAAAACAGTCATAAGTCATTTTTTTCAGTGCTGTTAACTTTGAATGGTCACTAAATGAACTGTTATAAGTCAAAGATTGCCTGTACAAAAATACAAAAAGCTTCTTTGCTTGCAAAAAGCTGCCCTAAATAATCTAATCATTAGATTAGAAATACCTGCAAGCTGGAGTTACAAATCAGGCAGGGTGCCAGAACACCTTGAGGAATTAAAAAAGTTAAATTCAATGGTAACTATCAGCAGTAGTGTTGGGTGAACCCAACGAAGTGCGGGTTCGGGTTCGGGACCCGAATTTTTAAAAAAGTTCAGGTTCAGAACCCGAACTTATGACGAACTTCTGAATTTGGCACTTGGGAAAGCACTGGGAAGCGCTGCCGCCCAGCTGTCACCTTCCGGAACAGCCAGGGCCCTTCACAGCGCACTCCCAAACCCAAACCTGAACCCGAACTTTTGCTGAACCTCTGGGTTTGGCATTTGGGAGACCGCCGCCCAGCTGTCACCTTCCGGAACAGCCACGGGGCTTCCCGGTGCTCACCCGAACCCAAACTCAAACTTTTGCCGAACTTCCAAGTTTGGCACTCGGGAAAGCGCCAGGAAGTGCCGCTGCCCAGCTGTCACCTTCCAGAACAGCCGGGGCTCTTCCCGGTGCTCTCCTGAACCCAAACTTTCGCCAAACTTTTGAGTTCAGCACTCGGGAAAGCCCCGGGAAGCGTCACTGCCCAGCTGTCACCTTCCGGAACAGCCGGGGTGCTTCCTGAACTTTTGCCGAACTTTTGCTGAACTTTTGCAAAAATTCGGGTTCGGTATACTGAACCGTGCAAATGTTCGGTACGAACCCGAACTTTGCAGGTTCCGTTCGCCCAACACTAATCAGCAGCCAACTCTTACTCACAAAGTGAAACCTTTTAGCAGAGAGGTCATTTAAGCTCTCCAGAGAGAGCACATCCAGGAGAAGCAATCCTTAGATCCATTTGCATCACTGAAGGATACCAGCTGGTTTCAGCCATCTCATAAGATATCCCCCCTCCCAGAGGTAGTAAAAAAAGTCAGTGCCAAGCTTGCAACCTGCCTCTTGGATGTATACCTTAAGAGGACAGTGCCAAGAACCACTAAAACAGTAAAATAAGACCCCTCGACCCCAGATAGAAAAAGCTCTTGAGCTCAGCCTAAGTAGAATGAAGCAAAGGAGCAAACACAGTAGTTGCTCCTTGTTAAACCAATTACCAGAACAAATAAACACAGGAGCTCCATTTTCACTACCCCACTGCGTCCCCCCACCTCCAGGCAGTAGCACACTCCTGTCTATAGTAGATCATATAAGGATTACTTGAGAGCAGTCTGAGTGTTTGAAGCTGTGAGATTGACTACCTTTAGTTCCTGCTCATAGGAATGAAATTAGTTTGATTTAATTCTAATTGACTATCGCCTGAATGCTTCAAGTACTAACAATTGCTTCAGGAAACTAATATAAGATTTATTCTGTCAGCTTTACTCTTGAGAGAAGGAGCAGCAAGGACATAAAAATCAAACTTTATATACGGTAGATGATAAAATGATTACTTGTCAACAGTCTATGAAATGCTTGGGGAAACTAAAATGATCTAGCAACCGGCTGTGATATCTAGATAAGAAATCATTAGAAATATTTTTTTCTCTACAGTTCAGTTCAGTATTTAAACAGGAATTTAAAAAATGAAATTAGGGTAAGAATATTCTAAAAAGAATATTCTAAAAAGATTTTAAGTATACACCTATCAATAGATAAGAAACTAAGATTTGTGAATAACCAATGTAATTAAATTTGATTTTGGCAAAATCAAACATTTTATTTAGAAAGGGAGACAATCTAAGAGAAGCATTCTCAAGCACGAAATTTGTAGTTTTGTTACTCTAAAATATATTTATTCAGAAAATGCATATGGCTATTCAATGTATGTCAATAATTATGGGTTCCCACTGGGTCGGGGCATCCTAATTTTAGAGGAGAGGCTGTTGCATTTCTCAAATAACCAAATGTAAGAAAAAACCTAGAAACCTGCTATTTGTTTCAAATTATTTTTCATTTGGAAGCCACTTTCCCTCTGAAGGTTTAGGGTTAGAATTACAATTAGGTTTCTTGAAGGGTACGTATCAATAAATAAAATGTGTTCCAAACATATAGTTCACATCTTTGGACCTATTTTTTTCAATAAACAATATCTTATGTCCAATCACACGTGGCCAATAAATTATTCTACTCTACTCTACTCTACTCTACTCTACTCTACTCTGCTCTGCTCTGCTCTGCTCTGCTTTGCTCTGCTTTGCTCTGCTCTGCTCTATTCTATTCTATTCTATTCTTTCATGGATAGGAATATTCATGTCTGAAATAAGGCAACATGTAGGAAAGCTAAAATAGATCTCTGTATGAAACCCTAATATTGATTCATCTATACAGTAGTACAGTTTTTAATTTCCTGTCTATTCGGTTAAATGCCGCAAAATATTTTTTTCCTTCGTACATTCTTCCAAACTGCTTTCTAACTCTTGCTAAACTAACTACCGGTTTTCTTTTGTATAAGGACTTGATCACCTTTAGCGAGGATGAACCCTGTCTTGCAGCTGCAGAGTCAACCTTTACATGTCTGTAAAGAGGAATTGGCAAAAGGTAGAAAGGCATCTGCTAATACTTCCTGGTATACAGGTATGTAGAAAAGAAACTAAGTTTGTACTGAATCACATATTCAGTAGTAAACAAGACAATTGGGAGTAAATGATTCATTATTGCATTACACGTATCTCCTATTTTTCCCCTGAGAAGCTTTCATGAAGTCACTCCTCAGGTTATTCTCTCAGCTGCAACCAAGTGAGATAAGTTTTCCTGAGAGAAACAGCAAGTGAATTCCATGGTCCCATGGAAACTTGAATCTGTTTTTCCCTGATCCCAGCTTCACACATAACTACACAGAAAGATATGGTAGGTTCAAACTCTGTGTTAGATAAAAAATGCTTTTACTGTTATATATTTGGCTTTGAGGTTCTACACTCACTCACGGATAGAAATATTTATATTTGAATCTGAGGATTCTTGTTGTACTCCTCCGAAGGCTAGCAATAGACTGTTTATTTACAGCATACGCAAATGACTAATGGAATTTAATGCATGAAAATTTTCTGATGAACATTAGCTTTGCTTGGCACATTCTGTGCTTTCAGAAATGGTTGCCATAGAAACAACAACAAAAACCACGGTACTTCAGCTGTGTGAAGTTATTAATAGGAAAATAAACTGTTGAGAGGGTGAATTCAAAAGAGAGAATATTATTTTCATATCAGATCTTATGTCCTAGGAGATAAAGGACATTTGACCATAGATCTGAACGACTCACAAAAATATGGACGTGATGGAAATAGATATACAGAACTTAAGGTGAAGTAGAGCATAAATTCATCATTCCGAACATGAACTGAGAACCAAATGTTCATCTCTTCACTGCCATGAATACAATAGCAAACATTCAAGCAACATACAATTGAAAAGTAATGGGTTTTACGGCATATTTTTCAGTAGTTATCTTGTCAAAATAATAATCACATACAAATTTGTAGTCTGAATTAATATTGAGTTATTTTAGGGCCAGATCTACTCAAAATTAAGCCAATTTATATTGAAAATTGATTTTTTTTAGGTGAGCTTTGCTTATTGCCACATTTGCAAAGGTATCTTTGCATGTTTTGCCTAGTATAAGAGTTTTCTAGTGCAGAACTGAGTACACATCTTAGAGAGAAATTATGTAATATCAGCACAGCAGTAGATGGAAAATGTTAAAATAAATGAGAAAAGTAATGATAAAAAATTGTAAACTTAGTGAATGATGTATCTACAGACCTACAGTCCCTCTAATGATTAAAAATATCCAGAATGCTATATTCTTTTCCATATACAAAGGTAGTTCTGAATGTAAACCTGCATCTAACAGTAGCACCTAAATATTAAATTTCACTGCTAATCATGTAACCCCTACTTTTTTTCACTAGACTAGACATACCAAATTCTTCATATGTTTTAGTCTTCAGCCCCACCAATCACCCTTGCTGTTCTTTTCTGCAATCTTTCCAGAGTCTTAACATCTTTTTTATTTTGTGCATAATTGGGTGTAATATTCCAAGTGCAGTCTTACCAAGCAGTAATGGGCAGGCAAAGTTTTTACTGCCACACTGTGGGTATGGCTTATTTTGTGGGTGTGGCTTAATGGTCTTATGACTGGGTAGGAGTGGCTTGTCGGCCATGTGATCAGGTGGGAGTGGCTTGAACGATCATCATCGTTCAAGTGAACTGTTAAATCCTCGACTTACAACCTTACCAGTGTCGCTCTCTGGGGTGACAATTTGCTTTGTGTTTCCCGTACTCTCCTTCCTGGGTCACACATCCCCACCTCAAGCTGGTAGCTAGGTGAAAGGGTACTGCCAGAAGCATAAATGCTGCCAGCGCCGCTTCCTCCCACACCTTCTGCTTGCACCTCAGGTGGGAGGTGGCCGCGTGAGGCTGGAGGGTAGCGAGGCAGGAGAGAGGAAAGCTCATCTGAGGCCAGGAAGGAGGAAAGAGGAAAAAAGCAAGGAGCGCAGATGCAGCAGCAGCAGGGGAAAAAATGAGAGCCGAGACGAGACCGGTAATCCAGGAAGTGAAAGCCACCAATCAACTGAAGCTGCACACGCATCTTCATTTTCACAGGTGGAACTGCATTCCATCCCATCTTGCCTGCTGCCCACCCCTGTTACCAAGGTATTATAAAGCAGTAGTATCACTTTTCATGATCTTGCTTGTATTCTCCTGCTAATACATCGTAGCGTTGTGTTGGCTTTTTTGACTGCTGCAGCACATTGCTGGCTCACATTTAAGTGATTATCCATTAGGACATCATAAGATCCCTCTCACAATTAATGCTGTTGAGCCAAGTTTAACCTAGTCTGTACTGCTATTGGGCCAAGTCCCACCTTTTCTTGCCTAAGTGTAAAAGCTTACTTTTTTCTACATTTGAATTTCTTTTTTTTTTAGATAGAGCCCACTGTTCAGGTCTTTCAAGATCTGTCTGGATTTTGACTCTATCTTCTGGGGCATTGGCTATTCCTGCTAGTTTGGAATTCTTCTGCAAATATGATGTGTTTTCCTTCTATTCTCTCATCTAAATTGTTTATGAAGACATTAAAGTATATACTGGGCCTAAAACAGAATCTTATGGCATTCCACTACTTCCTTCCTTCCATGCAGATGTAGTTAGACAAATTGAGTGTGATTTGTCAACCAGTTACGAATCCCTCTGGTGGTGATGCTGTCTATCTTGCATTTTCCTACTGTTTTTGTTTTTTGTTTAAATCACGTACAGTTTAAGCCAGACATAGAGTGTGAATTTCATATAGAGAAAGGTTAATGACATACAGTAGCTTTAATTAAGTTGTGTTACAATTGTTTTCTGGAAAAAGAAAGCTCACAAAAAATGCAGGGCTGCTGTGAGGATTATTCCAGATATTTGTTGGATTATCTGTGAAATAATTTCAATTCAAGTGAATCTGAACGGCTTTATAAAGTACTACACTATATGGTATAGGAGGCTATCTTTCTCCAGTTGTTTCTGCTCATCCCACACATCTAGCAGAAGGGACATGCTTTAGATTCCTTTTATTAATCAATTGAAATGAATACTTAATTTGTCTCCAATACAAAAATCACTCAGTGTACATGTAAAACAACACAATAATCATAATAACGTCACCTTATTGGACCTAGGAAATATGCGTTCTTAGAGGCAGTACCTGCCTTGTGGAACAGCATCACTCTGAATATCCAGACTCTTAGCCTTGTTTTCCAAGACATCTGGATCAGGAACTTAGGCAAACTCTGTTGTTGATGAGATTTATTATTCACCCTGGGCATCATAGGTTTGCAGCTCTTGAGTTTTTAATTTGTGTACATCACAGATTCACTCCTGCAAGATGAGAGGCCATATCGGTATGTGTGTGTGTGTGTGTATATACAAACATACATACATACATACATACATACATACATACATAAATATATGTTTTCATAGATTTTCACAGGTACAGGTATGAAGGTCTTGGCATATTCGGGTATCTTTCCGTGTAAGTTTCAGAGATTTCTGGCGATATTTCAACGAGATCCCACTTGTAATCTTCAGGCTGGTGCTTTTGTCCTTGTGCCTCCCCTCGCTGGGAATCCCCGCCTCCAGACCTCTATTGCCATCTAAAGCACCTGTTCTTGCACTGCTGGGATTCCCCTGAGACTCCCCTCTCTGGGATTCAAAGCGGCGCCAGCAAAAACGAAGGTAATCCCAGGGAGGGGAGCCTCAGGGGAATCCCAGCAGTGCAGGAACAGGCAGGAACAGGCAACGGAACAGTGCAGGAACAGGCAACGGAAGTCTGGAGGTGGGGATTCCCAGCGAGGAGAGGCTCAGGGGAATCCCAGCAGCAAAAGAACGCACACCTCAGGTGGCAAGGGAAGTCTGGAAGCGGGGATTCCGAGCAAGGGGAGGCTCAGGGGAATCTCAGCAGCAAAAGAATGGGTGCTTCGCGTGGCAACAGGGGAGGCTCAGGGGAATCCCAGCAGCACAAGAACGCATGCTTCAGGTGGCAATGGAAGTCCGGAGGCGAGGCATCCCAGTGGCGGCAGCCCAGGTTCGTAAGGTAAAAATGGTTTGGAAGTAGAGGCAAAAAAATCTTAAACACCAGGTTGTATCTCATAAGTAGAGGTACCACTGTATTAAAAAATTGGCACCAAAGTTAAAATTCCATCTCATTCTCTCATTTACTTCATTGTTTGGAATAAAAGCCAGATCTTAATGCTTTTCAGAAGGCTAGGAGAGCAGAGGTCTGCTAAATGTCTAGGGCAGTGATGATGAACCTTTTTTCTCCTTGGGTGCCAAAATAGTGCATGTGCGCATACTATCGCTCATGCACGCATGCCTACCCCCATAATCTATAGCTGCCCACTCTCCCCATCCCCTTGTGCATATGTGGGTGACCCCCGCTCTCCATTTCCCAACTTCCAGTGGGCCCGATAGGCCCATTTTTCACCATTCCCAGACTCCAGAGGCTTTCTTGGAGCCCTGCCACCTTGGGGGGGCCTATGGAGGCCAAAATTGCCCTCTCAGAACCTCTGCATGAGCAAAAATAAAATCACCTGGTGGGCACATACATGCGCACTGGAGCTGAGCTAGGGCAATGACTCATGTGCTGGCAGATATAGCTCCGCATGCCACTTGTCGCATGCGTACCATAAGTTCACCCCATCACGGGTCTAGGCAGGATCCAACACAGAAAAGCACACAGGATGGTAATGTTGAAAGGTAGGTACTAGGAGCTTGCCCACTCTATTTATCTGATGGGACAATTAGCCTCTCTTAAGAGAGAGGTGACTCTAGGTATAACCTGATCCTGTGCCATATTTTAAGTCCTGGAACCCTGGGGGAAAATTGTAACTTGACAATCAACTCAGTCTTCCACAGTCAATTCAATATGTTTCAAATGGTTGAAGTGCTCAGACCAGATTTGACAGCATATGATAAATGATCCTCAAAATGCCAGTCTTCCATTTGAGTCTTTTCTACAGTATGTGACTGCTCAAATATAGAAGTTGTGTTTGTTTTGTGTAGCCTTTTAAAGAGGCATCATTGTACATGCACTGCCAATTAAAGTTAATACACTGCTCCTTTGTTTGATCAATTCCAATCATGATAAGAAGATTGAGGTGTTCTTATTTAATAACCAAGTCACATGTGTTTCAAAAGCAGTAGTTTCTTTTTAGCACTTCCCAAGATGTGCCCATGTTACACCAACACTCCGCAGTCTGCATTGGTTGCCAATCAATTTCCGGTCACAATTCAAAGTGTTGGTTTTGACCTATAAAGCCCTTCATGGCATCGGACCAGAATATCTCCAGGACCGCCTTCTACTGCACAAATCCCAGCGACCGATTAGGTCCCACAGAGTTGGCCTTCTCCGGGTCCCATCGACTAAACAATGTTGTCTGGCGGGTCCCAGGGGAAGAGCCTTCTCTGTGGCGGCCCCGACTCTCTGGAACCAGCTGCCTCTGGAGATTAGAACTGCCCCCACCCTCCTTGCCTTTCGTAAACTCCTTAAAACCCACCTCTGCCGTCAGGCATGGGGGAATTGAGGAACCCCCGCCGGGCCTATACAATTTATGTATGGTATGTTTCTGTATATGTCTGTTTTAATAATGGGTTTTTAAAAAAGTTTTTTAAATTTATTAGATTTGTTATGAATTGTTTCATTGTATGCTGTGAGCCGCCCCGAGTGTACGGAGAGGGGCAGCATACAAATCTAATAAATAAATAAATAATACATTTATTTATAGTTTTCGCTTATTGAAACTATTTCACCCCTTTTATGCAATGTTAACTTATACCTTTTTTTCCCCAGGTGCCAAAAGAGTGTTCACGCGTACTATCGCGCTTGTGTGAGTGCCCACCACCCATAATTCATTTCCTGGGGAGAGTGAAAACAGCTTCCCCCACCCCTGGAGGCCCTCTGGAGGCTGGAAACGGCCTGTTTCCCAACTTCTGGTGGGCCCAGGTGGCTCGTGTTTCACCCTCCCCAGGCTCCAAACTCTTCCCTGGAACTGGGGGAGAGTAAAAACGCCCTTCCACCATCCCCCTGGAGGTTCTCTAGAAGCCAAAAACGCCCTCCCAGAGCCTCTGTGCAAGTAAAAAATCAGCTGGCCAGCACACACATGCACATTGGAGCTGAGCTAGGACCACAGCTCACGATCCAGCAGATATGGCTCCGTGTGCCACCTGTGCCACCTGTGCCATAGATTCGCCATCACTGTTATAGGGTTTCTCCCTTTTAAATATATGTGACTAGGTGTGTGCATATACTTGTATCTATATTAATAGTGTGTGGTATTTTTTAATTCTGTGATTTCATCTTATTCTGTAAATAAAATCTTCTCGTGTCATATTTCCTAATGTAATGGTACATGGGAATGACCTTGAGAGAGAGAGAAAGATGCTGCCTAGTGGTTAAAATTTTGTGTGTGTGTGTGTGTGTCAGCAGTTGCATAACAGGCAGAGAAATAAATTGTCATTTCTAAATGATCATGCTGCAAAAAAAAAAAATTGTGGGAGATTTGTACTTTCAGACTTGGAAGATTCTATTAATGTAGCCTTAACAATAAAGTACAATTAGCTCATCTGATCTATTTCCTCTCTGGCCTACCTCACTTATCACTTCTGAGAATTCTTTTTCTATCTGAAATTTGCACCCTGTAACAGGTTTTTGAATAAAACTGATATACTAATTTCTGGGAAGAAAACCTCTGCTAGATGATTAACATTTAAATAGGATAGATATTCTTTAAAGCTATATTATATTCACTAAATCACTGTACAGTTTAAGCAAGAAAGATTTGAATATAGTATTATTACAGTTCATAATGACTGATATAAAGTTATAGTGATTGGTTATAAGGCATCACTTCTACCTAGCCTTAAAATAACAAGGTTATCTCCAGGTCAAATTAATTTTGAAATAGCAAAATTTTACAGCAAATCAACGGTAATGATTAGAGGACATAATTTATTGTAATAGAAAATTATCTGTTTAAATGATGTCAATAAATAAATATATTTATTTATGTACTGTATATGGAAAGAGAGATAAATGATAAAATTAATGAACTGAATTTTTCCAAGAGAGTGAGAGAGAGAGAGAGAGAGAGAGAGAGAGAGAGAGAGAGAGAGAGAGAGAGAGAGATATCCCAACTCATATGTTAAATCTGATGAATTGTAAGATTTAAAAAATGAAATTCCAATATTACATTTTCTATATTCCTGAAACAGTAACGTGATTCAATTCCATGGTCCACATTGCAAATTTTTCTTTGGCCCTGAATATCCTGATCTCCTCTTTTATACTTTTTAAAAAATGTTATAGACAAAGTGAAAAAGAATTCCATTAAATTGCCAGAGGTATTTTTTAGCTTTGGAAATCTTAAAAAAAAGCTATTCTGTCAACATTTTGATTTCTTAAATAATGGACCAGTGTGTCAAGATTTTTTTAATAGATAAAATCTGTAGTCTTTTAGTTCCTGGGCCAATATCCCACAAACCATAAGAAGAAAGATATGCTTATTCTCCTGGAGTTTAGAAAAAAAACACCTTACATTTTGAATGAAAAAATCTGACAGTATAATAGTTCCTACCCTTGATATTTTTTCTGTGGTAGAATAATGCATGCATCTGTGAACAAGTCAAATATTTTGAATCCACAAAGGATTCAACATTCTATTCCTTAAATGAAGATTTTATACAAGTTGCCTGCCTTTTGTTTATATTGGGGTTTGCCAATTATATAACAGGATTGGCACTCTTTATGATTGCAATAAAGTAATAATAGATAGCTAACAAGTGTGATAAAGTCATACAGATCATATAGATAACTTAATGATTGTTATATGCTCTTTCATCTCTGAAAGGGGCATACATAAGTGCACTAGCCTGCCTTTCGTCCCCTGTCCAATTGTCTCTCCTTATCTCATATCTCATATATCTTTTCTTCCTTTCATATATCTTCTCCTCTACTTTTATATCTTTTCTTTATATATAATATTTCATGTCTATCCTCTTCAATATGTATTGTGTATTGGACAAAATAAATAAATAAATGAATGAATGAATGAATGAGTAAGTAAGTAAGTAAGTAAGTAAGTAAGTAAGTAAGTAAGTAAGTAAGTAAGTAAGTAAGTAAATAAATAAATAATTTATTACAGACTTTAAAACTTGAACATGAAATAACTGGTTTCTATCTTTCTTTAAATATGCCTTCAAATTTGCAAAAAAATGCACAAATCCAAATTAATTTGACTGCAGTTTTGTAAAAAAAAAAGGGTTATACTAGTATAATTTCCCTATGTTTATTGTGCTTATATAGTATGTGTGAAGAAATTGTTGCAATCTGACTATTTCATCTAATAGTTTTATAAATTTAGTCAGTCATCATTATAAAGATTTGTAGATAATTAAACACCTTTCATTGCACAAAGAAACATAGGCATTTTACAACTTTAATACAATATTCAAACCCATTTCAGCCCTCCCTCCATTCATTGATTCCAATCTCTAAAGTGACATAGTTGCATCTTTGCATATGGGAGGCAGAAGGATTCAAAGAAGGGATTAGATGTGGTTGCAGAGCCTGATCACTTCCAGGCATTTTATAGCCAATTTATTGCTATTTCAAAAGAAGGCAGTTTGTTCAATTTACCTGTTCAACAATACAAATAGATATGCCATTTGCATCTCAAGATGATTCATTGAGGATAAAAAAAATATAAAAATGTGGATATCTTAAATCTCATTTATATTGTTTTAACTATACCTTTCCTCTATTCCTATATCTCTTCTTCTATTCTTTCATTGATATGTTCTATTACTATATCTTCTTTTCTATTATTTCATAGATATATTTTACTATGAGTATCTCCGCTATAACCTTCATCATGTATTTTACTATGTGTATATAGATATATACCCACTAAAACCCTCATTGTGTATTGGACAAAATAAATAAATAAAATAAATAAATAAACTTAATTGTGGGGTACTTGGTGCTCTCTGAGCTTGATTGTTTTCCTGCAAATGTGTCATTATCCAAACTAGGAAGTTCAGAAAGCATATGCTAGCATTTTAAGCCTACTACCTCATAATTCAAAAATGATAGCTTTAGTAGCAGGACTTGTCATGCTGCTGGTGAAAGCTGGGCAAACAATTTAGCGGACTGGATCTAATCCTGAACCTCCAGCCACAAATCTTCCCCCTGACCCAGATCTGTTTCCTTTGAGTGCCGAGGAAAAAATATGACCATTTTGGAAGAAATAAAAAAATAAAAAATAGAGGACTTCTGCAGTGTGGCACAGGAGTTAGGTACTATAGGAAGTGAATTAGCAAATATGGTAGTTTCTGTTCATAATATGAACCAATTTTTTGCAGCTCCCTAAACTGCCAAAAATGACCAATGAAAATATAGAACTCAAACTGGCTCACAATGAGGTGGTATAAGATAAGTTATATATTCTGTTTTACTAAAGTTTACTTGCACAAAAACAATGTCTTTGTGTGTGTGTGTGTGTGTGTGTGTGTGTGTACACACTAATATTATAACTATTATATTTTTGCTGTGGAAAATAAATTGTGATTCACATCTTATTTTTTTGCAGTGGTTTTCATTTTTAAAATTGTTATATTTTTAAAATTCAGTTGTATTTGTCGCCCAGAGTCATCATATGAAGTGAATGACAATATAAATGGATATATAATTAATGGATTACAAATGAATTAATAATCAACTAATACATCTTGTTTGGACCCAAATGGAGAAATCCGTGGAACATGCTGTCCCATCCTCTAGTTTACTTTCTTTGCTATTTCAGCAAGGTGAAAATGTATGTTTTCACAGTTAGCCAGTTGCCTTGAAAATCCTTTGAAAAGGTCTCAAAGAAGTATGTGTCTATAAGCAAATTATTTCTCAGCATTCTTGTAATATTGATCTATCTGCTGCTAGTCCAATAGATACCATGCATAATTAGAGTAACTGAGTGGAATGTGAAGTGGGAAAGACAGCGTCTTTGGAAATTACATCTAATTTTTGAAAGAAGAGGGATTAGGAGAAGTAGCAATAGCTCTAAAGACTTATATATGGTTTCACAGTGCTTTACAGTTGTCTCTAAGCAATTTACAGAATCAGCAAATTGTCCTAAATAATCTGGGTCCCCATTTTATTGACCTTGGAAGAATGGAAGGTTGAGTCAATCTTAATCAGTAAGACTGATTAAGAGCTCTCCCATAAAAATGGAACTTTACTAGTATATTGTGATTTAAATCCACGAAGGATAAAATTGGAACAATAACCCTGCAAAACTGTAAAGGAAATTGAAAGTTCAAAGTGGAGTGATCTTATATGTACCCATCTCGCTGGGACATTCCCTTAAGAATATGAAAAAGTATTTTTTATTGTTCCGACAGGCTTTTAGCTCCAACAATAATAATAAAGGAGGAGGAGGAATCACTAGTGCAAAAATACTTCTATGTATGGTCATATAAAGGTCCATGCATGACCTGTTTGTGATGAGAGAATGATTTCAATTTTTCTATCCCCCACCAAACATTTAACAATTAATTTAAGGGCAATCATATTACCAATATTATTAATGAGAACAGTATGTGAACATGCTGATTTTCTATCTTGATTGAGATTTTAGCATCAACTTCTGAGTCTTGGTTTATATTCATATATATACAGTATATCTATCTATCTATCTATCTATCTATCTATCTATCTATCTATCTATCTATCTATCTATCTATCTATAGAACACAAATATATATATATATATATACACACATACATACATACACATACATACATATATATATATGTTTTCGTAGATTTTCATGGGTACAGGTATGACGGTCTTGGCATATCTGGGTTTCTTCCCGTGTAGGATTCAGAGATTTCTGGTGACGTTTTGACGAGGTCCCACTCGTCATCTTCAGGCTGGTGCTTCTGTCCTTGTTTGCCCTAGAACAAGGACAGAAGCACCAGCCTGAAGATGAGAGGACAGAAATGACTTTTGTAAAATGGAATATATCTTTTGCATTCTTAACTTGAAATACAATTTGAACATGAGAGCATTTTGCAGAGTTCAAAGTAAGCTGTCTGCTTGGTTGGTTGAGATTGCAATCATGTTTTAGGAATTATTAGAAATTTACAAATGAGTAACAATCAGACAAATATCTATATTTGGATGTGAACAGTTTATATTATAATTTTATATTTGGTTAAAAATATTTTAACCATGGATTAAAGGCAACTTATTTTCTGATTTAATTCTGCCAGCTATGTGCATAATGTGTAGTCTCATTAACTTCTCAGAGGAAATGTAAAGTATATGATGAATGTTTATCATTAATTGACTGTTGCTTGTCAGTTGCTTGCATGAATGTTTATTTACTTCTAAATGGAAGCATCATCAGGGGAAGTTGTTGACTGCCTCATGCTTAATGTGTTTCTGTGCAGTTATCTATTTTCAACTAAGCAGAACAAAATGCTTACAAAATTGAGCTTTTCCTGCTGCCACGAGAATAAACACTATTAAATACATATATGGTATATATTTTCAAGCATGCATGCCAAACAATTATCTTGTATGACTTGAAAGAAGGATAAAAAATAACTGAACTTTGAAGCAGGTTCTCTAATGATATTTTCTGGGATCCTGGGATCTTGGAAATGGAAGAATCCACAGAAAACAGTATTTTTACCGAAAATTGTTTGCTTTTGTACTTTTATAGATGGGGACAGTCCAAACTTTCATATTTGACATTTGAATATTGTGTCTGAAGCAAAGCAGACTGGACATTAATTTCCCTCTAAGAAAATGAAAATATTTAAGGATGCAATTTAAAAGTCATTTGGGGAATTCCCAGAGTTTGATATACAGTAAAATGGGGTATGGAATGGCTATACAGTTTTCCCTCGATTTTCGCGGGTTCAAACTTCGCGAAAAGTCTATACCACGGTTTTTCAAAAACATTAATTAAAAAATATTTCATGGGTTTTTTCCCTATACCATGGTTTCTCCTGCGTGATGACATCATATGTCATTGCCAAACTTTTGTTTGCCTTTAATAAATATTTTTTAAAATAAACTTTAATAAATAAACAGGGTGAGTAATAATCTAAATGGCTGCTAAGGGAATGGGAAATTGCAATTTAGGGGTTTAAAGTGCTAATGGAAGGCTTGCAATACTGTTCATAGCCAAAAATACTGTATTTACTTCCGCATCTCTACTTCGCGGAAATTCAACTTTCGTGGGCGGTCTCGGAACGTATCCTCCGCGAAAATCGAGGAAACACTGTATACATATTTTAAATAAATCTATTCTTTTTCTTTTGGAGAGAAATATATATGAATTCATCCCATCATTCACAGGTTTCAAAAGGCTCAGTGCTGCTTGTTTCTATCAGAATAGATATTAATTAGGGGCTTCTATACTGCTATGCTGTCCATTCTCCAGATGTTCAGATCTAGTTTTGCAACAGCTTGCTATTGTTTTCCCCCCAAAAAATAAATCCCTCAGCAACTGAACACATTGTTGAAAATTAACTACTCTCCATTTGGCAAAAGACAGGTTGCCTTCTGTGGATGTCATGTCCACTTGTTTTTGCCTTGTTGCCGTTCTTTTAGTAAGAAGCTTAGTAGGGAAAAGGATAAATTCTGATCCTACAATGATAAATGCAGAAAATTTGTTGTCATGGTTGACCTGTCTTAAAACCAAGGTACAATAACAATCAGAAGCATCCATGACTAAGGGTAAAAATTAACTTGTAATTTTACAGTTGACCTGGTGTTTGATGTAACATATCAATGTGTGTAACATGTTTTGCATAAATAATATTAGTTACTACAATTTATTGAAAATTAATGATTTTTCTGAGTGAAAACAGATAATTAGCAATAACTCAATATTTATAATTCAGAATGACTGAGTTTATATGTAAATCAAGCCAAAACCAAACCTAAAACAAAGTATCACACCCAATGGATCATCTTGCTAATATATAGATTTGTCATATCTAATGACAATGGTAGAGCTCTATTGTCATTAGATACAGTATATGGAATCTATAAAAATGCAAAAGAATTACTACATTTAAAGTTATATATTGTTCAAACTTTCACTTGTCACATGGTTTCACAGCATTCATGTATTTTCTAAATGTTTATTTATTGAATATAAAATTCCCAATATCAGAAGAGATTTGGAACAATTGGTGGGTGAGAGAAGTCAGAAAAACAAAGATTAATTTGAAAATGATCTGGAGCCAGGCAGGGACTATGGAGAAAAAAAAATTCTAGGAAAAGAAAATCTCTTTGGGAGATGCAATCATTCAATGACTTCATATATCTTGACTTTAAGCCCACTCCCAATTATTCTTGGTCACGTGACCAGAGCGTATGCATTTGGCTCTGAGATTCCCATTGCATATATAAATACAAAACATGTAAGATGTACAGAAAAAAAAAAAGAAATATTTGCTTCTGCAATTTATAGGCCATCTGACTTACAGTTAAAATTTTAAAAAGAGTACAAAACACACACAAAAAGATGACCAGAGCAATATAAATCCAAGAACAGCCTGTCAAACAGAAGCTCGGGTTTTGCTATGTTTCAGAACCTATAAGATTAATTAGTTTCCTGAATTTCATTGAGTTGGGAGACATTTGGACCTCTGGGATAGTGATATTCTGGAGAGTAGGCAGCTCAACAGAGAATGCATTCTTCCTGGCCCCATATGCCCACATCACCTGATTGGCAGACAAAAACAATTGGAGATAAATAATCCTTTAAATAGCCAGGTCTTCTGCCACATAGAGCTTTAAAGATGGTATCCAGCACCTTGATTTGTCCCTGGAAATAAATTGATAACTAGGGCAATTTACTAGGGAGATCACAAGGGCATGATGAGGCAAGTCCACTGCTGCCTGAAACACCAGATTCTGTACCAGCTGAAGCTTCTGAACAATCTTCATGGACAGTCCCAGCGTGAGTTGCGGAGTAGAGTGAGTTGCAAGGATTCAGTGTGAAGTGAGCAGTGCATGAGTGATAGTAGTTCCCAGTGCATACTGCCACATCAAGTGTGATTGTGCGAAGTTCCACTTGGCCAGAACTTCCACCTGCTCTTTGAGCACAAGCCATGTGTCCACAATGACCTCCAAGTTGCAAACCACAGTTAACGGTAAGCTGCTTCCAAAACTAAGGATGGAAGATCTCCACAACCAGGGGTGGAGAGACTGAATTCTGGTCTTCTTGGTATTGAAATCTAAGCTTGTTTCTCCCCAACCAAATTCACACAGCATTCAATCCAGAAGAGGGTTCCTCCCAGTTTGGACCGGTTCACCTGAATTGGTAGCAAACCACTAGTGATGTCACAATGACATCATGGAACCAGTTTGGTTCATGAGCAGTGTCATCTTTTTTTAAAAAAATCAGATTTTTCCCCTGAACTTTTCTCCCTGAATTTTTTTCTATTTTTTTTTTTGCGCATGCACAGAAGTAGCATTTCTGGCACTATGCCTGTATCACCATCTTGGTTTTTGCTTTTGGGGGGGGATATTTTTTTTGCCACTATACACATGCACACATGCAAAGCAGGGCAGCGAGGTAAGTTAGAACCCACCCCTACTACAGACCTGGGGCAGGTTTTAATCAGCATCATTTAGTTGTACAATTTGATATGATTAAGTTACTGATGATGATATCTGATCTATGACCAATGGATAATCTGATTTATGCTATAATTGGTAAATATGTAGGGAAAAAACACTAAAATCCCAGAAGTTATATTTGACGTGTCTTCCCTTTCTGATCATTCTTTCCAACCCAGTGGGATCTTGAAAGTAAGTAAAGGGACTTAGGAGTCTATTTTTATTTATTTATTTTGTCCAATACACAATACATATTGAAGAGAATAGACATGAAGTATTATATATAAAGAGAAGATATAAAAATAGAGGAGAAGATATATGAGGGAAGAAAAGATATATGATATATGAGATAAGGAGAGACAATTGGACAGGGGACAAAAAGGTAGGCTAGTGCACTTATGTACGCCCCTTACTGACCTCTTAGGAACCTGGAGAGGTCAATCGTGGATAGTCTAAGGGAGAAATGTTGGGGATTAGGGGTTGACACTACTGAGTCCGGTAATAAGTTCCACGCTTCGACAACTCGATTGCTATAGTCATATTTTTTACAGTCAAGCTTGGAGCGATTAATATTAAGTTTGAATTTGTTGCGTGCTCTTGTGTTGTTGCGGTTGAAGCTGAAGTAGTCATTGACAGGCCAATTGTCTTTCAGGTCAATCATTCTCTGCAAAGTGAAGATAATGGGACCAAATTTGGAATAGGGAGAGAAGTTACAATAGAAATATTATTTTATGGTCACTTGCCCTAAAGCAGCATTATGCAAGTCTTCTTGTGCTTCTTGGTGCATATTTGCTCAGGAACACTGTCGTTATTTTAAGGGGTAATACACATCACATCTACTCACAATACAGACATATAGATAAACACACATACAGTGCAATGGCTTCAGGAAGAAGGAATGGGAAGAATTCCAGGAGTCAGAAGCTCTTATGCTTAGCTTGTTTATTATACCTTCTTTAAAAATATAATAACTAATTAAAATCATCTTCTTTGTGTTTATTTTTTCCATCTCAATTTTGAAAGGTTAAGTATACTAGATGTATTACTTTATAAATGGGAAAAAAGCTATTCGTTTTAAAATTGTAGACATGTGCTATTTAATTTCCCCAGTAATGCATCAGCAGTAAAGTGTGTTGTGGAAAGCCAATATTTTGTTTAATGTTTGTTCTGTTACAATTTTTTAACCTTTAACTTCATATGTTTCTTTGCCACCGGCATCTGAGAAGTGTAACATTCCAAAATGGAGAAATGAAATATAGCATGCAATTAAAATGAAAAAGCCGGCCCCTTGAATCTTAATTAAATATGCTTGATTCGAATAAATATTGATATTAACATTAAAGGGCTGAGTTGTTTTTAAAGTGCATATTATGAATTCAGTTTGGGAAAATTGTAATATTTATATTAATGACACAAGAAACTCCTTGGTTTTCCACAAAAAATATAAATAAATAAAAATTGATACGTAGGTGATTCACATGTTTACTATAGGTAAATGACAATAAACGTGGTTTAAAGTTATAGTTTCATCCTAAATTCACAACCTGGGCTGTTGGGTTTTTACATATTATTCAGCTTGATGTAAAAAGGATTTCTATAAGAGCAGGCACATCTCTAAGAAACCATATATCTTAGTTATGATCTGGCTCTCAGCTCATTATCTTGTTACTCCCTTCAAAAGTATTATTTCACTTGGAGAAACAATCCCAGAAATAGAGGACAAAAGATAAGTTTAAATTTCTTTTAAAATATACTAATTAAAATCATCTTTGGTTTATTTTTTGTATTCATTTTAAAATTGTAGACAGGTGCTATTTAATTTCCCCAATGAAACATCTGCAGTAAAGTATTACTGGCCAAGGTGTATTGAGTGAAGACCTTGCATCTTACAAAATACAAAATTATTTTTCAGTTTGGAACTGAACTAGCACTACCATATCTAGGATTCAAAAATCCAGAAAACTATTAAATTAATCAGGCTCAGAATTAAGGAGGTGATTATAACTCCTTGAGTGAAAACCATGTTACAAGAGTCAGATAGAAAACTTCACTTAAAAAACAAAACAAAAACCTTTCACCTGGAATATTTTTCTGTAGTAGACCCATATCTCAAATGTTCCATTCTTGAATGTTAATTGAAAACATGGTGGCATTACAGTTCAGACAGAATCCTGAACCCATTTCAACCAGAGTCTTGTCTGGATTATTGTACTGAAATTGTTTTGTTGTCCTACTGGATAGATTGTGCCAGTTGTAGGCAGTGCCACTTTACAAGGGGTTCTCATTTTACAATCACAATTGGGACTTCTGTCACTCAGTGATGTGGTCATTAAAACAGTAATCGTGTGACTAATAGACTCAGTTCTACTATTTTTTACCTTCCAAAGGAACAATGCCTTGAGCTCTTCCAACGGAGCAATGCCTTAATAATGAACTAAATGATTGAAAACAAGTTGAAACAAAATCCAGACATGACTACTACATGGTAGTATGGTTTTAATGTCCCCATATTCACCAGAAGAGCCCTTCACTCCTCCACTCGAAATAGAATACCCTACGAGACTAGACTTTCAATCCTGGGCCTAGAAAGTTTAGAACTAAGACGCCTTAAACAAGATCTAAGTATTGCCCACAAGATCATATGCTGCAAAGTCCTGCCTGTCGGCGACTACTTCAGCTTCAACCACAACAACACAAGAGCACAAAACAGATTTAAACTTAATATTAACCGCTCCAAACTTGACTGTAAAAAATATGACTTCAGTAACAGAGTTGTCGAAGCGTGGAACTCATTACCGGACTCCATAGTGTCATCCCCAAACCCCCAACAGTTTACCCTTAGATTATCTATGGTTGACCTATCCAGATTCCTAAGAGGTCAGTAAGGGGTGAGTACAAGTGCACTAGAGTGCTTTCCGTCCCCTGTCCTATTGCTCTCCTATATATCCTATACCTTTGTTCTATTCCTATATCTCTTCTTCTATTCTTTCATTGATATGTTCTATTACTATATCTTCTTTTCTATTATTTCTTAGATATATTTTACTATGAGTATCTCCTCTATAACCTTCATTGTGTATTTTACTATGTGCATATAGATATATACCTACTAAAACCCTCATTGTGTATTGGACAAAATAAATAAATAAATAAATAAAAAACATTAAAACCATTTTAGATGTGATGTTTTTAATATTAGATTTGTTATATTGTATTATTTGTTGTGAGCCGCTCCGAGTCCATGGAGAGGGGTGGCATACAAAACTAATAAATTATTATTATTATTATTATTATTATTATTATTATTATTATTATTATTATTATGACGGAGGTGCTGCTGGTAAGGAAATAGCTGGATTCTGAGACTGGGATGAAGTGTATACAGTGATGTCCTTCTATACGAAATAAAGGTTCACAGTGCTGAAAGAATTGCATCGGCTTCTAATTAGCTAGAGCACAATTCAAGATACTGATAGTGAATTTTGAAGTCCACACAGTTTAGGGTCTAGTAGTAGTGGGTTGTAAATCCCGTCATTACCGGTTCACTTATGTGTGCTCGCTCGCAGGCTCATGCACACAATGCTTCTACACATGCACAGAGGAGTCCCAGGCAGGTGGGAAGAGCCTGTTACCATTGCTATCAGTTCACAGAACTGGGCCAAACTAGGAGCAATCCACAACTAGGCCTAGTACTTTGTGGGGGAACTATCTGTTCAAATCACAATGAGCAACAGAGGCTGAATTTAATATTTTTCTGTAGGTTACTACTAATATTATGTCTAATTTCTGGGAGCTCTGTGAAAAAGCATAGCAAGGAATTGAAGGTATATATGCAGCCTGTTACCTGGTCTTTGCTCTCTTTAACCTATATGATTGCACGATCACTATTTTGCGGAGTGGCCTAGGAGGAATTACAGTGATCTCTCGATTAGCGCGGGGGTTACGTTCCAAGACCTCCCGCGCTAATCGATTTCCGCGTTATAGTGGTGCGGAAGTAAAAAACACCATCTACGCATGCGCGCCATTTTTTTCATGGCCGCACATGCGCAGATGGTGGAGTTTGCGTGTGGGCGGCGGGGAAGACCAAGGGAAGATTCCTTCAGCCGCCCAACAGCTGATCTGCTCCGCAGCGCGGAAGCAGCGAGGAGCCGAAGATGGGGTAAAGGCAAAGGGGAAACCCCATCTTCGGCTCCTCGCTGCTGCCGCGCTGCGGAGCGGATCAGGTGTTGGGCGGCTGAAGGAACCTTCCCTTGGTCTTCCCACCGCCCAGGCAAAGGGGAAACCCCAAGATCGCTTGCCGCTTGCCGTATTGCAGCTTGGAGCCTTGCTTCGCCTCCTTCGCTGCAATACGGCAAGCGGCAAGCGATCTTGGGGTTTCCCCTTTGCCTGGGCGGCGCTGAGGCCATGCGGAGCCGCTCATCTAGGGGGGCGTGGACCGGCAAGGTGCCCTCCGCTCTCTCTCTTTCTCCCCCTGTTACCGGTGTGATATAAGAGAGAGAAAGAAAGAGAAAGGAGGGCGACTTGCCAGTCCACGCCCCCCTGGATGAGCGGCCCCGCATGGCCCCAGCGCCGGACTCTGCCGTTGCCTCCGCCCTTGTTCGGCTCTGCAGCTGAGAGGCCACGTCCACCCCCTCCTCGGTGTCCCCGGCACCCAGCGTCCCCACGCCGCCTCCACCTCCCGGTAATGCGCCCGACCTCTGCCTCTCTCTTTCTCTGCCTCTCTCTTTCTCTCTCATATACCACGCCGGCAACAGGGAGAGAAAGAGAGAGAGAACTTATTTTTTAATTAATATTTTTTGAAAAACCGCGTTGCAGCGTTTCGCGCTAATCGAGACCGTGCTAATCGAGGGATCACTGTATTATGGTTATCAATCGGTTACTATTCAATGCACAGTCATTCATATAACATTTCTTAACAGTAATATCATCTACCAATTATTCTAATTTTGGGTTTGTTGTGGTTGGCTCTGGCCCAGCTCTTGCCCCAGGGAATGTGGAGGTGGATGCAGGGGAAACTTCAACATGTCACAGGCCTGTGTTATTGCTGACAGAGTCAGTTCAGAGTTTAGTTTCCTCGAACGAAGAAGAAGGTGGGAGGTGTGCTTGGCACACAGAGGGGGGCTTGGCACACAGCCCAGGCAGTCAATCTCCCTTATCTTCCATTGATTCGGATGAAGACGTTTTGGATCCACGCAAGCGCAGAATTATGCGTAGAAGAGACCAAGTAAGGACATATTACAGGAGATAAGAGCAGCCACCTGTGTTTGGGTGGAGTTCCAGTAATTAGGGCTGCTGATATAAATAGCAGCATGTGGGTTTGGCCATTGTGGAAGAATATCTGATCGCAGTTCTTTAGGAATCCTGTGTTGCTAGTTTCTGGACTTTGTTTGTTGATTTTTCACGCCTTTGAAAACAAAGCAGAGCAACGTGTATGTGTGTGTGTGTGTGTGTGTTTGTCTCACTTTGTTGGAAGAAGAAGGGGTGTGAAGTTTCTTCACAGCTGCTAGCTAAGTACTTAATGACTGCTTAAGGAAAATTGTACAGACTACCCGGTTGTTTTGGGACGAGTGCTCTTTGCAATACAAAAAGAGTGCTTAGTTTATTTTGAATTTTGTGATAAAGAACATTGTTTTGAATTTTCAAACGTGTGTGTGTCTGAAATTTGTACCCTTGAATTTTCAGGAGGCTCCTACCAGAGAGCCCGGCAGAACAGGGTTATTGCAATTTTTTTTAATAATATCAATTTTTCACATCTGATGTAATTTAAGCCATGGCAGATGGAGCTGGCATGAATTAATTTTTTAAAAATAAATAAGGAAAGTTAAAAGAGAGTAAAATCAAAGTCACCTGGAACCAAAAGCTAGCAATCCTCAGTCATCACTTCAGAGAGGTGATCGAGAGATACCGTAATGCAATCCTGTCAATTAAAGAAAATAAAAATATATTAAAGAAGTAATAAGTATTCTTAGTGAAAAGTCCAGAGACAAAGGCTTAAGTAAAGACGGTTCCTTTATTCAGCTCTTAAAGGGAAGTGACAATCAGCGGGAACACATCTGGCTTAACCTGGAGAGTAGCCGCTCTTTTATACATTTGCGGCTCCCGCCAAAAGAGAGCAGCCAGCATCTGAACCAATCAGGCGCGACTTCCTGTTTCAGCACAGACAGCGTTTTTTCATGGAACCAACTATTTACATAGGATTCAACACTTAGGACATTGTATAAGATACAATTGTCATGCTGTGTCCACTCTCCAAATCCTCACATATCAGCCTGAAGCTGATTTTTACTGTCTTCATTTCTGTCAGATTTAAAATGCAGCAAACAAAACAAAGTAAGTTCTCTTTCTAGCTGGCCACTAGGACTGTTTTAAGAATAGGTCTGATGCTGTGCCTTCTGTGAACTATTTTTATTCTTGGGTCAGCAGATATCACTTTGTCTCTCCTTCTATCAAAAAAAATAAATAAATATTGCCACTCCCATTTTCAACACATGTTACATGTGTGTGTCTAGCTCTTTGAAAAAGCAATGACACCTGGTTATTATGCAGAGAGGGGATGGTACCCTATTTAAAAGTACACTCCTTGTATTTCTGATGAAAAGCCCTTGCTTGTTATGACTATAGCTCTACTCCTTGTAAAGATGAAGCGAATAACCTCTATGTGTGGTGATGAGGAAAACAGCAATAACATGGGTGAGATCATCCGAGGGCATGGGGTGAGGTATCATCAGTACGCTGATGATACCCAGCTTTACATCTCCACCCCATGTCCAGTCAACGAAGCAGCAGAAGTGATGTGCCGGTGTCTGGAGGCTGTTGGGGCCTGGATGGGTGTCAACAGACTCAAACTCAACCCGGATAAGACGGAGTGGCTGTGGGTCCTGCCTCCCAAGGACAATTCCATCTGTCCGTCCATTACCCTGGGGGGGGAATTATTGACCCCCTCGGAGAGGGTCCGCAACTTGGGCGTCCTCCTCGATCCACAGCTTACATTAGAGAACCATCTTTCAGCTATGGCGAGGGGGGCGTTTGCCCAGGTTCGCCTGGTGCACCAGTTACGGCCCTATCTGGACCGGGACTCATTGCTCACAGTCACTCATGCCCTCATCACCTCGAGGTTCGACTACTGTAACGCTCTCTACATGGGGCTACCTTTGAAAAGTGTTTGGAAACTTCAGATCGTGCAGAATGCAGCTGCGAGAGCAGTCATCGACTTACCTAGGTATGCCCATGTTTCGCCATCACTCCGCAGTCTGCATTGGTTGCCGATCAATTTCCGGTCACAATTCAAAGTGTTGGTTATGACCTTTAAAGCCCTTCATGGCATTGGACCAGAATACCTCTGGCCTTCTCCGGGTCCCGTCAACTAAACAATGTCGGTTGGCGGGCCACAGGGGAAGAGCCTTCTCTGTGGCGGCCCCGACTCTCTGGAACCAACTCCCCCTGGAGATTAGAACTGCCCCTACTCTCCCTGCCTTCCGTAAAATTCTTAAAACCCACCTCTGTCGTCAGGCATGGGGGAACTGAAACATCTCCCCCGGGCATGTACAATTTATGTATGGTATATTTGTGTGTGTGCTTGTTAGTATATTGGGGTTCTTTTTAAACTTTTTTAAATATTTAAATTTATTTGGATTTGTTACGATTTGTTTATGCCTTGTTGTGAGCCGCCCCGAGTCCGCGGAGAGGGGCGGCATACAAATCTAAATAATAAATAAATAAATAAATAAATGCTTGAACTTGGAATGGTATAAGCCAATGCCAATTTTTACATTATATGTATGGAAAACGTGTTCTTACAATAAGGTGACCAAACGTCCCGCTTTCCTTGGGACAGTCACACTTTTTCATAATCTGTCCCCCGTCCCGTGCCTTTTCGTAAATGTCCCAATTTTCTTCCTCCCTCCCTCCCTCTCTCTCTCTCTCCTCTATGGTGACGGCGGAAGGAAATACACCTGGAGTACTGTATTCAGTTCTGGTCACCACACTTCAAAAGAGACATTGAAACTCTGGAGAAGGTGCAAAAAAGAGCAACCAAGATGATTAAGGGATTGGAAACCAAGACTTACGAAGAGAGACCGAGGGAACTGGGCATGGATAGCCTAGAGAAAAGGAGGGCCAGAGCGGACATGATAGCAGTCTACAAGTATACGAGGGGATGTCACAGAGAGGAGAGGATCACTTTATTCTTCAGGGCACCAGAGGGCCGGACGAGGAACAACGGCTGGAAGCTGACCAAGGAGAGATTCAACATGGAGATAAGGAGCAACTTCCTGATGGTCAGAGCAATCAACCAATGGAACAACCTACCAGCAGACGTTGTGAACTCCAACATTCTGGACATTTTTAAGAGAAGATTGAACTGCCACTTGACTGGTGTACTATAGGGTTCCTGCTTGGGCAGGGGGTTGAACTCAATGGCCTCCATGATCCCTTTCAACTCTAACAATAAACAAACAAACAAACAAACAAACAAACAAACAAACAAATAAATAAATAAATGGCGAAGTGTCTTGGGGTCATCTTGGGTGGGTTTTACTTCCTGTGTCTCCCAGGTTGTACTTCCTGTGTCTTCCAGTACTTCCTGTGTCTCTCTCAGGGTAAGCCTCGCACTGAGGCCATGCTCGCAGGACACGGCCTGGGCACTGGCTGCCTGTAGATAATAGAGGATGAGAGAGAGAGAAAAAAAAAACAGATTTTTTTTGCCTCCCCATCCCCTGCCCAGTCAATGGTGTCCCGCTTCAGCAATTTAAAAATCTGGTCACTTTATCTTACAAGGAAGGTAGAACTGATTAGATGGCTGAGGTTTTATGAAGTTTCAAAAAGTCAAGAATCCACGGCTGTATTTTGGAGATCTTCCCAATGATATAAAATGTGCAGGCAGTTTTTGCAATTTGGATAAGAAACTGGGTATACATCAATATAACTGTTCACTTCCAATTCTAGGTCAAACGTTGAGTAAGTATTTTCACAATTTTGACCTGGCATTTTTCAAAAACCAATCCTTAATCCATTTGCATTTGAAGTAATCTAACAGGTCTTTTATGGCAACGTTTAAAAAGAAATGAAAGGTTTCTAGAAGCAAGTGCAGGGCCTGCTTAATAGTATCTTTAAATTTGCTCTGATTACAAGCAGTCATCCATGCTTAGCTTTATATTACCCCAATTTTTAGCTCATGAAGTACATTACTATTTTCTACTGACAGAAATTAATGTTATACCTGCGGGTGTCTTTTAACAATTTTGGCAGTATCTAGTTAACTGGCTGGTCTTGAACAGCTAAGTAGGGTCAGAGCTAATTAATACTTGAATGGAAAATCACAGGGTTGTAGACGATACTTGGAAATCAGAAAAACATCCTGGAGAAAGCAATGGCAAATCACTTCCATATTGTGAAGAAAACTACATGAATGCAACTGCAAAGAGTGTTTTATTATGCAAAACTGTTCAGCCTTTTGAATATCAACATCTTGAACTATTGAGTAATTTCAGTGAAGATGGAAAAATACTATACTTCCTTAGTTCATCTTTTTGTTGGTGGGCCTGTACTAAAAAAGCTTCCAGCATTTTTAAATAGCTTGCAGGCCCAATAAAATGCCTAATTTCCTGCATTTTGTATTGTGATCCATATATTTTATATATACAAGAGGAATTCTCAGTTTCATTTAAGTCATTAATATATTGCTCAATAATTTGACCATTTTGCACTTCTATGTGATCCTCTGAATTTCTAGCAAAGAGATTACCAATATCTTGAATTGCTGCATTTAATATTTTCAAAAAGTCCCAAAGGATCAACAACAATCTGTCCAAGAAGTAGCCACTCATCTATCCATGACCTTTATCCTCAAATCTTCCATTTCCCCCTATACTTCACATGGGGGAGCAAACAAATGAACATACAGAAATTCCCTATTTGAACACAACAGACCCTGTTTATCTTGACAGCAAATTCTCAGTCTCCAGAAGCAATTTATTCTTCTGGAACAGGAATGTCATAATCTGTGTCATGGATCAATCAATCATCTATTTCATTTAATGTTCTAGTGGCTGGAGCTGGCAACATTAGGTAGAAAAAAGAGGAAAAGCAGGAGAAAAAAAAAGATAAACAGAAGGGTTTAGTTTGCTGGAAATAACCTGAGATGGTAGATCATCTGGTCCCCAGTTAAATACTTCCTGATATTTCGTTCTTGCCTAAAACCGTTTATTGCTTGAATCAATATATAGGATGATGTCCCTGTTTCATACAGCATAAACTTCCTTGAACCACCCAGTGAATCTTATTTCAGTCCTCATAATGAGGAAACATCGTGCAGTGAACCTAAAGTGGCGCTGGCAGCCTCTTTGGGAGAATGGATCAGTGTACTTGGTGCAAACAATTTTATCTTTTAAAGGAGGGGAACGGATTGGAAGTTTAGGAAGTTTAATGAAGAGACTGCCAGTACTCTTCCCTCCTGCTGGAACTGCCATTCTGCCTGATAGTGTGGCCAGTCCTGATGTAATCCTACAAGCTCTGAATCATAAATAGTGTTGGGCGAACTGAACCCGCACAATTTGGGTCCATACCGAATTATGTGGTGTTCGGCATGCCGGACCCGGACCCGAATTTTTTTAAAAATTCATGATTTAGTTCACCGTTCGTGCTGAACACTGCGAAAGCCACTGCCCGGCTGTCATCTGCTGAGAAGAGGAGGAGGAGCCGGGTGCTGGTGGCGGTGGAGGAAGGCCAACACTGGGGAGCAGTCGGCCGTTCGGGAGGATGGGAGGGAGGCACAAAAGGAGCTGGGGAATCCCTCCCATGAAGAGAATCCAGGAAGTGATCACCGGGGAATCCAGGAAGTGATCACTTTGGCGTCCTTAGCAACCTGCCGGTATATGTGATGTCAAAGCTCGTGGGAGGGATTCCCCAGCTCCTTTTGTGCCTCCCTCCCATCCTCTCGACTGGCTGACTGCTCCCGGTGCTCGCCTTCCTCCGCCACCACCGGCGCCCAGCTCCTCCTCCTCTTCTCAGCAGATGACAGCAGGGTGGTGGCTTTCGCGGTGTTCAGCATGAACACTGAACTAAATCATGAATTTTTTTAAAAATTCAGGTTCAGGTCCGGCATGCCGAACACCACAAAATTCGGTACGGACCCGAATTGTGCGGGTTCGGTTCGTCCAACACTATTTATGATTCAGAGCTTGTAGGAAGTGATCACCTTGGCATCCTTAGCAACCTGCCGGTATACTTGACATCAAAACTCCATCCCCGGAATCTCTTGGTGGGATTCCCTGTTCGGGTTCGGGTTCAGTTTGGGTTTAGCCGAATTTTGTGTTAAGTTCGTCCGAACTTGCCGAACCCAAACACCGTTGGGTTTGCCCATCACTAATCATAAATGGAGAATCTAGACAACAATAATGTGCATTTCAACTTGTGGGCATCTGTGTTTGTCCATCTATAGGAAAGAGAAAGCAGTGGAGGATTATCTGTTACCCATACTCACACCAGCTGCCACACTTCTCTAGTTAGGAGTTAAGGGTTGTAACTGGTCGAAGGTGTTCAGAAGGTGATCCAACATTGAAACCAGGAATTTCCTGATACTCAGAACAACTAACCAATGGAATTGCTTGCCTCCCCCCAAAAAACATTTCAAAAGTTTTCTCCACCATTCCTGGGTGGCCAAGATCTAGTGATTTTGCAATGTGTGATCCTAGGTTACAAATCCAACTCTGGCATAATCAGGAAAATAAGGATATTTATTTTAATAAGACAAAAAAAAAGGATTTGACAGAAAAGTTTAAATGCAACAAATTACTTGATGCTAAAATCTGTATTCCAAAGCTAGCAGTCAGTAATCTGTAAACAGTGTGAACAAACAAAGAGATAGATGAACAGGGAATAGGAGCAGACAAACTATCCACAACTGAGCAAACTGCACTTAAAATAAATAAACGATTCCTCGCACAACTAATTAAATGTTCTCTGCCAAGTTTATTTAAGAGTTGGTTGTCAAACTGCTAAAGATTCAAGGGATGTTATGTAAACAACCAGCTTCAGGCTTCCTCATTATCAGTGAAGAGAGCCTTACTCTTCAATGCACTGTAATACCATGAGAAACATTAACTAAAACCAAAGAAAATTCAAATACCTTCGCTGAATTCTGTCTCTTATTGTATTCAAAAAAGATAGTGTAAGGCAGGGGCCTCCAACTTTGACGACTTTAAGACTTGTGGACTTCAATTCCCAGAGTTCCTCAGCCTCTACAAATCTTAAAGTTGCTAAAGTTGGAGACCCCTGGCCTAAGAATCTGAGCTGGTTAACCTGGGCTGCGGCAGCAGCTGATGTGCTCACAGAGAGCGCTCTGTGTGTGGCACGTGTGCCATAAGTTCGGCATCATAGAGATAGGCCAATATTCTGGTATGTTTGGAAACTGTTCTGTCGGGCTCTCTGGTAGAATCCTCCCAAAAATTCACAGGTACAAATTTCAGACACACACACGTTTGAAAATTCAAAACAATGTTCTTTATAATGAAAATTCTTAAACCAAGCCCTCTTTTGGTATAGCAAAGAGCACTCGTCTCCAAACAAACTGGTAATTTGTACAAGTCCCTTATCAGTTCTGTGATACTTAGCTTGCAGTGTGAGGCAATTCACAGTCCTTCTTTCACAAAGTGAAACACACTTTGCTCTGGTTTAATTTCAAAGCGGGGAAAAATCAGCACACAAAAAGTCAAAGACAGTAAAGCAGTCACGAAACACAATGATCACATAATCCTCCACAATGGCCAAACCCATAGGCTGCTATTTATAGAAGCCTCACTAATTACCACAGCCCCACCCAACCACAGGTGGCCTCATTTTCTTTGATAATAATCTCTCAGTTGTTGTTGCCTATGCATCACTCTCCGCATGCGTGGCTGTATCATTAACTTTTGTTCTGAATCCAAGGAGGAGCTAGATAATTGATCTCCTTCTGAGCTGTCTGCCCCACTCTCCTCCTCCCTGTCACTCATGTCTTCTTGGTCAGAGGAGCCTACATCAGCAGATTCCACCGGGGGCAAAACAGGCCTGCAGCATGTGGATGTCTCCCCCACATCCACAGTCCTTGGGGCAGGAGCAGGGCCAGAGCTAACCACAACAGAAACATAGTCAATAACTTGGATGAAATGAAGGTGTTTATGCACTTGATCTAAGGAAACTTTAGCCATAGCTTTTAAAATCTTTTTTTGCCCACTGACACCATTCCACTAATATCAGAACCTTTTTTCCCATTAACATTGTCATTATTTTGATGATGTTTTCTGTTTTTGCCCACTTCTAAAAAACAGTGCAATCTACT
This sequence comes from Erythrolamprus reginae, assembly GCF_031021105.1. Taxonomy (NCBI): domain Eukaryota; kingdom Metazoa; phylum Chordata; class Lepidosauria; order Squamata; family Dipsadidae; genus Erythrolamprus; species Erythrolamprus reginae. The sequence continues at coordinate 64,891,786 of NC_091955.1, forward strand.
CGTTATGTTGAACTGTAATCAAAATACTAAATGTGTACAACTGAGTACATTAGTATAAATGATTTGCTTTCAAGCTTATGGTGATACACTGCAGACTGTGCTCACACACATCAAGTCTCAAATCTGATTGATAGCAGAGGTATCTTCTCTCTTGCCTTATATTTATAAATTATCCTTGTAGGGATCGCTAGAATCTAAACACCAAACAACTAGACAAGACAATCCCCCACAACCCACCCCTTTTCTGTCTTAACTGCAATCAAGGTGATCCAGTGATGGGCTACAAAAGTTTTTACTACCACACTGTGGGTGTGGCTTATGCATTTTGTTTCAACATCTTTCAGTGCAAATTGGGTGCTCTGGGGTGGAGCTCCAAATTTTGCTACCGGAACTGCGTTTCTGACCGTTCCCGTAAGAGCTCATCACTGAGGTGATCTTATATAAAGATGAAGTCACCTTAAAATGTTTAAACATGTTTGCACATGTTATCCTTAATCCTGACTTGGCTTTCAAATTTGGATGGATATGTGTGTTCCCACACTCACTTGCAGTAGCATTTACTTATCATATACTGTATTTATAAAAGAAAGAGGAAGTAATGGCACAGCGAAGCAGTGGAAGTGATGTGCCGGTGCCTGGAGGCTGTTAGGGTCTGGATGGGTGTCAACAGACTCAAACTCAACCCTAATAAGACGGAGTGGCTGTGGGTTTTGCCTCCCAAACACAATTCCATCTGTCCGTCCATTAGCCTGGGGGTGGAATTACTGACCCCCTCAGAGAGGGTCCGCAACTTGGGTGTCCTCCTCGAACCACAGCTCACATTAGAGAAACATCTAATGCTCCGGAAATAGCGGGTTGCGAGTCTCTCTTGATGAAGTTGGACTTAGGCGTTCAGGTGGGCTTATTTCTCACGTACCTGCCTCCCAGCTGCGTGTCAAAAGCCCTGCCTGTGCTACTCGAGGAGGTAGCCGGGTTGGCGGTAGAGTTCCCCAGACTTATTGTCTTGGGGGACTTCAATCTGCCGTCACTCGGCGAAACCTCTGGGTTGGCACAGGAGTTCATGGCCACCATGACAGCCGTGGACCTGACTCAAGTAGTTCAGGGTCCGACTCACGAGGGAGGGCACGCACCTGACATGGTATTCCTTTCCGAGCAATTGAGTAATGGTCTGAGACTAAGGGGCTTAGAAGTGTTGCCTTTGTCATGGTCAGACCATTTTCTACTACGGCTTGACTTCCTGGCTCCAATCCTCCCCCGCAGGGAGGCGGAACCAATGAAGATGTTCCGCCCCAGGCGCCTGATGGACCCAGAGGGCTTTCAGACGGCGCTTGGGGTTATTCCAGAGGCACTCGTCCACAGTTCGGCGGAGTCTCTCGCGGAGGCCTGGAACACGGCTGCAGCGGGGGCTCTTGACCGGATTGCGCCTTTGCGACCTCTCCGAGGCGTTAGACCCCGTAGAGCCCCATGGTTCAACGAGGAGCTCCGGGAGTTGAAACGCCAAAAGAGACGTCTAGAGAAGCGATGGAGGAAGAGTAGGTCTGAATCCGATCGAACACTTGTAAGAGCTTTTATTAAGACTTACAAAGTGGCGCTCAAGGCGGCAAGATGCGCGTACCATGCCGCCTTGATTGCATCAGCGGAATCCCGCCCGGCCGCTCTGTTTAGGGTGACCCGCTCCCTTCTCAACCAGGGGGGAGTTGGGGAGCCCTTACAGAGTAGTGCCGAGGATTTTAACACGTTTTTCGCTGATAAAGTCGCTCGGATCCGGGCCGATCTCGACTCCAATTGTATAACAGAGTCGACTGACAATGAGTCAGTCGAGGTGACTGGCGCACGTACTTGTCCACCTGTCTGGGAAGAGTTTGATCTGGTGACACCTGATGAAGTGGACAAGGCCATCGGAGCTGTGAGTTCCGCCACCTGTTTACTGGATCCGTGTCCCTCCTGGTTGGTTTCGGCCAGCAGGGAGGTGACACGGAGCTGGGCCCAGGAGATTACCAACGCTTCCTTGGGGAGGGGAGTTTTTCCATCACTCTATAAAGAAGCGCTTGTGCGCCCCCTCCTCAAGAAGCCCTCCCTGGACCCAGCCGTACTTAACAACTATCGTCCAGTCTCCAACCTTCCCTTTATGGGGAAGGTTGTCGAGAAGGTGGTGGCACTCCAGCTCCAGCGGTCCTTGGAAGAAGCCGATTATCTAGGTCCCCAGCAGTCGGGTTTCAGGGCCGGTTACAGCACGGAAACCGCTTTGGTCGCGTTGATGGATGATCTCTGGCGGGCCCGGGACAGGGGTTTATCCTCTGTCCTGGTGCTCCTTGACCTCTCAGCGGCTTTCGATACCATCGACCATGGTATCCTTCTGCACCGGCTGGAGGGGTTGGGAGTGGGAGGCACTGTCCTTCAGTGGTTCTCCTCCTACCTCTCTGGCCGGTCGCAGTCGGTGTTAGTGGGGGGTCAGAGGTCGACTCCTAGGTTTCTCCCTTGTGGGGTGCCTCAGGGGTCGGTCCTCTCCCCCCTACTATTCAACATCTACATGAAACCGCTGGGCGAGATCATCCAAGGACATGGGGTGAGGTATCATCAATATGCGGATGATACCCAGCTTTACATCTCCACCCCATGCCCAGTCAACGAAGCGGTGGAAGTGATGTGCCGGTGCCTGGAGGCTGTTGGGGCCTGGATGGGTGTCAACAGACTCAAGCTCAACCCGGATAAGACGGAGTGGCTGTGGGTTCTGCCTCCCAAGGACAATCCCATCTGTCCGTCCATCACCCTGGGGGGGGAATTATTGACCCCCTCAGAGAGGGTCCGCAACTTGGGCGTCCTCCTCGATCCACAGCTCACATTAGAACAACATCTCTCAGCTGTGGCGAGGGGGGCGTTTGCCCAGGTTTGCCTGGTGCACCAGTTGCGGCCCTATCTGGACCGGGACTCATTGCTCACAGTCACTCATGCCCTCATCACCTCGAGGTTCGACTACTGTAATGCTCTCTACATGGGGCTACCTTTGAAAAGTGTTCGGAAACTTCAGATCGTGCAAAATGCAGCTGCGAGAGCAGTCATGGGCCTACCTAGGTATGCCCATGTTTCACCATCACTCCGCAGTCTGCATTGGTTGCCGATCAATTTCCGGTCACAATTCAAAGTGTTGGTTATGACCTTTAAAGCCCTTCATGGCATCGGACCAGAATATCTCCGAGACCGCCTTCTGCCGCACGAATCCCAGCGACCGATTAGGTCCCACAGAGTGGGCCTTCTCCGGGTCCCGTCAACTAAACAATGTCGGTTGGCGGGCCCCAGGGGAAGAGCCTTCTCTGTGGCGGCACCGACTCTCTGGAACCAACTCCCCCCGGAGATTAGAACTGCCCCTACTCTTCCTGCCTTCCGCAAACTCCTTAAAACCCACCTTTGCCGTCAGGCATGGGGGAACTGAAACATCTCCCCCTGGGCACGTTTAATTTATGCATGGTATGTCTGTGTGTGTGACTGTTAGCATATGGGGTTTTTTAAATATTTAAATATTTTAAATTTGTTTAATTGCTTATGATTTGTTTTTTACATGTTGTGAGCCGCCCCGAGTCTTCGGAGAGGGGCGGCATACAAATCTAAGTAATAAATAAATAAATAAATCTTTCAGCTGTGGCGAGGGGGGCGTTTGCCCAGGTTCTCCTGGTGCACCAGTTGCGGCCCTATTTGGACCGGGACTCACTGCTCACAGTCACTCATGCCCTCATCACCTCGAGGCTTGACTACTGTAACGCTCTCTACATGGGGCTGCCTCTGAAAAGTGTTCGGAAACTTCAGATCGTGCAGAATGCAGCTGCGAGAGCAATCATGGGCTTTCCCAAGTATGCCCATGTTTCACCAACACTCCGCAGTCTGCATTGGTTGCCGATCAGTTTCCGGTCACAATTCATAGTGTTGGTTATGACCTATAAAGCCCTTCATGGCATCAGACCAGAATATCTCCGGGACCGCCTTCTGCCGCATGAATCCCAGCGATCGGTTAGGTCCCACAGAGCTGGCCTTCTCCGGGTCCCGTCGACTAAACAATGTCATTCGGTGGGACCCAGGGGAAAAGCCTTCTCTGTGGCGGCCCTGGCCCTCTGGAACTAACTCCCCCCAGAGATCAGATTGGCCCCCATCCTCCTTGCCTTTCGTAAACTTCTCAAAACCCACCTCTGCCCTCAGGCATGGGGGAATTGAAATATCTTCCCCAGGCCTATATAATTTATGTATGGTGTGTTGTGTGCATGTTTTTTAAATTATGGGTTTTTAACTTCGTATTATTAGATTTGTATTGTACATTGTTTCTATCACTGCTGTGAACCACCCCGAGTCTACGGAGAGGGGCGGTATACAAATTTAATAAATAAATAAAATAAATAAATAAATAATTGGATACAGATTTAATCAGAGAAACTGTACAATGCAGGTGTTTTTGAAAAAACTAATTAATGTGAACTCATTGGGCATTCTGGACACAGCATATCCAACCATGCAAAGACACAAATATCAACTCCTTCACATAGAGGTGAAAGTAATATCTTAGGTGGGCAGTGTTCAATTAATAAGCCTGAATACACCCACATGTTGCAAGTTCTAAATGCCAGAAAATGGAATTTATCTTACTATAAAGCTTGTGGAAACAAGCATACTGGAGGATAATCTGCAGATTGAATATAACAGACAGTTTGCTAACTCCTGATTGCAGTGATTCCAACCTTCATCCAAAGCCCTAACATCCAAGATATATGCCAAACTAGCTGCCAATATACAGTTTACAATGCAACCCTATTATAGTTGCAATGTTTCATATGCCACATCCAGATTATTCAAAATTGGACTGCCTTGAAAATTTATTTGTTCTTCTGACCAATGTGCCATGCTGATGGATATGTACAGTAACCTGTGCCTTGTTCATTGGTTGTTAACTTGAATCAAAGTCCTAAATTTAAAATATTTGGTTGCAGAGCTAATAGGTGACTTTAAGATAATAATTCTCTTTTAGCCCAAATTATCTCAGTTTTGTTGATGAAATGAGAAAGAGAGGAGATCCTGTACCTTGAGTTCCAGAGAAAAGGAAATAACTGCAGTCAATTAGCAATCAGTCACTCAATCAGTAAGCGAACAAGCAAGTTGTAAACTATGTCCAGGAAACAGCACCTAACTACATAGTGAAAAAGATGGTACCTAAAGACATTCATCTAAATAGATTAGATTAGATTACTAGAGTTGGAAGGGACCTTGTAGGTCATCTAGTCCAACCTCTTGCTCAAGTATTATTATTATTATTATTATTATTATTATTATTATTATTATTATTATTTATTAGATTTGTATGCTGCCCCTCTCCGAAGACCCAGGGTGGCTCACAACAATAATAAAAACAATATAGTAGTGGAACAAATCTAATATTAAAAAACATATAAAACCCTATCATTATTAAAAACAAACAAACAGCACATTCATACCAAACATAAAACAAAGTATAAAAAAGTATGGGGGAAAGGTGTCTCAACTCCCCCATGCCTGGCGGTATAAGTGAGTCTTGAGTAGTTTACGAAAGACAAGGAGGGTGGGGCAGTTCTAATCTCCGGGGGGGGAGTTGGTTCCAGAGGGCCGGGGCCGCCACAGAGAAGGCTCTTCCCCTGGGGCCCGCCAAACGACATTGTTTAGTTGATGGGACCTGGAGAAGGCCAACTCTGTGGGACCTTATTGGTCGCTGGGATTCATGCAGTAGCAGGCGGTTCCGGAGGTACTCTGGTCCAATACCATGTAGGGCTTTAAAGGTCATGACCAACACTTTGAATTGTGACCGGAAACCGATCAGCAGCCAATGCAAGCCACGGAGTGTTGAAGAAGCATGGGCAAATCTTGGAAGGCCCACGATGGCTCTCGCGGCTGCTTTCTGCACGATCTGAAGTTTCTGAACACTTTTCAAAGGTAGCGCCATGTAGAGAGTGTTGCAGTAATTGAACCTCGAGGTGATGAGGGCATGAGTGACTGTGAGCAATGACTCCCTGTTCAGACTGGTGCACCAGGCGAACCTGGGCAAACGCCCTCCTCACCACAGCCGAAAGATGATGTTCATGTCAGCTGTGGATCAAGGAGGACGCCCAAGTTGCGAACCCTCTCTGAGGGAGTCAGTAGTCCCCCCCCCCAGGGTAATGGACGGACAGATGGAATTGTCCTTGGGAGGCAAGACCCACAGCCACTCCGTCTTATCAGGGTTGAGTTTGAGTCTGTTGACACCCATCCAGGCCCCAACAGCCTCCAGGCACCGGCACATCACTTCCACTGCTTCATTCCCTATCTCATTTAAGACAAATGGCAGTCCAATTTCCTCTTGAAAGTCTCAATTGTTGGACCTCTCGCAACCTCCGCAAGCAAGTCCCATGCAGCGTGCCTTCCATCCCCTGTCCCAATGTTTCTTTTCTTTTTTTTACTAGTATAATGTATATAAATATTATTATATCTTTGCATACCACCTATATGCATTTGACAAAAAAAATTAAATAAATAAATAAAATAGTTATTCCACTGGTTGATCGCTCTCACTGTCAGAAAGTTACTCCTTATTTCCAGGTTGATTCTCTAATGTACTGTAGATTTATGTATGTGCTTGAATGTACTAGGTTTGTACAAAAAGAGCAGTAGAATGTATTAGAAATCCAAACTGGCTGAATATATTATATGTATTTATTTTATCTTATAGAAGAATAGGGGAGACTGTGAGAAATAAATAATTCATTCACCCAATCAGTGAACAATTTATCACTGATACAAATTGTTTGGCAAAAGAAATTGGTCTTGATTTGAGCATTATGGGCAAGCATCATCCCGTATGGTACTGCAAATACTAGATACTGTATACAGTATATCTAACTATTGAACATGATTAAAGATTGTATTGTGCTCTGAATGCTGCTGGATGAATGCTAATAGTCCTTTTCGTACGGCCAATACAGAAACTGAGAGTTATAGTCCAATAACATCCAAAGAGCCATAGTTTTTTAAATTTCTGGATGACTAATTAGGGTCTTATTTATGAACCAATTTTTTAGAGACTTGGGCTTGATCAAGTCCAAAAAAAGGCTGTTTGGCTTGTCAAATGCCATTTGGAGGATTTATGTATTAATCTAGCAGGTCTTCTAACATTTTAGAAGTGTAAGTGGTAAGTAATGTATTAATTTATTAGATAGTAATTTAAAATTCTGTGGGAATGAAAAACAAACAATATTATTTAATTAAGATTATGTATGTATTTTCTAAAGGTGATAGGAAAATGTACCAATTTTAATTAAGTCCACATAAAGTAAATAGATACTTTGATTTATTTTTAATGCTACAAAATTTAATTAGGAACTGAGTATGTGGGATGTACATAGACACTTTGGTTCTTTCTCATCTGAGGAACATCTTTCTCATTTCACTTTTAAAGGTATTTCATTTTGTCATATGGCAAATATCCACATTTTATTTTATTTACTTATTCACATACGTTTGTAGTTTGATGTGCTTAAGGGAAGCAATTCAGTTTTAAAAAGAAGTTACTCATATTCTGTATAGAACTGTTGTTCAGCCAGTGAATGAAATTATTTAGATACATTTTTGAGAGCTATTTGCAGATGACACCTGAAGCAGGAATTGTAAGGGGCGTGCATAAGTGCACCTTTGTGCCTACTGTTCCTGTCGTATTGTGTTTTTATCTTTTATTTATTTATTTATTTATTTGTTTGTTTGTTTGTTTGTTTATTTATTTATTTGATTTTATTTGATTTTATTTGATTTTATTTGATTTTATTTGATTTTATTTGATTTTATTTGATTTTATTTGATTTTATTTGATTTTATTTGATTTTATTTGATTTTATTTGATTTTATTTGATTTTATTTGATTTTATTTGATTTTATTTGTATGCCGCCCCTCTCTGTAGACTCAGGGCGGCTGACAACAGTGATAAAAAACAGCATGTAACAATCCAATACTAAAACAACTAAAAAACCCTTATTATAAAACCAAACATACATACAAACATACCATGCGTAAATTGTAAGGCCTAGGGGGAAAGAATATCTTAGTTCCCCCATGCCTGATGGCAAAGGTGGGTTTTAAGAAGCTTACAAAAGGCGAGGAGGGTGGGGGCAATTCTAATCTCTGGGGGGAGTTGGCTGCCACAGAGAAGGCTCTTCCCCTGGGTCCCGTCAAATGACATTGTTTAGTTGACAGGACCCAGAGAAGGCCCACTCTGTGGGACTTAACTGGTCGCTGGGACTCGTGCAGCAGAAGGCGGTCCCAGAGATAATCTGGTCCGGTGCCATGAAGGGCTTTATAGGTCATAACCAACACTTTGAATTGTGACTGGAAACTGATTGGCAACCAATGCAGACTGCAGAGTCCTGGTGTAACATGGGCATATTTGGGGAAGCCCATGATTGCTATCGCAGCTGCGTTCTTCATGACCTGAAGTTTCCGAACACTTTTCAAAGGTAGCCCCATGTAGAGAGCATTACAGTAGTCGAGCCTCGAGGTGATGAGGGCATGAGTGACTGTGAGCAGTGACTCCTGGTCCAAATAGGGCCACAACTGGTGCACCAGGTGAACCTGGGCAAATGCCCCCCTCGCCACAGCTGAAAGATGTTTCTCTAATGTGAGCTGTGGATCAAGGAGGACGCCCAAGTTGCGAACCCTCTCTGAGGGGGATCAATGACTCCCCCCCCAGGGTGATGGATGGACAGATAGAATTGTCCTTGGGAGGCAAAACCTACAGTCACTCCATCTTATCAGGTTGAATTTGAGTCTGTTGGCACCCATCGAGACCCCAACAGCCTCCAGGCACCGGCACATCACTTCCACTGCTTTGCTGACTGGACAAGGGGTGGAGATGAAGAGCTGGGTATCATCTGCATACTGATGATACCTCACCCCAAGCCCTTGGATGATCTCACCCAGCGGTTTCATGTAGATATTAAATAGTAGGGGGGAGAGGACCGACCCCTGAGGTACCCCACAAGGGAGCAACCTAGAAGTCGACCTCTGACCCCCCACTAACACCAACTGCGACCGACTGGAGTGGTAGGAGGAGAACCACTGAAGAACAGTGCCTCCCACTCCCAACCCCTCCAGCCGGCGCAGAAGGATACCATGGTCGATGGTATCGAAAGCCACTGAGAGGTCAAGAAGCACCAGGACAGAGGAAAACCCCTGTCCTGGGCCCACTTTTCTATCTCTTCTTTATACTTATATTATGTTAAACATACTACAATACAATACTATATTTGTATGACAAACAAACAAACAAACAAACAAATAAATAAATAAATAAGGAATGGCCCATGCTGGTTAGGATTAACATTAGTATAGGCCTAAAATAAATCTTTTGAAAGTTTCTTGAAGACCTTTGGGATTCATGTTAACATAAGAATGTCACACATGATTCCCAGGCATGAGGGAAAATATGTATCAAACATAAATAAAAACGACAGACTTGAATTCCTAACTTTTATTTCAGCCAGCCTTTTGCTTACAGAATAACAATGAACATTTTGAGATTATATATTCTCATAGAATACTTCTTGCTAATTCTGGATCTGGAGATTTCCCATGTCAGCTGATTTTCTTTCCTGGTTAGGAGGAACAATAGCTTCAGTTTCCAAATAAATTGTGTTAAGTCAATGACTAGGAGACTGTTGAAGTTCAAGTATTTTTTAATATCAGGATAACTGAAACAGCAAACTCACTACAGCCAAGCAAAATCCCAACAGAGGCAATGACTTACCCGCTGCCTTATTTATACTTTTCCAAAAGTGCGGCAAAACCCCAGACAGCCGTTGAGTTTTGGCGGCTTCTGTCTGCTTGCCACGCGGGAGCCAGTCAAATTCAAGCTCTCATTTTGAATTAGCAGACATAACAAATTGCCTTTTCTTATACATTTCCTGACAACCACCAAGGTATAGAGCCGGGGTGGCGCAGCAGGTAGAGTGCTGTACTGCAGGCCACTGAAGCTGACTGTAGATCTGAAGGTCAGCGGTTCAAATCTCATCACCGGCTCAAGGTTGACTCAGCCTTCCATCCTTCTGAGGTGGGTAAAATGAGGACCCTGATTGTGGAGGCAATAGCCTAGCTCTGTTAAAAAATGCTATTGCTAACATGTTGTAAGCCGCCCTGAGTCTAAGGAGAAGGGCGGCATAAAAATTGAATGAATGAATGAATGAATGAATGAATGAATGAATGAATGAATAAATAAATAAGGTTCAGGCAGGTTGAGAGCACAGTTCTCTTGGAAAGCCTGATGCCTCTATCTTGTAATAAAGAAGGAGCATTGCCAAAGGCATGTTCACAGTCTAGCAAGTCTACCGTGAGACGATGTTGTTTAAGACAATACTATTTTGATTTTTTTCTCTGTGAAGAGTCAGGTCCAAATTAACAAAACTGGAACAGTCGGATTTAGTGTTCATGGTGCTGTATAAGATCATGGATACAGTTTCATTTTCAAAACAATAAAAATGGAAAAATCCTTACTCTTTTTGCCATTTCTGCAGTGGCTGGAAACATTTTTTCTCTCTCAGTTCCAGCTTCAGTGCCAACATTCCAGTGCCAATGTTTTTTGTATGGGAAAAAATATGTCAGTATATGATGTAATATACTGACAGATGTTTGGGGGAAGGGCATTTATCTCCTATTATATGCATTTTGGTTCAACTCTCTTTGCCAAGTACATGAGTCTATGCACACAGATGCACCCATACATACACAGATCCAGCTATATTACTATAATTTGTTGAATTTTGGGAAAAGGGAGATCCATATTCAAATTACCATTCAGTCTTAGAAACAGAAACATAGAAGATTGCAGAAAAGGACCTCATGGTCCATCTAGTCTGCCCTTATACAATTTTCTGTATTTTATTTTAAGATACAGTAATACCTTGTCTTATGAACCCCTCGTCATATGAACTTTTCGAGATACGAACCCAGGGTTTAAGATTTTTTTGCCTCTTCTTCCTATTTTCACCTTATGAACCCAAGCCGCCACAACTGGGATGCCCCGCCTCCGGACTTCCGTTGCCAGCCGAAGGCTCCTCTCGCTGGGAAACCCCACCTCTGGACCTCCGTTGCTGCTGGGATTCCCCTGAGGCTCCCCTCCATGGGAAACCCCACTTCCAGACTTCCGTGTTTTTGCGCTGCTGCAATTTCACTGAGGCTCCCCTCGCTGGGAAACCTCCGGACTTCTGTTGCCAGTGAAGTGCCTGTTTTTGCGCTGCTGGGATCCCCCTGCTGGGATTCCCCTGAAGCATTGCAAAAACATGGAAGTCCAGAGGTGGGGTTTCCCATGGAGGGGGATCCCAGCAGTGCAAAAACGGGTGCTTCGGCTGGCCAAAGGGGTGAGTTTTGGGCTTGCACACATTAATTGCTTTTCCATTGATTCCTATGGGAAACATTGTTTCGTCTTACAAACTTTTCACCTTATGAACCTCATCCCAGAACCAATTAAGTTTGTAAGACAAGGTATAACTGTATGTTTATCCCTTAGACTGTCAGATGTCCCTCCGTTCAAAACTCAAGAAAAAAATACCTCAACTCCATGTTTATAGAGAAAGGTACTTTTACTGAAGTGAACTGACAGCAACAAGATGAAAGCAAGATCTGAGGCTAAAGGCGCGAAAATTATATATTGAAAGCATTCCCAAAGCCCTCTCCCCAGGGAGGATTTGGGGCACAACTTCAGGTGGACCCATCACATCTGGCATGCTGAGACGGTTGACCTTGAGCTGGCTGTAAACAAGTCCATTCAGCAGTGCAGTAGATGATGAGAACTTCCCTCCCTTCTCCTCCATAATCGGACATATATGGAGACATCCCCGCCCAGCACTTTTCATCCCATCCCAAATATCTAACCCTCCTCTTCCCCTGTTTCTATGGCAGCTGATAGCAAGCAAGAAAACAGCATGGAGGTTGACACAGACTGCAATTTGGAGACTGGCAGGGTTACTCTCAGTCTACCTACCTCATGATGTTAGTGTCAATGTATGGTTAAAATGAAAGGAGATCGCTCCAAATATGTGAGCTCAAGAAAAAAAAAGAGAGGATTATAAATGCCTTTCAAAAAAGTAAAGAGAAATAAAACAGGCAATGTTGAGTATTATTTTAATAAAAACTGGTGGATGTGATTCCCTCCATTGTTATTACCTTTGTAAATGTTTCACCAGAGCTGTATATTTATTTTATTTTATTTATATATATTTGCCAAACAATTATAGGATGGTAATTTGTATAAACATATCATTAGAAAAGTAAAGATAAAAAGTACTGATAAAAGATAATAGGACAGTAGGACAGGGACAGTAGGCACAATGGTGCGCTTATGCACGCCCCTTACAGGTTGTAGGTTGTAATAGTATTGATTATCCAAAGCAATGCAATTTCTTTTGTTTTCTTTGTTATTTACCTGAGTGACACTACTTACAAAAATGCAGAGATGAATAGTTCTTGATTTTCAACCCAGCTGGCTTTAGAAAATTAACAATTATAACTATGAGAAGATAATAAGGTCAAATATATGTACCTGCTCATCAGAGAAAGAGACATTTGAAAGAGAAAAAGAGAAAATAATATTTATATGGTTTATATGAGATGTATGATTGCTTTTTATATTAAGGGTTTTAAAATTGTTTTAATCAATTGGATTTGTACTGTTTTATTGTTGGGAGCCGCTCCGAGTCTTCGGAGAGGAGCGGCATACAAATCTAATAAATTAAATAAAATAAAATAAATTTAATAATAATAATAATAATAATAATAATAATAATAATAATAATAATAATAATAATAATAATAATAATATAATGCAATGCAATGCAATGCAATACAATATTTATTTATTTATTTATTTATTTATTTATTAGATTTGTATGCCACCCCTCTCTGCAGACTTATATTATATTATATTATATTATATTATATTATATTATATTATATTATATTATATTATATTATATTATATTATATTATATTATATTATATTATATTATATTATATTATATTATATTATATTATATTATATTATATTATATTATATTATATTATATTATATTATATTATATTATATTATATTATATTATATTATATTATATTACATTAATGATAATATAACGTAACGTAACGTAACGTAACATAACATAACATTACATTACATTACATTACATTACATTACATTACATTACATTACATTACATTACATTATATTATATTCTCCACAGACTCAGGGCAGCTCACAACAAAAATAAATACAATAATACAATATGTAAGAAATCTAAGCTTAAAATCAGATCTAAAATCCCAGTTTATTAAAAACAATAATCCATATTCATCCCATATACATTCTAATCATTGGCTGGAGCTAGGTGTAACACTCAACAGCCCTAAGTCTGCTGGCAAAGGTGAGTTTTTAAAACCTTGCAGAAGGCCAGGAGGATGGGGGCAGTACGAATCCCTGAAGGGAGTTGATTCCAAAGGGCCGGAACCGCCACAGAGAAGGCTCTTCCCCTAGGCCCTACAAGGTAGCATTGCCTAGGTGATGGGACCTGGAGAAGACCAACTCTGTGGTATCTAACCGGCCACTGGGATACATGAGGCAGAAGGCGGTCCCGTAAGTAATCTGTTCCTAATGCATGTTATTGTTCTACTGTGGGAAAATGGGAGGGAGGATTATATGGAGTATGAGAGATATATAGCAAAGCAACTTTCCTTTCTCAGATATTCAAGGACATCTTGCCCTGATTCCTGGAGTCAGAGGATTGGGAGGCATCTCCATTTGGGATGGTGTTTGATTGGGCCATATGGTGGACATGTGGGAGCTGGGCAGGGTTTGGAGCTTTGGTTTAGGTGGGATAGCCTGGAATTATTCAGATTTGGGTTTTCCCAGATGTGCCAGGATGACATCTCTAATAAGATGGAACTTTGACAAAGTTTGAGCCTTGGAGTCTTTTTTCATTTGGGGTGATACTTTAAACCCTGACAGTGAGGACTCCTGATCATTTATTTATTTATTTATTTATTTATTTGTTTGTTTGTTTGTTTGTTTATTTATTTATTTATTTATTTATTTATTTTATTTATTTATTTATTTATTTAGTCCAATACACAATGGTTTTAGTGGGTATATATCTATATACACATAGTAAAAAATGATGAGGAGATACTCATAGTAAAATATATCTAAGAAATAATAGAAAAGAAGGTATAGTAATAGAACATATCAATGAAAGAATAGAAGAGATATAGGAATAGAAGAAAGGTATAAGAGATATAGGAGAGCAATAGGACAGGGGACGGAGGGCACTCTAGTGCACTTGTACTCGCCCCTTACTGACCTCTTAGGAATCTGGATAGGTCAACCGTAGATAATCTAAGGGTAAAGTGTTGGGGGTTTGGGGATGACACTATGGAGTCCGGTAATGAGTTGCACGCTTCGACAACTCGGTTACTGAAGTCATATTTTTTACAGTCAAGTTTGGAGCGGTTAATATTAAGTTTAAATCTGTTGTGTGTTCTTGTGTTGTTGTGGTTGAAGATGAAGTAGTTGCCGACAGGCAGGACGTTGCAGCATATGATCTTGTGGGCAATACTTAGATCTTGTTTAAGAAAGTTCTAAACTTTCTAGGCCCAGGATTGAATGTCTAGTCTCGTAGGGTATTCTATTTCGAGTGGAGGAGTGAATGGCTCTTCTGGTGAAGTATCTTTGGACATTTTCAAGGGTGTTAATGTCTGAGATGCGATATGGGTTCCAAACAGATGAGCTGTATTCGAGGATAGCTGCTCCTCATGAGGAGACCACAAGATATTGGTCTCTGGTGGGTCTAAAGTTCAGACAGACAGCCATCTTGCTGAAATGGCAATAACCTTTGAAAGGCATCCAAAGGTGCTTTCCAAAAGGTGACTAGAGGTGTGGGTTTTTTCCCCCTTGAAAATGTTCCATTACAGAAGCTTCTTCAGTTCAGAACTGGCAAAAGACAGAAGAAAAAGTGCAGAAGAAGGTGACCAGCAATAAGACAGATGGACTTAATTACAGTAATGATGAATGCATCATTGGCAAACCTGAAAAGTCACCTTCATCGAGCAGAAAATCTATGTAATTTCTAAGACATTGACTTGATGACATATAATCAAAGAATCGCAGGTTGCTTAAGGAAGAACACAACAACTGAACACATGTTTAAAAATATCTTTTCCCTACTTATTCTACCATCCTGGGAAAAGTCACAGGTAATAGGAGTGGTGGAGCAGGAAACCCTATTTCACCCCATGAATTCCATTGTACTGTTAATGTCCGGTTAGAAATAATACTTGTTCTTCAGGTTAAATGGTAGTTTCCCAGTAAAGAAGGAGAGGAGGGATTCCTTGATTTACTTTATCCACTCCACAGACCAGTTTGAACTACTGGGAAAAAAACTTTCTTCAAGGGTTTGATCCAAGATGGACAGAACGTCTTCCAAAGATTGGCTATCTGAGCATCAAGTTTTAAAACTGTGGATCTAGTTTTCTATCAAACATTGTCTCCTCTTTTACGGAGAGAAGCCACCATGGTGGGTTTTTTTTCCTTGCCAGCAGTTGACATTGGAGAAACCTGCCATTCAATTTCCTTATCAGTTATTAAATCTTTGATGAAAACCTCAATGGTTGGTCTCAATGGCCAATTTCCTTATCAGTTATTAAATCTTTGATGAAAACATCAATGGTTGGTCTCAATGGCCAATTTCCTTATCAGTTATTAAATCTTTGATGAAAACCTCAATGGTTGGTCTCAATGGCCAATTTCCTTATCAGTTATTAAATCTTTGATGAAAACCTCAATGGTTGGTCTCAATGGCCAATTTCCTTATCAGTTATTAAATCTTTGATGAAAACATCAATGGTTGGTCTCAATGGCCAATTTCCTTATCAGTTATTAAATCTTTGATGAAAACCTCAATGGTTGGTCTCAATGGCCAATTTCCTTATCAGTTATTAAATCTTTGATGAAAACCTCAATGGTTGGTCTCAATGGCCAATTTCCTTATCAGTTATTAAATCTTTGATGAAAACATCAATGGTTGGTCTCAATGGCCAATTTCCTTATCAGTTATTAAATCTTTGATGAAAACCTCAATGGTTGGTCTCAATGGCCAATTTCCTTATCAGTTATTAAATCTTTGATGAAAACCTCAATGGTTGGTCTCAATGGCCAATTTCCTTATCAGTTATTAAATCTTTGATGAAAACATCAATGGTTGGTCTCAATGGCCAATTTCCTTATCAGTTATTAAATCTTTGATGAAAACCTCAATGGTTGGTCTCAATGTCCAATTTCCTTATCAGTTATTAAATCTTTGAGGAAAACATCAATGGCCCTCAGCAATGAGGGCAGACCAAAGCAAACATGCTGCCATATTTTTGTATTGTTTCCAGACTGGAGGCAACTACATCAACAATCAATCCTAGGTCTAGAAAGCTTAGAACTACGACGCCTAAAACACGATCTAAGTATTGCCCACAAAATCATAGGCTGCAGCGTCCTGCCTGTCAATGACTACTTCAGCTTCAACTGCAACAACACAAGAGCACGCAACAAATTCAAACTTAATATTAATCGCTCCAAGCTTGACTGTAAATAATATGACTTTAGCAATCGAGTTGTCGAAGCGTGGAACTCATTACCGGACTCAGTAGTGTCAACCCCTAACCCCCAACATTTCTCCCTTAGACTATCCACGATTGACCTCTCCAGGTTCCTAAGAGGTCAGTAAGGGGCGTACATAAGTGTACTAGCCTGCCTTTCGTCCCCTGTCCAATTGTCTCTCCTTATCTCATATCTCATATATCTTTTCTTCCTTTCATATATCTTCTCCTCTACTTTTATATCTTCTCTTTATATATAATACTTCATGTCTATCGTCTTCAATATGTATTGTGTATTAGACAAAATAAATAAATAAAATAAATAAAAATGACATAAACCATGAGAAGTCCACAATCAAACAAATAAATGGAATAATACTCTGTAATGGAAAAACATGGAGATGACCTACATGATTAACAAAGGGTTATAACTAAAAAATTTTCAGAAATATAAGCTGTTTAACTTGTTGCAGTAGGAATGCCAAAAATATTTGTAAGATGGAACCATTCTGAAAACAGAAGACCACTGGAAATGAGCCACTGATGGCCTGCTACTGTAACGGTAAGGTGCTACCAGTGATGGGCTACCAAATGTTTTACTACCACACTGTGAGCGTGGCTTATGCATTTTGTTTTAACATCTTTCAGTTGCAAATTGGGTGTTC
This sequence comes from Erythrolamprus reginae, assembly GCF_031021105.1. Classification (NCBI taxonomy): domain Eukaryota; kingdom Metazoa; phylum Chordata; class Lepidosauria; order Squamata; family Dipsadidae; genus Erythrolamprus; species Erythrolamprus reginae. Next base: position 64,909,108 of record NC_091955.1, read on the forward strand.
TGGGGTGGAGCTCCATTTTCGCTATGTTCGCCCATGTCCGGGAAGCAGTCCACCCCTAATTATCTATTATATAAAGTGTATGTACACACACGGACGTACAGCTCTTCTAAAATACACATTCAACCTCATTTACTGCAATAGGAAAAACATACCCAGAGCCCAGAAGGGAAAAAAAGAAAAAAACACACAAAATTTTGCTACCGGTACTGTGTACCCGGAGCCCATCACTGGGTGCTACGTTCTGGTAGCGATTTTCAGGATGCATGCGCAGCTGATGCACGCATGTGTGCCCCCACTTCAGATTTCACTTCTGTGTATGCGCAGCAATCAAAATATCATGTGAAGACATTCGTGCGCGAGAGATTTCAGCAATTTTCCCAGATTTTTTGCTTCTGCGTATACGCGGAAGAAATAATATTGGCAAGAATCACCAAAATATCACTCGTGTAAGATTTCACTTGCTGCGTATGCACAGAAGCGAAATCTCACACTGTTGGCTGCAGAGGGCACACCAGTCGTGCCAAAGACGGCAAGCTTTCGCTGCTGTCAGCTATATATAGCACCCTTCTATTTATTTATTTATTTATTTATTTATTCATTCATTCATTCATTCATTCATTCATTCATTCATTCATTCATTTATTTGCCGCCCTTTTCCTTAGACTCAGGATGGCTTACAACATGTTAGGAATAGCACTTTTTAACTGAGCCAGCATATTGCCCCACAATCCAGGTCCTCATTTTACCCACCTCGGAAGAATGGAAGGCTGAGTCAACCTTGAGCCGGTGATGAGATTTGAACTGTTGACCTACAGATCTACAGTCAGCTTTTTGTCTTTTGCTTTTTGTCAACAGAAAAGGTTGGTCTTCAATATTGAGGGCAGAAATAGAGGGAAAGTTTACTACGTTAACTCTCTTCTGTTACACTGAATTTCCAGATGTTCCTCTCCCATGCTGGTTGTGGCCCTCTGACAGTGATAGATACCAGCATTTGTTAGTAGACCTGCATCAACCTTTATAAAATTGTGAACACTGAAATGCTTGTGCAGGAAGTAGCACTTTCCTATAAGTGCCCATCTTTGCCTTTTGACACAATGAAAGGTATGTATATGACAAAGGTATGTATATGTCAGTTTGGATTAGTTTGCCTGTTGGTGATGTTATGATGAGCTGCTCCAAGTCCTCGGAAAGGGGTAGTATAGAAATCTAATAAATTATTATTATTATTATTATTATTATTATTATTATTATTATTACTATTACTATTACTATTACTATTACTATTACTATTACTATTACTATTACTATTACTATTACTATTATTATGTCAATACAACACAGCAAACGAGATCACTATGCTGGATTTCGTATTTCATCACCAGTCGGGCGCTTCCCAAGCACCAAAGACCGGCACTGTACAAGGGTTGCCATCTTGTTTTTGGCTTTTTAAAAAAATCAGATTTTTTTGCACTGTGCATGCATGCATGTGCGCGCAGTCACACAGCGTGGCGACGTGGCATGGGAGGAAGCGAACCAGCAGCAAGGTACAGTAAGTTAGAGCCCACCCCTGGTATATGATTGGGCTTTTGAGAGTGGAAACAGCTATGCATGCCCCACCAGCATTGTTTCAATAGGAAAAGATGGTGATGAGGGCAGATTGTTTCAGTCATGGCAAAAGAAGTCGCATATTTTGAGCTAATCATCAGGAAACATGACAGCCAACCAACACTCTCCTGTTCTCTGAAATATACATACATGGGCACACTTACCTTTTAGATATTCCCTCCTTAACAGACTTATTGCTATAGCAACAGGAATCTTAGGTCATGAGTCTTTTTTAAAAATGTCACCCCCGATTATAGAAGTGGCAACGGAATCTAATTTTCATCAGCAACATTATGGTTGGTTTTTTTGCATAATTGTATATTAATACTCAACATGACAATATTTGGTTAAAATTCATGAGCTCTGTTCTCAAATAAGTAATGATGGCCAAGGGCTTATTCCTTTTCTTTAAAAAAACATTGTAAGTCTCGAATTCATATTTCAGCAGGCTCCATTTATTAATCTAACTATTAATGAGGAAGGGATGCACAAAGCAAAATAAAAATGAATTTGTTAAACTCACAGAACAAAGGGCAAGTTAAATGTAAATGCTTTGCTTGAGTAATGTAGAAATGTCAAATCACAAGATGATGCACACACTATATGAAATCTAATTTTGCACAGATTATGGAAACCCTGGACCCATTTCTGCAAATGTCAACTAATTGCTCCAGAGCATTCAACCTCCCATCTCATTTTGGCAAGTTCAAGAATTTTCCAGGATTCTACAATTACTTTTGGTCAGAAAATATATTTTCTTTTGTTTCTTCTTTGGCTTTTTAAAATAAGTATTAAACCTCAAATTAAATACAATTAGGTGTGGTTTTTTTGTATTTTAAACTTCTTTACTCTTTTGTCTTTATATGCATAATGTTTATTAAGAATTTTGATTTTAATAATAAAATCTAATTCAAGCTAAACTTAAATAAAAGACAATTGAAACATGTAAAACATGCAAAGAAAAAAGAGAATAAAAGGAAAATAAGAATATAATAAGAGAAATACTGTATATGTAAAGAACTGATTTGTAGCCTGTATCACAAATATAAGCAAATTTTGTAACTCTTCATCCTCTCTAAAATTACAAACAGATATTTCATCATCCCATATCCCATCTCTTATCTATAATCCATAAAACATCATCTTTTTCAGTCCTGATGTCAGCAGAAGGGATAGCCAGAAATAAGAAAACTCTCGTTTTAACTTTTATCAGATCAACCACCTTTATATTCTATCCTTTTACTTCTAGCAGTCTTAATCTTTAGTTCATTCAAATATTGTTGTAGGATTTGATTTCTTTCTTACTTCTTCTTCCTCCTATTGCACAAAGTTCTCCAAAGCTTTAACAAGCTCCTTTTGTAAATCCAAAAAGAAGAAAAAATACTGAATCCAGGTCACTTTCTTAATTTATCAATTGTATTTTTCTTTTAAACTTTAAAACCTCTGCCAGTTTCTTTTGTAGATCCAGTGAAACATTCTTTTTTAAAATTTAGTCTCTTGGCCTCTCAGCTATAATTCTACTTTCAATAACATCTGTATTTTGTCAGATAAAATTTGTTCTACAGTTGGTATTTGTTTAATAACCGCTTTCCGACATTATCTATAAAAGCAGACATCATTACTGACATCATTGATCTAATGATTACTATTTTCTGATTCCATTCTTCAAAACTTTCTTTTTGTCTCTTATGTACGGATGTATGTATGTATGCATGTATTTTATTTATTTTTTTCATTTTCATTTTTATTTATTTATTATATTTATTTAATTTAATTAATTAATTATATACATATATATATATATATATATATACACACACACACACATTAAATAAATAAATTAAATAAATACATAAAATTAAAATAAATAAAATAATATATATATTATATTATATATAATATATAACATATCATAATAATCACCATGTCAATCCTTCAAGTAATTGTGATTCCACCAACCAATCAAATCACTAAAACATAGTCACCCAATCTATTTGCTACATTCAAACCAAATCTCCACCCCCAACACTATATATAAGGAACAAATGGCAGTTGCAAACATTCCATATTTACAGCAGCACGAAGCTTAAAACTTCAGCCTGATGATGGTGAATGTGATTTCACCGAAACGTTGCATAGACACTCAAAATATTACACGGGGCAAAACCCGAACTCAGAACAATCTACATATATATATTTCTATGCCGCCCTTCTCAACCAACTCAGGGCGGTTTACAACATAATAAACACAATCCAAAATGTGTAAAAATCTAATATTACAATCTAAAAAATTTCTAAATCCCCATTAACTTAAAAAACACAATCATCCATGTTCATCCAACTAATTTTACCATTCGTGGCTGGAGTTAGCTCTTAAAACTCACGGCCCCCATGCCTGCCAGCAAAGATGGGTCTTCAGGGCCTTACAAAAGGCCAGGAGGGTGTGTGCAGTGCACATCTCCACGGGGAGTTGGTTCCAAAGGGCCAGAGCCACCACAGAGAAGGCTCTTCCCCTAGGTCCTGCCCACGGAGAAGGCCGACCCTTTGGGATCTAACTGGTCATTGGGATACATGAGCCAGAAGGCGGTTCCATAGGTAATCTGGTCCTGAGCCATGTTACTGTCATAACACGTTGCATCATCTTATAGGCTTGTATATCTTTCTGTCTTCTCTCTTCGTCTTTTGATCTTAGCTCTGTTACATCACCTATCATCTCCATATATATTTAAAATCTTTTTCTTATCCAGATTTTGCTCCAAATCTTGAATTGTTCTTATTATAGCCTCTTTATAATTCCAACAAATATTCATATTTCATATTTTCAATTTAAGTAGCTCCACAAATTTCCAGGGTATTCTACAATACAGTATAATTTTGTTCATTCTGTTTACAGTATACAGTGATACCTTGTCTTACGAACTTAATTGGTTCCAGGACAAGGTTCGTAAGGTGAAAAGTTCGTAAGATGAAACAATGTTTCCCATAGGAATCAATGGAAAAGCGATTAATGCATGCAAGCCCAAAATTCACCCCTTTTGCCAGCCGAAGTGCCCGTTTTTGTGCTGCTGGGATTCCCCTGAGGCTCCCCTCCATGTGAAACCCCACCTCTGGACTTCCGCGTTTTTGCGATGCTACAGGGGATTCCCCTGCTCGGATTCCCCTGCAGCATTGCAAAAATGCAGAAGTCTGGAGGTAAGGTTTCCCATGGAGGGGAGCCTCAAGGGAATCCCAGCAGTGCAAAAATGGGCACTTTGCTGGCAACGGAAGGTCCAGAGGTGGGGTTTCCCAACCAGGGGAGCTTTCACCTGGCAATGGAAGTCCGGAGGCAAGGCATCCCAGCAGCAGCGGATGGTTTGTAAGGTGAAAATAATTCAGAAGAAGAGGCAAAAAAAAATCTTAAAAGTTTGTATGACGAGGGGTTCGTAAGACGAGGTATCACTGTATATCATTTTCCTTATGTCTATTCTCCATTCATTCTCTTGAAGATTATTCTAGCTTTTAATACTTCTTTCATTTCTTTTCTTTCCTTTTTGTTTTCTTAATATCCCCCCATCTTAATAATTTGCCCCTCGTGTTGTGTCTCTCCTCTCCTTTGTATTCTTTTCTAATCAGCCATGATTCTGACTCAACTCTTAGGTCCCTTTCTTGGGTTGTCTCAGAAAGTTTGGTCCCCATCAGTTGGTAGGTATAATTGGGGTTCTTTGCCCCAATGTGCATAACTTTGCACTTGTTTAGGTTAAAATGCATTTGCCACTTTGCTGCCCACTCACTCAATTTCGAGAGATCCTTCTGGAGTTCCCGACAATCAGTGTCACTTTTCACTACCCGGAACGCAAATGCAAAGAAGATTGGCTTTATATAAATTGCTCAGAGTCACTCAATAGTAAAATGGGCAGCATGTCAATCAATCAATCAATCAATCAGCAGAGGTGGTGGGTACTGAATTTGTTCTGAGCCTCATCTTCTGCCTCCATTCTGTAACTACAGGCTGACGGAGCTCCTGAGGACTAAGAGATCGTGCAGCTTACGAGTCCATATGAATCATTTTTATATTTTTAGTTATGCACTCTTACTTTTGAGCTCTGTCTGCAATTTGTTCAATTCTTGTTGTATGAATATTTATGGCCATTTTTATAACTCTGATAATCAAAACACATGAACCGTAACTTTCCACCTCATGGAGAGACAATTTTTGCCAAATAACTGTTAATCCCTTTCATTGCATCTGAAATGTTCTGGGTGCAAACTTCAAATAAGATCAACTAAGTGTCACCATGCAGTTAAAAATAGCCAAATAACTGCATATCCAGAAAGTTTAATAAAGAAATCCAGTATAACTTCAGGATAATATTTCCTAATATTTTTGAGAAGCCACTAAGAACACATGCTTATTCAGGAAATATATGATTTTCAAATGTGAAATCCATCAATAATCCATTTTTTTTTAACCAATGGTACTTAAATGCATAATAATCTGCATCTTTCAGATATTTTGTCTCAAATTCTCACAGTTTCTTGCTACACCATTGGAAGTCTAAAATTGCATGCCGGGCATCTGGTTGCTATAAAGATTTAAATCAAAATACCACCAGCATCATAAGTGGTGCTGGGGTTATTTCCATAGGTCACATTGTCTATATAAATTATTTTCAATTCTCTAATAAGCACTGTGGGCATTAAACAGCACTTCTTCTTGTTCTTTCTTCAGCAGCCTCCTTTCCATATCAAACTCTCCTCCGCAATGACAATGCAATAAAAGCACTTTGCCTTTTATGATGTCTTGGCAACACATTTCAATCACAAGTCAATCACTGCATGGGTTTTTGATCACAGCGTGAGACATCCCAACTCTGCACCATTCTGGCAAACTTAGCATTACCTTTCAAATGTTAGTATATTTCTGGCTACCATCTGTACAAAACATAACTCTTGTGGTTGGCTCTGGGCCAGTTCCTGCCCCAAGGACTGTGGGGGTGGATGTGGGTGAATCCTCCCAGTGTCAGAGGCCAGTTTTACTGCCGACTGCTTCTGACAGCGAAGCATCTGAAGCAGATAGTGAAAGTGAAATGGGATCCTCAGAGGGGGTAATGGCAGTCAGCCCATTAGGTAGTCGCCCCGTGAGTGATTCATCATCGTTATCATCACTGGATTCAGAAGGAGAGACATTCATTGATGTGCGCAGATGCAGGGCAATGTCTAGGAAAGAGCAACTGCATAAATACTACAGGAAATAAGGTAGATCCCCCGTGGCTGGGTGTAATTAGACTAGTTGGGGCTGCTGTTAAATTGTCAGCGTTCTGGCCTCTGGGTGTGGAAGTTTATCCGTTCGGTGAAGGAGGACATGTCTTTTGTATCAGGATTCTACAAGGACTCTCTTTGAACTGTTTCCAGGACTTTTGAACTAAATCATAGTCAAGTTTGAGACTTGAGAACGCTTGAAGGAGAGTGGCTGTGACGTCTTCACAGCTGCTTGTTATCTGCTTTGTGTTTGTTTATTGTTCTTCACAGCCTTCAAGGCTGTTGCTTTGAAGGTGAACCCTTTGACTGCCTAAAAGGGTGTTTGGCTCCTATTTTACTTTCGATAAAAACAGTGTTATTGACTTTACAACTGTGTGTGTCTGAATTCCTACCTTTGAACTTAATTGAGGGCTCGTGCCGAGAAGCCCAGCAGAACAGATAACATATTTATATTCCTCGTTCTGTTCAAGAGCTTAAGGTAATATGTATGTTATCCCTGATTCCATTATCCCCATAACAAATTTGTGGGAGGTTTGGGTTGAGAGTAGCCCCAACGTCTACAAGCAAACTTGAATTTGAACCTGGGTTTTTCCAGTGCCAATCCAACAGCTGCTGAAATAGGGATCTTTAGTCCACCACAGTGTCAGTGTGAGGATACTTACAAACTGCAATAAAACTCTTCAGTCACATCGCTGAGCCATCCTAAATTCCTGTCAACACTTGGTTTCCCTGTATTCTGAAAACGAATAAATACTTCTAATATCAATGTATGAGTGCTGTTTGCTTAAGATGTGATTCAGCCTTTTCCATTTGCCATGAAAAGGAATTAAATGAGGGAACAAAGGCAGAACAGCTGAAAGCTGGAAAAGAGCTGATAATAGGCCGACTCAAATCTGGGTTCTTTAATTTCATACAGTTTCTTGCTTCTCTGCAAGTATCATGAAAATTCTAATCACTGACATTGACACATTAGCCACTTCAATATGATTACAGTTTGTAACTGGCAGGCCATTTTAAAGTAGAGATGTGGACATAGGCTATGTATCAAGGCAGAATCCAAGAGACTATACATGAATTATGCCACATAACCAAAGTATTTTATTAGTGCTGTAATTATTAACTCAGTGTCACAAACATAAAGGGTTTGCACTTTCAATTGCAAAAATGCTATTTGTCCTTGAAGTGGCAGGAAACGAAACTGCCATGAAATGTACAGCTCTTATTGCTAGTCTCTCCTACTTTTCCCACTCCCTGCTAACAGTGCTGTCTCGTGGTAGGGAGATGGACTGGTGAGTCCTCTGGCTTGGCTGCCCTCCCATTTCAGCACATTCTCCTCTGGCAGATGTTGTGGTTAGCTCTGGCCCAGCTCCTGCCCCAACGACTGTGGATGTGGGGGAGACATCCACATGCCGCAGGCCTGTTTTGCTCTGGGTGGAATCTGCTGATGAAGGCTCCTCTGACCAAGAAGACATGAGTGACAGGGAGGAGGAGAGTGTGGAAGACAGCTCAGAAGGAGATCAATTATGTAGCTCCTCCTTGGATTCGGAACAAGAGTTAATGATACAGCCATGCATGTGGAGAGCGACCGGTTAGGTCCCAGTGACCGGTTAGGTCCCACAGAGTTGGCCTTTTCCGGGTCCCGTCGACTAAGCAGTGTTGTTTGGCGGGACCCAGGAGAAGAGCCTTCTCTGTGGTGGCCCCAACCCTCTGGAACCAGCTCCCCCCAGATATCAGAGTTGCCCCCACCCTCCTTGCCTTTCGCAAGCTCCTTAAAACCCACCTCTGTCGTCAGGCATCGGGGAATTGAAATTTCCCTTCCCCCTAGGCTTATAGAATTTATATATGGTATGCTTGTATGTATGAGTGGTTCTTTAAATTTTAGATTGCTTTTAATATTAGATTTGTTTACATTGTCTTTTTATATTGTTGTTAGCTGCCCCAAGTCTTCGGAGACGGGCGGCATACAAATCTAATAAATAAATAAATAAAACAACTGAGAGATTATTATCAAAGAAAATGAGGCCACCTGTGGTTGGGTGGGGCTGTGGTAATTAGTGAGGCAGGCATGAAACACAACAATCAGATAATCCTCCACAATGGCCAAACCCATTGTGGAGGATAATCTGATCAGGATTATCTGATCGTTGTGTTTCGTGCCTGCCATGCTGACTTCGACCTTTGTGTGCTGATTTTTCCCCGCTTTGAAACTAAACCAGAGCCAAGTGTGTTTCACTTTGTGAAAGAGGGACTGTGAATTGCCTCACAGCTGCAAGCTAAGTATCACAGAACTGATAAGGGACTTGTACAAATTACCAGTTTGTTTGGAGACGAGTGCTCTTTGCTATACAAAAAGAGTGCTTAGTTTATTTGAATGTTCGGTATAAAGAACATTGTTTTGAATTTTCAAACATGTGTGTGTCTGAAATTTGTATCTGTGAATTTTCGGGAGGATTCTACTAGAGAGCTCGACAGAACAGCAGAGAAACTCTGTGACAACAATTCAGTGAGAGTGTGGCAGAGAAGATTCTGGGCATCATCTCTAGATTAAGTTCTTCACGTGTCCTTTTACTACATTCTACTCTGTCATAACCTGAGTTGGATAAAGTTAAAAAAGAGAAAAAAAAATGAATGGCATCACAGACGGAAATGTCTTGTCCTCACTTTTTGTAGGATTTCCAAACTTCTCTGTGTTCTATTCTGAAGAAAAGCGTTTGCTCGGCTTGTTTTAACTCTTTAACTCTGTATTATATAATACAGACCAATAAAATCATCTGGAAATATTGGCTCCCATTATTTTAATATTATATTATTCTGTTGTGTTATTTAACTCTTGCATTGCATTGGCATCTTTCAGTCTCAAAAGACCATGGTATCATGCTCTGGATTCCTCTATTTAATTCACTATATTGCTATTTTAGTCAATACAGCTGCCTGATCTGTCTTGCAGTACTGCACAGTTCTGAATGGTTCTCAACTTTTCTAATGCCGCGACCCCTTAATACAGTTCCTCATGTTGTGATGACCCCCAACCATAAGTCTAGCGCCATTTCTCCCAACAGAGCTTTAAGCTGATTGGCAGGAAGGTCAGAGGGACACCCCCACTGTATCTGATTTATTTATTTTATTTATTTATTCATTTGTCCAATACACAAATACATAGGAAGAAAAATAGACACGTGATAATATAAAAGAGGGTGAAAGTGAACTTAGAGGAGAGGATATATGAAAGGAAGAGAATATATAAGATAGGTGAAAGAAAGGAAAGACAATTGGATAGGGGATGAAAGGCAAACCAGTGCACTTATGTACGCCCCTTACTGGCCTCTTAGGAACCTGGAGAGGTCAATCGTGGAAAGTCTAAGGGAGAAGTGTTGGGGGTTAGGGGTTGACACAATTGAGTCCGGTAATGAGTTCCACGCTTCGATAACTCGATTGTTGAAATCATATTTTTTACAGTCTAGTTTGGTGCAGTTCGTATTAAGTTTGAATCTGTTGCGTGCTCTTGTGTTATTGCGGTTGAAGCTGAAGTAGTCATTGACTGGTAGGACATTGCAGCATATGATCTTGTGGGCAATACTCAAATCGTGTTTTAGGCGCCGTAGTTCTAGGCTTTCTAGGCCCAGGATTGTTAGTCTATTTTCGTAGGATATTCTGTTTCGAGTGGAGGAGTGAAGGGCTCTTCTGGTGAAATATCTTTGGACATTTTCAAGGGTGTTGATGTCTGAGATGTGGTATGGGTTCCAGACAGATGAGCAGTAGTCTAGGATGGGTCTGGCAAAAGTTTTGTAGGCTCTTATGAGTAGAGTGAGATTGGCTGAGTAGAAGCTACGTAGGATCAGGTTAACAACTCTAGAGGCCTTTTTGGTAATATTGTTGCAGTGGGCTTTAGCACTTAGGTCATTCGATATTAGAATTCCAAGGTCTTTTACAGAATGTAGGTTAGCAGTGAGAGATTGTTTATTCAGTTCATATGTGGGGTTAGGATTCTTTTTGCCAATGTGGAGGGTAGAGCATTTGTTGGTTGATATTTGAAGTTGCCAGGTGTTAGACCAGTCTGAGACAGAGGTCAGGTCTTTTTGGAGGGTGAGTGTGTTATCAGTGGTGTTGAAAAGTTTCACATCGTTGGCATTGTAAAATTGTAAAAATATGTTCCAAGGTCAGATTGTAAAAATATGTTCCAAGGCACCAGAATAGAAGGTTTAGTTCCTAACACCATGGAAAATTTGTCTTTTCCCATGGCCTTAGGCGACCCCTTTGAAACAGTTGTTCAACCCCAAAAGGGATCCCAAAAGATAGGCCATTGGTACAGCACTATTGTAACAATTGCATACAGAAGCAAGAGCATTCAACTCAGAACATGAGCACCAGATGGGGAAAGGCTTACCTGTCTGCAACAGTCAATACTGGTCCATTTTCCAAGCATCATTTGACATAACATGTACCAGAGCAGAACAGATTTTATAAACTTCGTATTTTTTACATGCTATTGGTTTAAGGGGAAAACACTGTTTCAACACCATAACCAAGGCCTGGTTGGCTCATGGACTGGAGATGAGATCATGGAAACATCCCAGAATATGGTAGGGGAAAAATATTTCTTGGGTATGTTTGTTTTGTTGTCAGTTGCAAGTAGCATCTGAGAGATTTTTTTTAAAAAAAGTTTTCCAGTAGAAAGAAGTAGGTTTAGTTTGATCATTTTCATGGAAGAAAAAAGAAAAGCAAGTAATAGTAAAGCCGTAGGTCCTTGCAAAAGAAATCTGAATATCCTTTCTCCAAATAAATGGGGAGTAATTAATGTGGTTGCACTTTCAGTTAACATGTAGCCGCCTGCCCTAAATAATTCTGTTCTTTAAATTTATGATGCAATTCTTCAGTTAAAAAAGTTACAGCGGGTATATTGGGGTGAATATATAAAGAAATAATTACTAGCATAAATAATATTCAGAAGTACATAACATTCAGAAATGCTTCCATATAGTGTAAATAAAATCTGTGCATCCATATGGATATTTTTCACTGTAAACACGTAAAAAGTTTTAACCATTCAGAAAACATTTCAGATTGGAAAAAACAAAAAAATTAAGAAATGCAATGGATTGATTCTTCCATTGCTGCTTCCATCTTTAACCATGACAATTCATAACAAAGATCTATGTTACTACTTAAGGACATGGTTAGTCAAAGTAAAATTGGAGAAAGATAAATGAATCATAAGAAATTAATGCCTTCCATTCCTTAATAATGGGCAAGTCCATTCTTTTTTCTGGAATAAATAATTGACTATTCTCTGATTAAAACAAGGATGAAATGCACATTTTTTTTATTTTGATGGACTTGATTCTGGAAATACTGCTCCTTCTTAATTCAGCAGGCCTTAAGAAATTCATAATCAAACTCCATGCTGGAATTTCCTCATCAGTAATCATCTACACCAGTGTTTCCCAACCTTGGCAACTTGAAGATATTTGGACTTCAACTCCCAGAATTCCCTAACCAGCCAATGCTGGCTGGGGAATTCTGGGAGTTGAAGTCTAAATATCTTCAAGTTGCCAAGGTTGGGAATCACTCATCTACACAATGTACATCCATTCAAATCATCAGGTTCAATGTTTTAGGAAGAACAAAGGCTTTAAGCTTTATGTGTGATTTAAAGCAGCTTATAAATCTAATTACCGCAATTGGTTAAGTCTAAACTACCTGTGATTGAGAATAGATGTTGACGGGGCACTACGTCTTTCGATACTTGTTAACCAGGGAAACAGTTTGCTGTTCCCCATGTTTTATCTGTTTTATAAAACATTTTTATAGATTGAAAGCAAAAATAATGATAAATGTTTCTTACCTTAATGCAGAAAACATTCACTAGCTGCTGAACTAAATAGGAGCTAAAGTACCATTCCACTAAAAACATTAGGGTGAATATCCTTTTTATTTTTTTTGCAATCACTAAGGGGCGCCTTCCCTACTTCTTATGTTTATTCCACATACATACGGATTTTGCTCAATTTATGAGCTTGAGTTTTGCGTGCTTGCATCTGCTTTATTCAAGTTAAAACTATCCATGGCAACTGCTTGATAGCTTTCTATGTAATTTATAGATCTTCTAAATGGTCAGGGAAAAAAAGGTAGATGATCTTTTAAAATGTTGCTTCTGATTCAGCTGATCAATCCCCATCAAAAACTGGTGGACTCTGATATCTTTCTCTAACCCCGAAGATGCCACCGTCAGACAACATTTAAATTGCTAATATGCTGGAAAAATCCATCCCTTCCCTTCTGCAGTTTGAGCAGGTGAGCCATTAATCCCCAGATTCCTATTAAGTGCCCCACTCCAGTGCAGCTGAAGCAAATCGCCATCCATTGAAGAGCATGAAAAAAACGACACCAAATTACAATAACTTTTGTCAAAAGGCAATACTTTAATCTTCAAAACTTTCTACACAAAGTGCAATTGTTCTCTTGTGATTTTTTTTTTTAAATTTCAACGACTGAGGAAGAATTGCAATGAGACCTTCCTCCTTATGAGGTTTCTGTGATTGAAGAGATTCCAAAATGAACACAGAAACCAAGAAGGGGTTGCAGAGTCTTTCTGGGACTCCCCATTCTAGGGACTGGACTAAAGGGCCACTGAAGAAAATAAAGCCAACCAGTTATAAACAGATTTTTCACCCCCATACCCAAATCTCCAATATGGCATGGAAGCCTTGTTCTAAGCTAATATGCACCAGGAGCCAATTTTGTTGCATTTTAATAACTTCTCTCTGGGAAGAATAGATATTTCCTCTTTTTTTCTTCAAAACCATTAGTAAATAATTAAAAGCAAAAGACAAAATATTCTCTAAAGATAACTTCGTCTTCAGTTGCCATAGTAACCAGCCTTTCCTAGGCTAAACCAGATTTTTTTTTTGCTTTGCTTGTGTAGTGAAATAAAACATAAGCAAAAAGAACCCAGTTTTTGAAGAAAGAATAGGTTGTAGTTGATGACATGACACTCTTCTGTGATGTGTTCAAATTATATACAATATAATGCAAACTACTTGGGACTTCTATTGTCATGAGTAAGCAGTAGCACCTTTCAAAAATAAAAATAAATAAATATCACCTGCAACAAAGGCCAGCATACATTCTACAGTTCACAACCAAAATTATTAATTTTTCCAATTAGTTCTATTCATTTCCTGCATTGTAATTCAAGACATCTGCCGCATAGGCACACACTAAACTAAGAAGGCAATCTTGTTTATATTTGTGAGTAAGAACATTTTCGCTTTAAATCTAGACATTTGGCGAAGTATCTTTGGATCACAAACAGAATCATCTTGTAACTTCCTGATGGAAACCACTCCCTTCTTCTAAAAGTTTAAAATAAGTGATTAAAATGTCTGAAAACACAGGCACACATGCAAACTTAAAGATGAGTCCAGAATCATAGAATTTGCTCAATTTGATTCAAGCCTACTAACATAAGAAAAATGCTTCTTGAAATTTGTTAGTATGAAACTGGCCAGAATGTTGAAGAATGTATATGTGATATAAACGAAGAAGTCTTTGTTGTTGTTGTTGTGGTGGTGGTGGTATTGGAATATCCTCTCCAGAAATCACAGAGAAAATATGGCCCAGAATACTAGATGGTCATCAGGAGGGATCAGTTTAGATGCTTGGTCACATATAGAGTTTAACGCCTAAAGTGTGGCAAGAATTCTCTCCCTTCTCCAAGTTACGCTGAAGATCTGGTCCTCATATTAGAGAATTGTTTACAATGAGAAACACTACTGTACATGCCAATTCCCTATCAATTGGAAGCCAGGATTCAATGTGTTGTTAGCACTTTCATGCTAATGAATATTCAGGAGGGCACCTCCCTCTTTTAAGGTTTTTCATATGCTTTAAGCTGTGAACTCTACATGCATTCTCTGAAGAAATTTGGCATGGTTAAAGTATGAATTGGTATCCAGAATTACATCTCTGAAGATAAATTGGCCCCTGAAATCAGCAAAGTGATTGTCTAATTTCTTATGAGATATGATTGTTGTGGCCTGGCGGCTGCTAGCAGAACTGCAGCAGACTCCAACAATGAGGAAGTTGAGAACTTAGGCCAGTCCTGGAGTCTGGGAAAGGCTCTGATGGATGCTCTGCATTGGAAGCAGAGATACAGCCAGGGCTGTCTGACATTTTTCAGCTGCCTTCGGAGTTGTAGATAAGTGGGGAAGAACAACAGCTGGGCCTGTTCTAGATGCGCACATAGAGGGAAAAAGCCAACTTGGGAAGAAAGGTGGATGCTGAATGGCCCCTCCCTGGCTGGGGAATAAATAGAAGCAAAAGTGGAGTGGTGGTTGCAGGAGACCAGTGTTTGTATTAAGATTTAATAAGATTTGCTTATTGTGTTCATGCCTCAGAAACTGCTTCCCAGGAATTAATTTACAGCTTTGCAGCTGGAAGCTCTTGGCCTGCCCCAATAAGGTCTGTTACTACAATTAACCCTTGGAAGGATTATTGCCTGGACTTTTCTGTGTTTGAATGCCATGAATTCATAGTAGCTAAATAAAGAGGGGTTTTTTTGGGGGGGGGGGCAAAGAGTTTGTTTTTTGTTTCTGCTAAAACTGGGTCAGAACAATGATTGATGCTAAGATAGTTGTTGGGTGATCAGATCTCGGCATGCCACTGCGTAATTTTACACACAATTTTATTCAGCTAATAATATCCTAATAGAATATTACTTCATACTGTGAATTGCATCAGATTACAATGTATCTGTGGCCAGATTTAGTCTTATCCCCATTTTCTCCTTGTTAGGAATATAACTTTACATTAACATCATCAGATGCTACTATTCAGGGTTGTTCTTTTTAAAATGTGATTCAACCTAGATCTTTTGCAGAAAGTAATTTAATTTGGTGTTCTTAAATATAACCTGCCCAAAACTGTATGACAATGTTTTCTCAATGTTGGAGACTTATCACCCTGCCTCCAACACTGATGGAGAATGAAACTTAAATTTGATAAAACATACATAGGTTTGGATTCTATAGTGAACACATTTCTCAGCTGTCATACTGTCTGTAGGTCACTTTTATAAATAACATTTTACATAAAATTGTATGCTGTTCAGTCAAAATGAAAATTGCAGGATTCAGGTATACCTGTAAACCTGATGCAGGGACAAAATAGTGGTCAGGAGGAGTTGCGGTCCCTCTTGTGAAAATCTTCAGAGTTTTGGTCACTTCCAATCCTTCACAAGCTCCCAACTCCTTTTCATAACTATCTTCCCATTCTTTTAAGGCTACATTTGTCCAAATCACAGACTGTGCAAATACTTTCTATGCATGTAAGTTTTCTTTTTGGTCTCTCGACTCTTCAAGTACAATTAAGCACAAATTCAATGTCAGACATTCACCTCACAGCATAACAATCTGGAACAATGCTGGCAACACACACAAATGAGAAAGTTATACCAGTTATATAACTTACATTCCCACACATTTGAGCACACAGGATCCAACCAATACATGGAATTCCTATCTATCTACAGTGGTACCTCTACTTGAGAACTTAATTCATACCGTGATCAGGGTCTTAAGTAGAAACATTCTTAAGTAGAAGCAATATTTCCCATAGGAATTGATGTAAAAGCAAATAATGCATGCAAAACCATTAGGAAAGAAATAAAAGCTCGGAATTTGGGTGGGAAGGGGAGGAGGAAGAAGAGGAGGAGGACAGTCACTGCCGAAGGAAGGTGAGGTGAGGGGAATCCAAAAAATCCAAAACTTTAAGGCTTAAAAAAAAAAGAGGGACTCTGAGGCAGCACCCAGAGAAAGGAAAACACTCCATTTGCTCTGGGCGGCCCAAAGAGAAGGGAGCATTTCTTTTCTCTGGGTGCTGGCAGAGGTTTATTCCCTCTCCAAGTGCCCAGAGAAAGGAAAATGCTCTGTTTGCTCTGGGCTGCCAAATCCTCCTTAAGCGCCACCGAAAGGCTCCTCTGGCAGCTCAGAAAACCCTGAGATGGCCAGGATTAAAGGGGGAATGGCAGGAATAATAATAATAATAATAATAATAATAATAATAATAATAATAGCAGCAACAACAACAATAATGATGATGATGATGATGATGATAATAATAATAATAATAATAATAATAATAATAATAATAATAATTTAGATTTGTATGCCGCCCCTCTCCGAAGACTTGGGGCGGAAACTGGCCGGGCCGTCATGCCACTCTCAAATTTCCTGGGAAATGTTTCCGGGCTCGGGTTCTTAAGTAGCAAATGATTCTTAAGTAGAGGCAAAAAAACCTTGAACACCCGGTTCTTATCTAGAAAAATGTCCTTAAGTAGAGGTACCACTGTATTTGGAAAAGATTTACACAGCTCTTTTGGCTGGCAGACTGAAGCTGCAGTGCTTAGGCTGGTTTCTGCATTGCAGCTAAAGTTATCATTTGACTGCTTAGCCATAACTGCAAATAGTCACAGAGTTCTGACAAACAACAACAACAAAAAAACTGGGCCTGCAGATGGAATAGTGCCAGAGCTCATTTTAGGTTTTTTTTGCTATGCGTTGATATGGATGGCTTCCTTGTACTTTCAAAAAACATTTAGAACATCTGCTTTTTTTAAAAAAACCCATCATTTCTGCTTCATAAAGAAAGCATGCTACAAGCTAATGTGCATGTGTGCACGCGCACAGACACACACACACACACAACATTTAAAATTAGGACTATTATTGCTTTATTAATGAAGACCTTGATCCTTCTCTGAAGCAATCAGGAACTCCTTCCTTCTTTTATGCATTAGTCACTCTTCATTTCAGTTTTGCTCTCTCTAAAAACACACACATTACTTCTCAAGAGATGCATTCATCAGGATTTCACCCTCCTGCCCATTGTAACATGTTTGGGTTTCGTTGACTCATTACACTAAAAGCCAAGCAGCCATCTGATGTACAAATCAGCATTGCCATGTCTTCCAAAATTCTCTGCTAAAGTCCTTAATGTTGAAAGGCTCTTGATGCTGAGCCCAAATGTGTAAAGGTGGGTTATTAAATCAACTGCGACTGACTCAACTTTTCAGAGAAAAGATATACAGTGGTACTTCTACTTAAGAAGTTAATTAGTTCTGTGACCAGGTTCTTAAGTAGAAAGGTTTGTAAGTAGAAGCAATTTTTCCCATAGGAATCAATGTAAAAGCAAATAATGTGTGCAAACCCATTAGGAAATAAATAAAAGCTTGGAATTTGGGTGGGAGGAGGAGGAGAAGGAAGAATCCCAGCGACCAGTTAGGTCCCACAGAGTGGGCCTTCTCCGGGTCCCGTCAACTAAACAATGTCATTTGGCGGGGCCCAGGGGAAGAGCCTTCTCTGTGGCGGCCCCAACCCTCTGGAACCAACTCTCCCTGGAGATTAGAATTGACCCCACCCTCCTCGCCTTTCGTAAACTCCTTAAAACCCACCTCTGCCGTCAGGCATGGGGGAACTGAGATACTCTTTCCCCCTAGGCATTTACAATTTATGCATGGTATGTTTGCTTGTAGGTATGATTGGTTTTAAAATAAGGGTTTTTTAGCTGTTGTAGTATTGGATTTACATGCTGTTTTTATTATTGTTGTTAGCCACCCCGAGTCTACGGAGAGGGGCGGCATACAAATCCAATAAATAAATAAATAAATAAATAAATAAATAAATAGATAGATAGATAGATAGATAGATAGATAGATAGATAGATAGATAGATAGATAGATAGATAGATAGATAGATAGATAGATAGAGTAGAAGGACAGTCACTGCCCAGAGCGAAGGGAGTGTTTCTTTTCTCTGGGTGCTGGCAGAGGTTTATTCTCTCTCCAAGCGCCCAGAGAAAGGAAAATGCTTTGTTCGCTCTGGACTGCCAAAGCCTCCTTAAGCGTCACCGAAAGGCTCCTCTGGCAGCCCAGAAAAGCCCAAGACGGCTGGGATTAAAGGGGGAATGGCAGGAAACTGGCTGGGCCTTCATGCCACTCTCACATTTCCTGGGAAATTTTTCCGGGTTCGGGTTCTTAAGTAGAAAATGGTTCTTAAGAAGAGGCAAAAAAATCGGTTCTTATCTAGAAAAGTTCTTAATTGGAGGCGTTCTTAAGTAAGATACCACTGTATTTCTGTTCCACAGAGAAGAGTCTCTCTCCCCTCCACCCATCTTTCAAATCTTGGGTTATGGCAGTGTTTCTCAATTATTTTCTGTTACCTCTCCCCCCCCCCGGAAGAAGTAAACATGCCCCCCCAAACTCCGCTGGGAAATTGTTTGCAATATTCAACACTTTTTCTCTGAAAAAACTCAAGATGCTTATCAGCGTGATTAAGTTATAATATGATTAAGGGACGCCTTAATTTATTTGGCTTCCTGTTATCCGCTGCCAACATTTTTAGACACAGTAAATATACCGATCTTTCCTCGTCTCCCACTGTAGTCACAGTGAAGCCAAGCGCTACATACGCTTCGTCATATTTCCTCATCTTAGCTTTCAGGTGACTTACGTATGTCTCATTATCTCCGTCTCTCTCCTCCTTTCTTTTCATCCCTATTAAATATTTCTCCACGGTGTCTCTTAAGGGTTTGTTATCTGCACTTCATATCTCCTGCGCTGTGCTGTGTGCTATTGTTTGGTGAAAAAAACTCCTACTCCCTGTGGCAAAACCCCCCACATTCCCTAGGGTCACGCACCCCCTGGCATAGCTTCGCATCCCCCAGGGGGCCTACCCCATTCTTTGAGAAATACTGGGTTACGGACTGAGCCTCTCGTGGAAGATTTGCAAGTTTCAAGGAAAGGAGATTGATCTCCTGTTAACATTTTCCCCTAGAGCACTTCAAATGAGTTGCCAACTTTCAGTCAGTCCTTGCCTGGATCTGTCTTTAAGAGTGCTTCAATCTACATCAATAAACTACCGAAATAGAATATTTTCATGGAATGAAAAAACTTTAACTACCTGTTTCTATATATCATAGACCAGCTCAAGTCATTGAAGTTGCCAGATATATATATTTTTTTGGGTGTGTGTGTGTTTCATAACAAAACAATTTGGTAATTGTACCTCTGATTGTTCCACTCTTGCATTGGCATAGAAAATGATAGTACTTTCAGAAAGCAGGCTTTCTGCTTGATGGCTTGACTAATAAAGGAAACATTATGATAAAAGGTATCTTAAAAGGGACCAAGTTGCTGAAAAGGTGGTTTATAACAGGGAATGAAGTTTATTGTGAGAATGATCCCAGATGCCATATAACTGAGCAAGTTTCAGGTATCCAGTCTTCTGCCTCTAGCACTCCATCCTCCATATACAGCCATGCATACACATGCTCGCTTAAGGCCAAATAGCACATGACATTAAATAAATAGTTTGCTGTTATTCGAAAAGAAAAATAGCAGCTAGATCATAACTGGGAGAACAGTATCTGCTCTAGTGCCTATTAACGAAACTATTGCTGGGCTTAAAAGAGAAGCTCTCACGGATGCTAATTTTCTTTACATTTCAAATAACAGCTCCCACAAGTGTGAAATTGAATTTTTGCCTGGAATGTAGTGCAAAAGTCACTGCCCCTCAATCTAGTAATGGGTTTGATAGATATTTCTGGATTCTCTCCCCCCCCCTTTTTTTATGTTATGGTTCCAATCTTGCTTCTCCCATTCTAGCAATTATCTATAATTTCAAAAAGTTACATGCAGTGTCAAATCATGACATGCAGCTTGGCCTGATTATCAGTAAAAAATATATATATGCTAATCAATTGCTTTGCATTCTTAGAATGGCTGGAGACATCTCATCTGACACTATTTAAGGATCTTTAACTCAGCTAACAAAGCCATGAAAGGCATGATTGGGTTCTTTCCTTATGGAAACATAGACATGGTTCTGCAAGAATCAAAATACAGTAACAGGACTGTGTTGGATACAAATAGCTCGTTACACTTCTTCCTGATTCTCTAGCTTTTTTTTTTCCCTTTCAATATATTTGTAAAAAATAGCATACCTTTCTTTAGAGATGGCATTTGCACCTCTGGGCTTCTAAAATAGATTTCCCCCGCACAAATATTAAATAGTAAACAAAATAAACTACAAATTGCTCTCCCTAAGCAGTACAAAGTGGTTTTCCCCACATAGCTTTCGTTCTAAATCCTCCCCCAAACAAATAAACAAAGCACAATCAATGAAAATCAGAGCACCGAGTAATTGGCCATGTGGCTTCTGCTTCTGCCTCCTGGTTCTTCCTGTTACCCTCCAGCAACTAAAACTTCCTGGGGGTGTCCGACTGCGGAAGGCCGCCTGGAGCTTTCCGTTCTACACAGCCCACGTTGACCTTTCTGTTGGATGTGTTTACATTTAAGGAGTCTGAGAATTTCACCGATGCTACCTGAGGAGTTTAACAAAGCTGGGCTTCAGGTGCTGTTGCACCCTCTCGAAGTATCTCCAAAGAGTATCTTCATACAACTAGCTCCCCACCCTCCCACCAAGGAGTGGATCATAGTTTTCACTACCACCACCATCGCCACTCCACAAAACACAACGTGAATTATGCAATTTCGCAATTGAAAGAGATACCCGAGCCCTAAAAATCTGGCTGGATTCCCAATTTCATTGTAAAGTTATATTTTTTTCTCCCCCCCCAAGACCCTGCCCTTTTCATACTTAGCACTTTCTGGAAGTCCTAAGCTCTCTGTAAAAAAAATAAATAAATCATTCTATATATCTGTACATATATATTTGTATATGCAGAGGGCTAAACAGCTGCATCCAGCCAGCTAGTTATTTGGTTGGAGTGTCTTCTTCACCCTCTTAACTTTGTCCCACGGTCATCTTTGCAAAGGTGGTGGCACCCTGCAAACGTGGGATGTTCTCATATTGCTATCACTCTCTCTCAAGTCTCTGAGGTATGGTACAAAAGTCTTGTTTTCCACACATACACACAAGCGGACACACACACACACACACACACACACGTGCACACATACCGACGTACATATTTATATTTTGTGTGTGGTTGCTTTTTTTTGCCCCCTTTCCACAGTTCCTCCCATTGGGAACTGTTGTTAGGAAGTGGCAGCCATAGCAGGCCTCTTTCACCTTTCAACTCTTCCTCCCTGCCGCAGGGAGACTCATCTATGTCTCTTGCTGACCCTGGCCCCCAGCTGCAACTCAGAAGGAGCCGGGGGGCTGTGGTCTGGGGTCCCAATTTTGTCCAAGCCCTCCGGTACGTCCCCCTCTCTCGGAGAAGAGCTGTTCTTGCAGAAGTCTGTCACCCAAGAAGGCATGGATAAAAAACCCCTCGGGTCAACTGAGTAGAACTGCTTGGCTTCGTTTGCTGCAGAACTCCGCGAAGAAGAGCTGGCATGGAGACTGCTGGTGCTGTTGCACTTCTTCACGAGCGCCAGGGCTTGAGATGGAGGAGGGGGCGAAAAGAGAGAAGTCAGAGAGAAGCTGCTGAGGGTCTCGGACTGCTCACTGCTGTTGCCCCCTCCCCTTAGGCTGCTCCCTATCCCTTCTTCGTCAGAAGGGTCCATGGAATCATGATAAGTACAACCGGGGCTAGTGCTTCCTCCGCTACTGTGGCTCCGCTGGTGCCTCCTGATGTTCTGGAGGGTGAAGATGCCACGGCCCCTTATGCTTTGCCTTCGAGAGGCAGGGGAAAGTGGGACCACCAAAGCTTTTTGGGTGGCTGCTGGCACTGGGCACAATACTACTGGGAGATCTAGGGTGCACTGGGGTGAGTCGCTGAGGTTTAAACTGTCTTCCAGTGTGGTCTGTAGGCTGCCTTCCGAGCTATTGCTCCGGCCATCATCAAGGGAAGTGTCACTCTCTGTGGTCTGCAAGGCCAAGAAATAACAATCAGTCTTTGTATTGAGACAAGGAACCGGGCATCAAATGCAACGTTACATGTCAACTAACAAAAGCAGATGGTTCTTCCTTGCCTCCACTTTCATCCAGCAGCACTAACTAGTTAGTACGATGACCCAGTTCTGATTCTTAGCTGCCTTAGCTGTCAGCCAGCAATATCAGTTGAGAACAACAGTGTGTTAACATTTATTTGTTGGATTTATTTATTTATTGGATTTGTATGCCGCCCCTCTCCGGAGACTCGGGGCTGCTAACAGCAACAATAAAGCAGTGTACAATAGTAGTCTGATGTTAGAAACAATTAACAATTAACAATTGCAAGGAATATGATTGACTAAAATATTTGTTTCAGTAGTGGGTTCTAAAACTCTTTAATACCCTGTTTCCCCGAAAATAAGACATACCCCGAAAGTAAGGCATGTCAGAGGTTTTGCAGAATTTGCTAATATAAGGCACCCCCCGAAAATAAGGCATAGTCAAGTTTACATACGGTACGGTGGAAAAACATACGGTACCATTCAAAGCTGTTCATAGCGGTACCGTAATAATGTGGTGTCCCCTGCTGGCCCCTTCCATCGCTTTGTACCGTCCAGTACAGCAGACACAGTCTGCTGCTGTCTCACAGCCATTACAATCTCCACTACAGTGCGTAGACTATAGTTCCTCTAGTGGCTGGAAGCTGCAATAGCGGGAGTATACTATTGTACCATATAAGTGCCGTCGTTTGTGTGTGTGGGTGCCATACTGACAGGTACTGTACTGTAATCAGTGTACCGTACGGTACACTTTCTTTGGGGGTGTCAGCTTTTCTGCCTGTGAATTTGTCTTATTTGAGAAATATAAGGCACCCCCCCCCCCAAAATAAGACGTAGCACAACTTTTGGAGCAAAAATTAATCTAAGACAGTGTCTTATTTTCAGGGAAACACAGTATCGGCTCGCGTGCTCTCTTGTGATGCTTATGTGCATATGCAGAAGTGTCCTGGGTGGGTGGGTGGAGCCTACTGCTGCGGGCACTACGGGTTTTTAGAACCAGGCCAAATTGGGAGCAAGCCAGTGCTGGTTGTTTGGTGTCTCTTCTCACACCCAATATTAGCCACAAATAGACTGATCTTCCATCAACCTGTCTTAAAATTTTCAGATATTGTCAGATATAAGGTCCACTCACACTCTGATTGTAGGCTTATCTAATAGCCAAGCCTCTTGGTTATTAGAATACATAAGTTTAATTAGAAGGCTCCCAATGTTATATAGAACTACTCTGTTTTTAAAAACCCAGATTGCATAATTTGATAAGCGTCTGAAATTTCTTTTAAATGGAGAACACAAAGTCTGTCTATTTTTTTACTCCTCATGTCTATGTAGAGTCCAACCTTGGTGGACATATGGGAGACAAAGTCATTAGGGGAACACTTACCTGGTGAATAAGTGAGGAGTTTACATTTGGAGATTGCAGTGAGGCCCAGGAAGCTTGCAGAGAGATTTTAGGAAGATTCTCTGGACAAGATACTTTCTCCTGACTTGACAGTTTAGCAGAAACAGCTGGGAGAAAAAACTCTGTTTCAACTGGCAATAGAGAATGAGGTCCAGAAAACAAGGAGGATTTGGTAAAATCAGGAGAAAGACATAAAAAAATTAAGAAATTAAGTTTACACTTTACAATTTTCTTATTGGGCAGAAATCTAAAAAGTCAAGTTAAGTTATGTTTAATGGGGAAACTACTTGCAATTATGCATCTTTTTAAAAAATATATATTTTTATTATTTTATATCGACAAACATACAAACAACATTAAACATTTATACTTATCTGTTCTACATAATAATTAATATTTAACAATTCTGGGGTTTTTTACATTATATTTCCTCAATACTAATTCCTTTTCTTTCTTTTTTTTCCTCTTATCCAATTATACAGTTTCTCCCACACTCTATAGTAGTTCTTATTTTGTTCATCCTGTAATTCATACGTTAATTTACTTAATTTAGCGCAGTCTAACATTTTGTTGATCGCCATCTCTTCGTTTGGTATCTTTTCTTGTTTCCAATTTTGTGCGAATGCCAATCTTGCTGATGTTAGTATATGTGTTATTAAATAATAGTCTTCTTTATTGTGTTGACCTCTGATTATTCCCAATAAATACATTTCTGGTTTTGTTTCTAATTTATATTCCATATTCCTTCCAACCAGCTCTGAATTCTAATCCAAATTTTTTTTTGCTTCCGGGCATAATCACCAGATGTGATAATATGTGCCTATGGCTGTTTTACACTTCCAGCATTTATTACTTGGGTGTATTTTAGCTAAACGTGCTGGTGCATAATGCCATCGGTAAAACATTTTATATAAATTTTCTTTATAAGGTATAGATAAAGTAATCTTATAATTTACTTTCCATAATTTTTCCCAGTCATCTATTTGAATTGAGTAACCAAAATTTGTCATCCATGCTATCAGGTTCTGTTTAACTATTTCTTCTATATTTTCATAATTTAATAAATACAGTGATACCTCATCTTACAAACGCCTCGTCATACAAACTTTTCGAGATACAAACCCGGGGTTTAAGATTTTTTTGCCTCTTCTTACAAACTATTTTCACCTTACAAACCCACCGCTGCTGCTGGGATGCCCCACCTCTGGACTTCCGTTGCCAGCGAAGCACCCATTTTTGCGCTGCTGGGATTCCCCTGAGGCTCCCCTCCATGGGAAACCCCACCTCCGGACTTCCGTGTTTTTGTGATGCTGCAAGGGAATCCCAGCAGGGGAATCCCAGCAGTGCAAAAACAGGCACTTTGCTGGCAACGGAAGTCCAGAGGTGGGGTTTCCCAGCGAGGGGAGCCTCAGTGAAATCGCAGCATTGCAAAAACATAGAGGTCCAGAGGTGGGGTTTCCCATGGAGGGGAGCCTCAGGGGAATCCCAGCAGTGCAAAAACGGGTGCTTCGGCTGGCAAAAGGGGTGAATTTTGGGCTTGCACGCATTAATCGCTTTTCCATTGATTCCTATGGGAAACATTGTTTCGTCTTACAAACTTTTCACTTTAAGAACCTCGTCCCGGAACCAATTAAGTTTGTAAGACAAGGTATCACTGTAATTGTACATTTTAGTAATAAATTTTTTATCTGGACCTGTAGTTTTGTTTTTGCATATTCCATATTCTACTTGCAATTATGCATCTTGCTCTTCTTAAAACTCCAGCCTTTTTCTTTGATAGCTGTTTAGGAAGCACTAATTCATTTTGCCCTCAGTTGGCACAGCTAGCAAGAAACAACTAGCATCATCCATCTCTATTGGCTGTTCTCTGGATAATTTTCCCTAAGAGAACATAGTCAACAATTTGAAAATGTGCTTTAGTATTAGACAAATTAGCACTTGCCAGCCGAGTAACACGAGGGGTTTTGGCAATATTTCAGGCTTTTCTTCACATATATCAGGGTTGCACTTTGAAATCTCTTTGGTTTTAAAATGTAAAGTAATTCTAGTTACCTTTTCACGAGGCTGAAAAGTTGTTCTAGTCATGTCTCACAAAAACAATTCATAGGGTTGTTATAAGAGACAGGAGCTATCTAAGCTGTCCTTGTGATTTTTGAAAAACAATGGGAAAATAAGTAAATTAACAGTATAATGATCAGAAGGGTGAGTTTAGACACTGAGTTAAGAGGAACACAGATGAACATATGGGAAAGAAAACATTACGATGCTTCAAAATTTACACAATTACAAAGTAAATACTTGCCTTTTACAATACAGTTTCCTTGACTACAGATAACATCTGAAACATATTGCAGATTTTCCAACTCAGTGTCTTTCAGATACCTTTCCTAGCTAATGTCCCTGATGAAAATATTGGAAATATTTGGAATATACTCAATTTAAAATGGCTATTTAAAAGGTATTTTGTTAAATGATGTACTGTATATCTGTAAACAGTACCATTTTCTATTCGTAGATCAGTGAGTGAAAAAAAGCCTTTGGAAAACATAAATTTCTGCATAACTATGTTATTTATAACTGATACATTTTTCCACGCCGGTACTGAATATATTCCATTAACGTGAAGGATATCTTTAAAAGAAAGTACCTATCTCTGTTGGGAACTGTTGTGATTCAGCCTGAGGCTCCTCAGGGACCGGCTGTAGCTCTGCCGGATCCATGCCCAGAGGAGGAGGACAGTGACCAGGAGGGGGAGGACCAGGCAGACGGGGGAGAGGAACGTCAGGAGGAGGAGGAGGGAGAGCAGCCTGAGACCCCTGGGGGGGGGGCTCTCCCCAGCTAGTAGCCTGGATTAATTGGATGACGATGCACAGGCTATAATAGACATGAGGCAGAGACGGGCAGCTCAAAGAAGGGGCCAATTAGAAAAGTATTTCCATCCCTGAATTGGCAACAGCTGGGTTTGGGTGTGGTTCTCCTCAGCAGGGTTGAAAAGGCAGGCCCGCCCTTACAGTCTTGTGGAGAGTTATCAACTGGGAGTCCTGTGACCTTGCTTCGATTCTTGGCGTCTCTGATCTTGGCTTGTGG
The DNA here is from genome assembly GCF_031021105.1 of Erythrolamprus reginae. NCBI lineage: Eukaryota > Metazoa > Chordata > Lepidosauria > Squamata > Dipsadidae > Erythrolamprus > Erythrolamprus reginae. The sequence goes on from NC_091955.1 coordinate 64,936,332, forward strand.
CCTAGAAGCCTGGAAGACTTGGGGGAGGCGTGGGTTTTATTATCTCCAGAGTTGTTTTTGCCAGCAAGAATCCTGTTTTATTGCCTGGCCTTCGTGAAACCTCTGTGAAGCTTCATAGTGTTCCTGTCTGTAAGAACAGTTTTTGTTACCTGTGTTTGCTTTCAAGTATATAAACTGCCTTTGCTTTTTACCAGTGTGTCTGCCTACTCTTTTGGGTTGGTGTTGGCGTCTGGGGGGACCCAGACAGAACAGGAACCATATTAATTTAGAGTCAACTATGCAGCATTGCTTACCTTCATTGGTCTCATTATTTAGCCAAGATTGAGCTCGACTGAAAGGGACTTTCTCCATTTCATACTGGTAGTTTTCTGGAGGAAGAGAAGATCCTGTATTTGTTAAAGGGAAGAGACATTCTTCCAAGCCTGTAGAATTAGGGCTGTCTTCACCATCCTAGTCAGAATAAAAAGATATTTGTCTCATTAGTAAAAAGGAAAACAAAATTATTTAAATAAGAGGAAAACTTCCAAGGTTAAAAAAATGTATTCAGGTATCTATTTGATGCATTGTTAGAAGGCATTAAATTCCCATGGGCATTTAACCATGATATGAATGTGCCCTGTTAAGTTCTTTATTCTGATCCTTCTTTATGATATTTTTTTTGGTGTTCCCATGCTCTTTTCTGCCTTCTGGCACTCTTCAAAAAGACCTCGACTTTGTCTCAGATTGGTCTAACACCTGACAACTTCAAATATCAACCAACAAATGCTCTACCCTCCACATCGGCAAAAAGAATCCAAACCTCATATATAAACTGAATAAACAAAATCTCACAGCCATCTCCCACTCAGTAAAAGACCTTGGAATACTAGTATCAAATGACCTAAGTGCTAAAGCCCACTGCAACAATATTGCCAAAAAGGCTTGTAGAGTTGTTAACCTGATCCTACGCAACTTCTGCTCCGTCAATCTCACACTACTCACCAGAGCCTACAAAACTTTTGCCAGACCAATCCTTGAATACAGTTCATCTGTCTGGAACCCATACCATATCTTGGAAATCAACACGCTAGAAAATGTCCAAAGATACTTCACCAGAAGAGCCCTTCACTCCTCCACTCGAAACAGAATGCCCTACGAAAGCAGACTATCAATCCTAGGTCTAGAAAGCTTAGAACTACGACGCCTAAAACACGATCTAAGTATTGCCCACAAAATCATATGCTGCAACGTGAATGACTACTTCAGCTTCAACTGCAACAACACAAGAGCACGCAACAAATTCAAACTTAATATTAATTGCTCCAAGCTTGACTGTAAAAAATATGACTTTAGCAATCGAGTTGTCGAAGCGTGGAACTCATTACTGGACTCAGTAGTGTCAACCCGTAACCCCCAACGTTTCTCCCTTAGACTATCCACGATTGACCTCTCCAGGTTCCTAAGAGGTCAGTAAGGGGCGTACATAAGTGCACTAGCCTGCCTTTCATCCACTGTCCAATTGTCTCTCCTTATCTCATATATCATATATCTTTTCTTCCTTTCATATATCTTCTCCTCTACTTTTATATCTTTTCTTTATATATAATACTTCATGTCTATCCTCTTCAATATGTATTGTGTATTGGACAAAATAAATAAATAAATAAATAATAAAATAAATAAAATGTGCCCGCCGGAATAGCTGACCAATGTGTATGAATGTGACTCTCTTTCGGGCTCCAGTGCTCAGGCGCATGCTCCAGTTTCAGCACTTGGTGCCGAAAAGGTTAACCATCACTGACTTAGAGCTCCCTAAACTCTTCAATCTTGCACAAGTATGTTACTTTTGGTACTCTGTCACACACACACACCCCTTTCAGGAGGAAGAAGCAGGCAGACAAGGCAGCTCTTTAGGTAGCTTCTTATGGCCTGCAAAACAACTGATTGTTTGGCTCTAAGAACAGCGTAATAAAGCCATAAAGATTGTCCCATTTTACTGAGCTTCCATGTCACTCCACAGATCAGTTATCTGATGTGCTGCAGGAACTGCCAGAACTGTGATTGGCAGATGGATTTCCAAGAGAATTGTAAAACAGAAATGCCAACAGAGAATGTGATCAAGTGCTTTTTTAAGATGCCAAAACAGAATCTATAAAGGAGGAGAGTAATCAGAAGTCACAACCTAAACTTTTATGTCAGGGGTCTCCAACCTTGGCAACTTTAAGACGTGTGGACTTCAACTCCCAGAATTGAGAGTTAAAGTCCACAAGTTTTAAAGTTGCCAAGGTAGGAGACCCCTATTTTATGTTATGTAAGTTTAATTTTCAGGTAACTCGCTGAGGATTGATAAAACATTTAACTGAGATGTGGGGAAAGATGCTAGATGAGTAACATGAGCCGGGGTGGCGCAGCAGGTAGAGTGCTGTACTGCAGGTCACTGAAGCTGACTGTAGATCTGAAGGTCAGCGGTTCAAATCTCATCACCGGCTCAAGGTTGACTCAGCCTTCCATCCTCCCGAGGTAGGTAAAATGAGGACCCAGATTGTGGGGGCAATAGCCTAGCTCTGTTAAAAAGTGCTATTGCTAACATGTTGTAAGCCACCCTGAGTCTAAGGAGAAGGGCGGCATAAAAACCAAATAAATAAATAAATAAATAAATGAATGAATGAATGAATGAATGAATGAATAAAGAAAGAAAGAAAGAAAGAAAGAAAGAAAGAAAGGAAGCTTTATTGGAACTCTTGATTGAGGTAGTTTGCTTTATACATTCCAGTAATTGACTTCCCTTATTGAAAAGTTCTGGTGGAAAATGAATAATAATAAAAAAAAAAAATTAAAAAAAAAAAGGAAAATGAAAATGAAAATGTTCCATATGCATATATAGACTTCATGTTTCATGAAGGAATCTGTATCAAGAATAATACAATTAAAGTAGGATGAAACATGCACCCTTGTTATGGCCCTATGTGAGCTAAGGCAATGCAGTTTCCTTCAATAGTATAGTCTTAAATATTAAATTTTAATACTCTCTCGAAAGTTCTAAAACTTTATAGTTTTAAGATTCCAATTTTTGCACACTTATGTAAAATGGACCTATTTTATGCAGCCATCGATGTCATTCCAATAAAACAAGATAAACAAAAAATGTGGCTCCAGTGATCAAAAGTTTCTTACACTTGATATACAATATGGTAAATTAATTCAGAACATTTAAGAAAAAGTCCCATAGAATTTTGTCATCCTACCACCCACCACTCTTTTGACCCTGAAAAAAATGGATTCATTCAAAGGAAGGTAGCCCCTATATATATATATAAATAATTTACCTTTTCCTTAGGGCTTGGCTGGTCAAGGTTGGAACTATCTCCATCATCTCCTAGCAGGATAGAAGACTTATCAGAATTGAGCGACAAGGCCTCCATTTCAGCCAGCCGGATCTATAGTAAGGATGGGTGGGTGGATTTCAGGAAAGAAGCAGTCAAATAACACTCTTAACAGTCACATTGCTTTAGAAAAGAGATTGAAGACAAGGAAGAAGGTCATACTTGACATACTTTACAGAATCTTAACTCAATTTTACGTATCATGAAAGATTTTTAGGGTGAGATGAGGATAAACAAAAATAAAATACACTTTTCTAAGATGGACCATGTCATCTGAAGAATTCTCCATTTCATCTTCCTTGGAAGGAAAATAGGAAGCCTTTCAATCTCACCAGGTGTGGCTCCATAATATATAATGTAAATTCAGTATAACTGAGTTTACAATTAAGAGACTGAGAAATCTCTGAGAAGAATTCTTAGAAGAGAGTCTGGGGACATTGAGAAAAGGATCTTGGAATGCAGTGTTTATTTCCATCAACAGGCAGTTTATGGCTATGGTGAAGCCTTCATTTCAACAGTGATAATCATGCAATTCATTTGAAAATCATGTCGCTGTATGTCTTTTCTTTATTATTTTTCACTTTCTTTTCACTTCTTGTAATTAATTCCAATTTACTATTTTACTAGTTAGTGCTACCTATAAATTACTTATTTCCAACTTACTGACAAAAAATACATCATTCCTTGTTAATATTATTTTCATTTTCTTTTTTAAACAAAATTCTACATTATATTATAATATTCCTTCTCTTCACATCTCTCCCTCAAATTGCTGTGCTTTAATTTGCTTTCTATAACAAATAATCCCCTAAAACCACCTTCCCATCTTCTTTAAATATCATCCCTTGATGAAGGGATGAAGATATTCCTTCCCCCACTTTTCATTTTATTGGGTTGTCTTCACTTATTTTTTTTTGTATTTTTTTCCCCACTAAATAGCAGTCGCTAAAGAACTTTTCAACCTATTTTGGTATTGGTTCTTTCTTGGTTATTATTTTATCCCTACTATTATGACCTAATTTGAAGATCCTTCAATAAAGTTCTGCTTTCCTGTATTTGTGCAGAATATTTTGCTGGTATAAACAGTAGCAAAAAGTGACATGGAGAGCTGATGGCTTTGGACAGGATCTGTAACAGAATTAGTGGCAGTGTCAGCAATTAGGACTCCTTCAGACGACAGTTCATTTGGAATTAATGGAAGATATGGCTGAAGTAGATTTCCAAAATGGTAATCCACTATCATGATGTAATCTGTCACAAGGATATAAGGATGGTAATCTTCACAGCATTAAAACCACAGTATTTCCATGGAGACAATCTGCTGAACAACTACTGTTTAGAGCATTGTGGACACAATCCAGTGCCTTGTCATGTCTTGAAATGCCATCAAGATTAACAGGATTTGTGCATGCTTCTTAGTGTGCTGAATTGTGTCCAAGGATGCATAATATGAATTTTTTTTACCAAACACAGCCACCACTAATCATCTACACATTTAAAAAAGAAAAGAAAGCCAGCATCACATCACATCAAAACACAACACAACTAACAGCCACGATATCTGTACATATTATACAATTACAAACTTTGTATGAATGACACCTCTAACTAACTTAGTAAATTAGCATATGCCTAACTGAACTTCACATGAAAACATGCTTAATTGTTCCAGGAGTAATTTAGATACAACAAAAAAGCTGTAAGATTATTATGAATTGCCACCTCCAATTACAAATGGTAGATCATTTGATTAATGTTGCATTGTTACTTTGTAAGACATGAACTTCTTTTCTATTGAATACCAGGACAATAAAGCATAAAAGAAAATATCAAGCTCAAATCTACAAGCCTCTATTATATACTAATAGATCACGTGAAGACAATTAGCCATTTTGTATACCTCCAGTATGAAGTCTAAATAAATTATGTAAAAAGTTTTCTGACACCAATATTAAAATTAGAATAATACCAAGAAGAATAAAAGATTACATCAGTGAGAATATATATATTTGAACACTATAGACTGCCTAGACTACAGGATACTTAAATCTGTTAAAATATATTAAAAACCTAATTTCTGCAGATTCATAGTTTCTTCTGTGATCAAGCTGTTTTACAACTGTAAACTATTTCTCAACTTATGTTTAAATGTGTGTGAATAAATTGAGCATTTTGGAAATCAAGATCTGTGTACCACCTGTGAGCAACTAATATAAAGAAGTGAGTTTTTGAAGCAAAATGTAGTTAGAAACATTGCAACTTGTTTCTAAATATGTTCTTAAAATCAAGATTAAATTTTGTTTTGGTTTTCTCCTTGAATTATTAACACAAGTATATTGCAAGACAGGAAAATGAGTTGTATAATATGCTAACACTGGTAGATTTTGCTCTAAAATTCAGAGTGACTATTTATTTTTTTCTATAATTTTATATAATTGCACAGATTCAGATTTGCTATCATTACAAATATTTTGGGATATATAACTATTGAGTCCTTCTCACAAGTCAGCAATGCAGCTACAAATATTGACTGATTGAAAACATATTACTGGACCAAAACATGAAAAATATTAAATAACGTAAAGAGGTATTTTTTTAAAAGGGTAATTTATTAATTAAACCTGAAACATGCTCATGTTTCAGCAAATTAAAAAAATTGAAATACTCACTGTTTGGACATAAATTACTTAAGAATCCCATTGTAATGCTATAATCTGAGTTATTTCAAAAGGGGTACAAGGATGAACACCAGCTAAATATATCCTTGAACACTATCTTATGTAAATGGTTTACAGCCATTATATAATCCTACTTGTTGTTTGACAATGCCTATGGAAAAGTGATTGAAAACAATTATACTGCTGGAAATGAATTATTTTGCTTGTAGGCTTTACGGATGTGAAGGAGTCTAACCTAGCTAAAAGAAGATTCTTCAAAATGAATATGGGAAAATGTAACAGTAAAACTATATTGTTGCCAAAAAAACTTTATGAATATAGCCAAAATATTTTGATAGGCTTGAGTGACAGATGATAAAACTCGCATATAAAAAGGCACTCTTCCAGTTACTGAGGACGAATGTCAAACTTTCACTGTGTATGATGAACATGGACAGACCAGATCCAAAAGTTATTGAAGATGGATTTCTTATTTAGAAGGACTCATTATTAGAACCTGGAATGTGAGATGTATGCATACAACAAAGTGAAATTATTGAAGTGGAAATAAAGTATACTAAACAGGATACTGTATTTTAGATATGCAGTGTTCAAACTTTGCGGAAAGTCTACACCACGGTTTTTCAAAATATTAAATACTTTGCGGGTTTTTTCCCTATACCATGGTTTTTCCCACCCGATGACATCATATGTCATCGCCAAACTTTTGTCTGCCTTTAATAAATATTTTTTAAAATAAACTTTAATAAATAAACATGGTGAGTAATAATCTGAATGGTTGCTAAGGGAATGGAAAATTGCAATTTAGGGGTTTAAAGTGTTAAGGGAAGGCTTGTGATACTGTTCATAGCCAAAAATAGTGTATTTACTTCCGCATCTCTACTTTGCGGAAATTCAACTTTTGCGGGCGGTCTCGGAACACATCCCCCGCGAAAAGCGAGGGAACGCTGTAGTTGAATATGTATACTAACAATGAGCAGCAAAAAAGGATATCAAAGTTTTTGCTTTGCTACACTTTGTGTTGGGATAATATATATTAGAACTAGTGGATATGCAGTGAACATCAATGTTATACAAATGTGTGCACCTGCTACACATGCAATGGTAAAACATATTGAAGGATACTGTAATAAATTGTAAGCATCACTACATTCAACATTAAAATGTGACTCAGTATTACTAATTGATGCTTGTACTTCTTATATATTTATTTTTTGTACTTCTTACATATTCATTCATTATATATGCTTTGTCTGTAATCATATAAACGCTTTATGAAAAATAAAATAAGTAAAATAAATAAAATAAACATGGAAAGGAAATAGCAAGAAAATGATAATTAGGAGTTTAAGAAGGCCAAAAAAAAAATGACATGAAAATCCTTTCCTTTAGGTAGGACTACTCAAGATTAATCTTGGAATGAATGAAGTCAAATAAGATTAAAGGAAGATTGACATTGATACATTTCCTAAAAGGACATTATGAGACAAAATTTGCAAAGAAACTGAAATTGACTGCTGGAAAGTAAGTTACAAAAGATGAAGAGAAACAAATATACAATAAGCTTGTGAGGCATAGATCTCTGTATATATGAATTTGAAAGAAGAATGATATAAGAGGGTCTGTCAATTACTTAATGCACTAATTACTTGTGTAAGCAATATCTCTTTATGTTCTTATGAACATAATTAAACATGGAGAGCAAATGTGAAATGGATAGGCAGGTTTCAGGCAAGGCAGAATCATAAAAGACCTTGATATAAGACAGATAATGGGTTGAACAAAAGGAAGTCTTGCCCTTAATTTATTGACTATAGCAAAACCTTATGTAGATTATTCCTGGATATGTATTTATTAAAAGTAAAGATGTGGAGTGTGCTAAAGAATTAAGGAGTTTAGTTCAAGGGAAGAATACGGTGATACATTTAGACAAGTTCATGAAAGCTAAGTACAATAATGTGATCAGAATATATTGTAAGAGCAGAATAATTAAATCAATTATATTTCCAGCGGCATTGTATAGTTTGAAATTGGGTTATCCAAAACAGATGCTTTTGGATGGTGGATCTGGAGATAGTAACCGAGAGTTTCAATCCATCCTGGATCTAATCAAGACTGACAGTTCCCTTGAGATGATGTTCAGTTCATCATTTGCATGTGATAGGAGTGTGCATGTGATGATCTACAAATAACTGTTTATCAAATAGACAAGGGAATTCAATGGAAAAAAATGTAGAAGAACAGGCTCAACGACTTTAGAAAAATATGCCTGAAAGAACTACAAGGTAGATAAGCCTAAAACAGCCAGGAATCCAGCCCCATATAGAAGCACCTGTCACATTTAGAAATTATAAATGCATTATACATGAGTCATTTATATTGCATTTGGCATGTTTAAGAAATATTTTTTACACTTGTCTTACATGATAAGATGCAAATTGTTACAGAAAGGACATTGATGGAATGTGAGTCTCACATTCCATCAAAGCCAGCAGCCCAGGTTTGACACAAGAGTGCCAGGCAATGAGATGAGCTTTTGTCCTAGCTACAGCTCCCTTCAACCTAGCAGTTTGAATGCATCCAAAGGAGAGTGGATAAAAAGTAGGTACCTCTTGAGCGCTGACTCAACGACCTTGAAATGGAGATGAGCACCGCCCCCTATTGTCAGCAACGACTAGCAGGTAAGCTATATGAAAGGGGAGATGCAATGCTTTGGACAGATATGTTGGTGGCATGAAGAGTTTCTTGGATTAGATTATTTTTATCTTGGCAAGGTTTATTTTTGACAGTATAATATTTTAAATACCGTTTGGGCTATATCAGTTCATGAAAGAGTTTAAGCAAAGTGATACTTTAGGAAAGACTGAGATGCTGAATTATTCTGGAAGACTTGGATGGTAGTTGTGAAGGTCTTTCCAGCTGTACTTGTGCATGCATAACCACCTTGCTGGTGATTCCAATGGAAGTGTTGCCAGTGTAGGCAAACCATTGAGACAGACATGGAAGTCTTTAAAAGATAGTGACTTTCTTAATGAATTGACTGCAGTGCTTTGCTCACTTAATGTGCATTATGAAGCTATAAGGGAAAGAATTGTAGTGGGAGATGGGGAAAAATACTTGTATGCTTGCAATTGAATAAACATGATATTGCTGGCCTCCAGGATTCTTAGACATAAAATGATATAAAATTCCCTACTTTTGCTATCAGCCAAGTCATCTACTAATGAGACTCTTGACTTGTGAACATTCAACTGGACTTTTCTGCCCTCTGAAATCTATGCAACTAAAACATTCACATTAGTTGCAAAGTATTGACAATGAATGATTCTATTAGCTAAGATATGAAAATATGTTTGAGTCAGACTACCTAAGCTATGGTTCCTTACAACCATCACAGACTACCTAAGCTATGGTTCCTGTACGATCAAGAGATAGGAAATCTCTTTACTTCCATTTCCTGCACCTTCCACTAGCACAATTTAATTAAAAAGAGGAGCCAAAGGTTCAAAACTAAGACAAAATAAAATGGTAGCCAGCATTTTAAAAACTTGGAAGTGATTTTACCATGAACTATACTATTTTAAAGTACTTCCTAGATACCAGAAAACAGAGTGCCACTTAAAACTAAGCATAACATTTAAAAATACTCTCCAAACCTTAAAAACCATGGAACAATGCACTGTGTTCCTTTTACAAATCACTCTACAAAATGCAAAACAGAATGCTGTATTCTCTACAGAGCTAGCACTGTATCTCATCTTTCATCATGATGAAAGGTGGGTTTTTTCCCCAGATAACCTTGTCAATCTAGCTGTCTTTCCATTCAGCCTTCGGCTAACACAAATATGCCTTTTCTCTTTTGAACTAGATGCCTTCATGAAAGCATGTTAATGGCAAAATGTATATCAAAATTATCTATCACCAGGAGACAATCCAAGAAGACCTTGTGCTTAGTGTGTGTAGGTGTGTTCTGAAAAGCATGGGGTGCCCCCTCCCGTATCCTCGCACGCAGGTTACCTCTTGCTTGTCATGGTTACACTTCTCGCACATGGCCGGCGAGGAGTAATGATGGTAGACGGAGCCCGATAGGTTATCGATGATCATTAACTCCCCGTCGAAGGAGTCCTTAATTATTAAAGACACACTGTCCAGCCATAAGTTCTCCTAGGGGACAAGAAAGGGGGAGGATGGGAGACATTATTTTAAGAACTCCACGTTTTTGCTTGTTTTAGTGTTCTTTTGCATAATGTGGTTATCTTCTGCCGCTTTCACTCGTGCTGGTTAATGCTGTTAATACAGTCCTAAAGAACACGAGTAAACGAGGCAGAATATAGCCCTGCACAATGATGTAAAATGAAGGGGTCAGATGGATATTGGGCGGAAACCTGTTATAGAACCTCATAGGTGTTCCTCAAGTTACTTTGCTAAGTAATTTTGTGTTTTGCTATTGCATTCCACTACTGTACCTTAGGCCTGCCTCGTGGTATCTTTTTAAATTTTATTTTTCAACTTTTTACAAAATCCAGATTTCATTCTATTCAGCACTAATTGGTGTTTTAAGTTCTGACTTCGTGAGAATTTTTCAGTATACCAGAACTCCTAGCCTAGAACTGAATCTTTGCTTAAATATCAATGTTTTCCATCATAACTCTTAGTCTACACTCTTCTAAGCTATCTTTGTTCTCCCAAATAAATGTGCCAAAAACTTGCTAGCAGCAAGGAAAAATGCTCCGCCTACCTGTGCTGGAGAGTAACATGTCATGCATAGATGTCCTTCAGAATCCTTTCTCCCACCTCCTCCATCTTGTCCAGGATTCAGTGAGCTTGTGCTATGAGGGCACAATCCATGTGCCATCTCAAGCTCAATTTCCGCATCCATTTCCGCGTCCTCCTGTGCTTCCTTGTTGCTGTCATCTAGGTGCTTCATAAGGACAGCTACTACAACATTGATGAGGACAAATTGGGCTGTGAGCACGAAGCTAACAAAGTAGAGTGGAGAGATGAACTGAAGGTTGCTCAGGCAGCTCCGATCATCGTGAGTGCAGTCACGTAGCGTATCCTTGAGGAATTAAGTTAGGCCAAAAAAAGTGAAAAACAAAAAGAAAGGAAACCAAACAACTCCCCATACAACACAAATACATAAGCACAAAACACAGAGAAAAGGGGAAAAGTTATTTTTAAAAAATGAAGACAGAAATTAGCTGCTTTCTGAATCAAAATGTTTAAGCAAGGCTCAAGATGTATGATATATCTGGAGGTGGGCTGCTACGGTGGAATGGTGACGCGTTCTTGCCTCCGTGGCTCTGAGTGCTAGCTCGAGTCCAGCGCAATCCTGCTACTGCACCTGTTGTGGTTAGCTCTGGCCCAGCTCCTGCCTCAAGGACTGTGGATGTGGGGGAGACATCCACCTGCTGCAGGCCTGTTTTGCCCCTGGTGGAATCTGCCGATAAAGGCTCCTCTGACCAAGAAGACATGAGTGACAGGGAGGAGGAGAGTGGGGCAGACAGCTCAGAAGGAGATCAATTATCTAGCTCCTCCTTGGATTCAGAACAAGAGTTAATGATACTGCCACGCATGCGGAGAGCGATGCATAGGCAACAACAACTGAGAGATTATTATCAAAGAAAATGAGGCCACCTGTGGTTGGGTGGGGCTGTGGTAATTAGTGAGGCTGCTATAAATAGCAGCCTGTGGGTTTGGCCATTGTGGAGGATTATCTGATCGTTGTGTTTCGTGCCTGCTTTACTGACTTCGACTTTTTGTGTGCTGGATTTCCCCCCGCTTTGAAACTAAACCAGAGCAAAGTGTGTTTCACTTTGGGAAAGAAGAAGGACTGTGAATTGCCTCACAGCTGCAAACTAAGTATCACAGAACTGATAAGGGACTTGTACAAATTACCAGTTTGGTTGTACAAATTACCAGAGTGCTCTTTGCTATACCAAAAGAGGGCTTAGTTTAAGTGACTTTTCATTATAAAGAACATTGTTTTGAATTTTCAAACTTGTGTGTGTCTGCAATTTGTACCTGTGAATTTTTGGGAGGAGTCTACCAGAGAGCCCAGCAGAACAGCACCTGGGCAGGGAATGAAATTGCTCACGGACATGCCCATGGTGCCCCTGCATGTCTGTGTGTGATTTCGCTCCCTGCTCAGGTGCAGTAGCAGGATTCCACTGGACTCCGCTAGCACTCAGAACCACGGGTGTGAACATGCGTCACCGTTCCACCTTAGCACCCCACCTCTGGATATATCTGATGTATTATATTTCTGGAAACAGAATTTTCTCACTCCAACCTCTATTACATTAATTCTATCCCTGTCTGGATCCACAAGAAATCTGTCACATAGGTAAGTCCCAATTAACTACGAAATGATATCCCTTTTTATCTTAGAGCATATGAATAGAAAGTAATGCAGCAATGACATATTTAGCCCTGTCCCTTGTCCCAATGTTCTATTGAGACAGAGCATTTTGTACTTTGAGATATATATTTCATAGCACTGAGCATTTAATATGAAATGTGAATATTTTACTGACTGGAGTCTGTGCCAAAGTGTCACTTTAACGAACGCAGTTATGTGAATTTGATACTTTCCTGCACTGGGTCCAAATTATGACAGATATGGGATAGTGATCCTACTGAGCAAGATAATATGAGTGAGTATCAGTATGAAACAGAGAATTTATGAGGGCTGTCTTAGCCAAATCATAACATTTCGTCCAACGAGTTGGTCTAATTTCGTAATACTACAGTACTCAAAATCCATTTGCTACCAAAATGTTATGTTTTAGACCTCGTTTTACGAGATGGTTGACTGTAGCTATCCCAGTGGAAGTGCCTTTCGAGAAAGCACATGCATGCCCAGAGGTTCTCTAGGGGCTCCGAGCAACTGCTCCAAATCTAAAAGCAGCTGGGGCTTTTTTTTATGGCCTTGAGGAACAGATTCACAGAGGCACTTTGTGTGTTATGCATCTCCTCAAATGATTTCCCAGGCTCGATATTCTTCAGCTTTAATGGAACCATAAAAAGAATTGTATTGCCATAGGTCTTATACGATGCTCCAAGTATGAGAGTTTGCTTATGTGGTGTCTTAATATGGTGCTATCCCTTCCCTTCCCTCTTGCCTATTCAGGAATTCCCACTCCACACAAGCTCTAAAAATATTGCAAAAAATTCATCCCATTCCCAAATGATGGGATACAGTAGTGGGTTCCTACCAGTACGGATCATTGCATGCAGCTCCATGTCTCTGGTGTACCTGTGCACGTCTGACTGAGAATTTGATTCTGTGCATGGGCAGAAAACAAAATCTCACGAGGGGATACATGTGTGTGTGAGATTTCGGCAATTTTTTTTTTGCTTCTGCGCATGCACACGCAGGTGCATGCTCACACACGCACACATTCTCTCGTGAGATTTTGCTTCCTGCACATGTACTGAAGTAAAGTCTCAATTGGACATGTGCATGGGCATGCCAGAGACACAGAACTGTGTGCAATTATCCATACCGATATGATCCCACTACTGATGGGATAGATGTATCATGCCAGGTTCTGTCTCTCGTTATCAATAACATTCTACCACTTTTTGTAATGCCAGGCATTTGCAGTCCAATGATTGGATATTTGCAATGTAGAAATCCATATATATTTCTATATTTTTATATATATATATATATATATATATATATATATATATATATATATAAACACACACACACACACATACATATACATATATATATATATATACATATATATGTCAAATGTTTTTTTTAGCTGGAATTTTAAAATTAAGGGAGACTAGGATAGTCCCATTTCGGCATTGTTCTGGCCTCATCAGCTAGCCACACCGTTCCTTACTGGGATTTGATCCTGTGGACTCTGCCTTGTAAGGCAGAGACTTAGCAGAGGTGCTATCAGATCATATCCCTTCCAGCTGTGTACCAGGGAGGGGCTATATGTTTTTTTTATGTCGGATCACCCTGGTATATTTCAAGGAACGTCATTAGTTTTCGTAGATTTTCATGGGTATATGTATGTAGATTGTTCTGAGTTTATTTACTATATTTACAGCAGCACGAAGCTTACAACTTCAGCCTGATGATGGTGAATGTGATTTCACCGAAACGTCGCATAGACATGCAAAATATTACACGGGGCAAAACCCGAACACAGAACAATCTACACACACATATATATATATATGTCACATGTTTTTTTGCTGAATTTGAAAATTAAGGGAGACTAGGATAGATAGATATATATTCATTCATTCATTCATTCATTCATTCATTCATTCATTCATTCATTCATTCATTCATTCAATTTTTATGCCGCCCTTCTCCTTAGACTCAGGGCAGCTTACAACATGTTAGCAATAGCACTTTTTAAGAAAGCCAGCATATTGCCCCCACAATCCGGGTCCTCATTTTACCCTCCTCAGAAGGATTGAAGGCTGAGTCAACCTTGAGCTGGTGATGAGATTTGAACTGCTGACCACAGGTCTACAGTCAACTTCAGTGGCCTGCAGTGCAACACTCTACCTGCTGCGCCACCCTGGTTCATTTACATATACATATACATAGTATGCTTTAAGCTCACCATAAGACCCTGGCAACTTTCCTTTCGTTTCCATTTCAGGACACTATTCATGACAGCACGAAAACATTTCTCCAGAAATGGCCCCAATTACCTTCATAATGCCATTCCAGTTATCACCAGTGGAGACCTGGAAAAGTGTGAGGAAGGCCATTCCAAAATTCTCAAAGGTGGCATGGCGGCTCATTCCTTCACATGGGTTCTCATCGTTGCATACTGGAAAAAAGGGATTCAGGGATAGAAAAGGCAGTTTATAAATTTCAATCTTGTCTTTATAGTACAGTGGTACCTCATCATACGAACTTAATTGGTTCCAGGAGGAGGTTCGTAAGGTGAAAAGTTTGTAAGATGAAACAATGTTTCCCATAGGAATCAATGTAAAAGCAAATAATGCGTGCAAATCCTTCAGGAAAATTCCAAACTTTAGAAGGGAGGCGAACAGAGGGCAGGGAGGAGCAGCTAAAGGGGGCGGGTGGAAGAAGCAAGGCTAGGCTAAAGGGTGAGTGGGAAGGAAGAAAGGCAAGGGGGGCGCCCCTCCCTTTTCTTTCTTCAAAAGACACTGTTTGAGTGCTTTTGCAAGCATGCAAAATCTTTACTCCTCCAAGCTGCCCCTCCCTTTTCTTTCTTAAAAAGACACAGTTTCAGTGCCTTTGCAAGCATGCAAAATCTTTACTCCTCCAAGCTGCCCCTCCCTTTTCTTTCTTAAAAAGACACAGTTTCAGTGCCTTTGCAAGCATGCAAAATCTTTACTCCTCCAAGCTGCCCCTCCCCTTTCTTTCTTAAAAAGACACAGTTTCAGTGCCTTTGCAAGCATGCAAAATCTTTACTCCTCCAAGCTGCCCCTCCCTTTTCTTTCTTAAAAAGACACAGTTTCAGTGCCTTTGCAAGCATGCAAAATCTTTACTCCTCCAAGCTGCCCCTCCCTTTTCTTTCTTCAAAAAAAGGGGGAAAAAGAAACCCCTTCATCCCAGCAGCAGCTGCTTGGGTTCGTAAGGTGAAAATAGTTCGGAAGAAGAGGCAAAAAAATCTTAAACACCGGGTTCGTATCTTGAAAAGTTCGTTAGAAGAGCCGTTCGTAAGATGAGGTACCACTGTATATGCAAACCTAGAAAGAAGATTGATCGAATGCAGGGCTCTCCAACCTTTGCAACTTTAAGACTTGTGAACTTCAACTCTCAGAATTCCTCAGCCAGAGAGTTGAAGTCCACAAGTCTTAAAATTGCCAAGGTTGGAGAGCCCTGATCTAATCAACATACCTATAAAAGAACCAGGATGAGAAGATACCCTTCTATTTTTTCCAAAATGCAAATATGTTCTATGAGTGTATACAGTAGAATTTCTGGTCACGAATGCTTCTGACCCCAACCAAAATGGGTTCTGACCAAAATTTCCCCTTCCATGCCATTTTTGTTTGGTAAGTGCCAAATTTCTAAAATTAGGTTCTGGTCATGACCAAATCGGTTTGTGATCAAAGTTATGGAACCAATTATGATTGTGACCAGAGGTTCTACTGTACAAAGCTAGTTTCAAATAATAATAATAATTAATAATAATAATAATAATAATAATAATAACAACGTGTCTTATTTTCCACACATCTGCTTTATAATCTCCTTCTCTTTCTCCAAGACTTATTTCTCTGTTGCTTTTAGATTACACTTATTAAAAAAATGTTTCCTTAAAAAGAATAAGCATGCATGTGCAATCAACAAATACGTTATTAAATGTAGGAAGAGTGACCAAAATAAGTGACTGAACTTCCATTCAAATTCTAATGTATTTCAAGATTTATAAAGCTGTCAAATAATGTGATTTGGGCAGTGTCCAGCATTAAAAATAAATTAAAAAGCCATATAACAATAACCCAATATAACATATAAATAAAACTTACACATAAGAGAATAACCAAAATGGGAGGACACTCAATTGGCTCCTAATGTCTAACAGAAGACACAGGTTTAGTGGCTTCCCTAAAGTTTAGCAAAATAGCATCTGTTGCATCTCAGAGAGGGGGGAGGAGAGAGATATAGTTTCAAGAACAGGAGCAACCACAGAAAAGCCACGCTCTCTAGATTCCATAAGACGACAAACTCTAAAAGATGGAACCTGAGGCAGATTCTCCCTATGGAGAACATGGCTGGACAGATTTATTTATTGGATTTGTATGCCGCCCCTCTTCGTGGACTCGGTAGATGTTCTTGGTAGAAGGCGGTCCCTCAAGGAACCTGGTCCTATACTATGTAGGGTTTTAAAGTGATAATCAGCACCTTGAAGCATACCAGAAGTCTATTGGAAATCAGTTAGGTTTGTAGAATATGGTCTACATTGCCATAATAAGATGTGTCCATAACTCTCTGTACTGTTACGTTCTGGACCCACTGAAGATTCCAGAGGATTTGGATTCCAGAGCAGTCTCATGTGGAAGGTATAGCTATAGGCCAACTGGGCGGTGACCAAGGTGTGATTGACCATGAGTAGGGCCACCTGGTTCAGGAATGAGTGCAACTGGCAGATAAGGTGCACTTATGTAAATTGAGCCTTGGGCACAGCTGCCACCTGCTCATCAAGCAGGAGCCCCCAGATAGCACATCAAGTCTGAATGGGGTAATGTCACCCCATCCAGAATCAAATATGGACATTTTGTAACTCCTGGATCTGGAGGACTCAAAGAGATTAGTAAATGACTATTTCTGTTGCTTTCTCAGTGCACAAGCCAAAATGTGATTGAGAACAAGACAGAAGCAGTTCAATAGAAAGATGGAAATAATGAGACAATCTATCTAGTTCAATGTGGTACTTAAGTTTATTTCATACATGTTTACTGCAATTACTGTAAAATCTGGCTATTATCACCAAAGGCAAATGGCTTATAAAGCTATTATAACTATATAGGTTTAGCCCTGGATTTCTGAAAAGCAGGTTATAAAATAGGATTTGATGGGGTAAAATCCATTGACTCCTTGTTCCTTGGTTATTATTACCATTTAACTGTTTTAAAATAAACTACGCTTAAAGGAAAAAGAGATGAATTTTTCTTAAAATAATTCTCTTTAATAATCTCCCATGTAAAGATAAAACAAAGACACAAGGAAATTAGATGTTAGAAATAAAAAATATTTTTTACCCTTCCCCGGCTCCAGAGAAGCCTTTTGAGCCTGGGGAGGGTGAAACTTCTGGGACCACCAGAAGTTGGGAAACAGGCCATTTCCAGCCTCCAGAGGGCCTCTGGGGGGCTAAGGAATCTGTTTTTGCCCTCCCCAGGCATTGAATTATGGGTGTGGGAACTCATGCATGAAATGAGTACTCCAAGATCTTTGACTGAGTGAGGGTCTTCTGCGAGTTCAGTTTGTCCAAGTGTGTATTTAGTATTAGGATTCTTTTTACCAATGTTTAGGACAGAGCATTTGTTGAATGAGATTTGCAGTTGCCAATTGTTAGACCATTCAGCTACATGGTCAAGGTCCTTCTGAAGGGTAGAAGTATTATCGGAGGTATTAAATAGCTTAACATCATCAGCAAAGAGAACACAATTGCTTGTAATATTGTCACAGAGATCATTTATGTAGAGTATAAAGAGAGTAGGTCCTAGGACACTGCCTTGGGGAACATCACTGTTAACTGGAGCAGGATTAGATATGGCATTAACTATTTTGACCACCTGTTTTCTGTTTTACAGGAACACTGATATCCAATTGTGCAGTGGTCTTGAAATGCCATAAGATTTTAGTTTCATAAGAAGTTTGTCGTGAACTACAGTACTGAATCAAAGGCTTTGCAAAAGTCTATGTAGATTGCATCGATTGATTCTCAGGTTTCTCAACCTTTCTAATGCCGCAACCCCTTAATACAGTTCCTCGTGTTGTGATGACCCCCCAATAATAAGTCTAGCACTAATTCTCCCAACAGAGATTTAAGCTGATTGGCAGGAAGGTCAGAGGGAAACCCCCACTGTAAATGCCTGATTGGTTGAATTGTAAAAATATATTCCAAGGCGCCAGAATAGAAGCTTTAGTTTCTAACACCATGGGAAATTTGTCTTTTCCCATGGTCTTAGGCGACCCCTGTGAAATGGTTGTTACACCCCAAAAGGATCCCAACCCCCAGGTTGAGAACGACTGGCTTAGACTAATTGTGGGCAATATGCAAGAGGAATCCCTGACATACTAAATTTTTTAATAAGATGAAAACAATCAGAAATATATTCAGACCCTTCAACTAAAATGAAACATTATTGGTGTTGTATCCTGAAATGGCTACCTTGTATTTCCTGTAAATAGTTTGTTCCGTCTTCCAGCGCTGTCTGAGCCGAAGCAGGAAGTCGCTCCTGATTGGCTCAGACGCGGCTGGCTCTTGCTTTGGCGGGAGCCGCAAATGTATAAAAGAAGCGGCTTTTCCAAGCAGAGTCAGTCGGTACTCGCTGAATTGTCACTTTGCCTTGCTGAGCTGTCACTTGTTCTCTGAGCTGAATAAAAGTA
This sequence comes from Erythrolamprus reginae, assembly GCF_031021105.1. NCBI lineage: Eukaryota > Metazoa > Chordata > Lepidosauria > Squamata > Dipsadidae > Erythrolamprus > Erythrolamprus reginae. The sequence continues at coordinate 64,955,447 of NC_091955.1, forward strand.
CCGATTTGCTTGAACCCTGTCTCTGGGTCTACTTCACTGGCGACGAACGGACGGAAGAAACATCGCGTGCAACATGAACAAAGTCCAGATCGGCCAGGCTCCGGAACTCTTCGACCCCGAAAAAACGTCCTGGGACGAATACATGGCCACCTTCGAGATCTTCCTCGAGGCGGCAGGGATACAGGACGCCGAAGCCGATCGCAGACGGGCTATCTTTCTGAATTACTGCGGCCCAGAAATCCGTGGCCTTGCCCAGACTCTCACCGACCCGCAGCCAGCAAGAACCGTAGCTTGGGACGTCCTACAGGAAAAGCTAGCGAGCCATTTCAAACCGACCAAACCAGCCATGGTTTTTCGGCATCAGTTTTCCATGATGGCTCAGAAGGAAACTGAATCAATCAACCAGTTTACAACGCGACTTCGGACGGTACTTGCTCAATGCAAGTTTAAAGACCCGGAAGCTCGCCTCACCGATGCCCTGGTTTTCGGCATGAGAAGCAGCCATGAATTGCAAATTACAAACAGTAGTCCTTTATTTGAAGATATGAATGACTGTAATTTGTTTGATATGAATGATTGTCCATTCGGAATCCAGTATAAAAATATACAAAAAAGGAGACAGTAGAACAAACAGACTTGCATGTATGGTATTGAATTACTATCCTCAAAATGCATTATATTTCTATTTAAATCATAGGAATTATTTCTAAATTAGCATATTATTTTTGTAATTCCTCCCTCTTTGTGCGGGTGTGGGTGATGTACTTGGTGTTGGTAATTCCGCTTTTCCTCTATGACAAACCTTCATGCTGGAAAACTTACCAAGTTTGCCAAAAAGCTCCACTCCTAGAGCAGCATAGATGAAAAAAAGGAGCATGAAGAGGAGTCCAAGATTACCAACCTGTAAGTAAATCAAATTAATGTCAAATAATTCATATGATCCTTAGGAAAAAACAACCACGACCCTATTTTGAAAAAAAGAAAAAGACAAACGCATGAATTTACACAATTTGCAGTTCAAGTGTTCACCAGGGTCTGACAATATAATTGGGCAATTCAAAGCACACATGGAACATGCACTTCTGGATGTGCACAAAGCGCAAAAGGTTTGGGTGAAAGTCCATCAGAAGTTGTTACCAAATTATACAATTTAGTGTGATAAGGAAAAAATAAGTAAATAAAAATTCTTATGAAATTAAGTCAAATTTAATTTTTGATCTGTCCCGAACGATGTTGGAGAGAGATTGGATGAACTAGAAGTAGGAGTCAAACAGGGAATTAGTCTTTTATCTCTATGTGGATACAAGAGGAGGAAATCTGATTTCTCCCCACCCCAATGCCATTGAACCTTATTTACATTTATCCAGGTGCAAACTGTCAGTCTAAGAAAATCTCTGTGTATAGTCTTCAGCAATAAATAACTAACTGAACTCTTCATGTGTGAATACAGTGTTCCCTCGCTTTTCGCTGGGGATGCGTTCCGAGACCGCCCACGAAAGTTGGATTTCCACGAAGTAGAGATGCGGAAGTAAATACACTATTTTGGGCTATGAACAGTATCACAAGCCTTCCCTTAACACTTTAAACCCCTAAATTGCAATTTTCCATTCCCTTAGCAACCATTCAGATTATTACTCACCATGTTTATTTATTAAAGTTTATTAAAAAAATATTTATTAAAGGCGGACGAAAGTTTGGCGATGACATATGACGTCATCGGGTGGGAAAAACTGTGGTATAGGGAAAAAACCCGCAAAGTATTTTTTAATTAATATTTTTGAAAAACCGTGGTATAGACTTTCCGCGAAGTTCGAACCCGCGAAAATCGAGGGAACACTGTATATTATTATTATTTTCCTTGGTAGCTTCTTATAAAACAGTCCCCCAAAATGAATAACATGCAATTTTCAAAAACTGATCACATGTACCTGTCTGCTAGGTATTATGGTTGTCAGGTACTTACATATATTCACATGGAAACATGTGCAAAACAGACATAAAACCAAGGTGCTTAGAGGATAGATGGGAAGAGAGATTTAAGTTTAAAATACTTTGTTCTAAATTGCAGGGAAGCATAATTTTATGGATAATTTGGTTGTTCCCTGCAGAGTCAAAGTACAAAACCACAAAACTCAGCGTAATCACTTAAATGTAGAACATTTTTGCTGCTTTGAGCAAAACTCACAGCACAGACTTAACTATGGCTTCATCTTTGCAGCTTCCATAATATAATTTTATTAAATGCTTTAAAAAGAAGTGAGAAGGCACTGTGCTTTTTACAGTTCTTAGAGCAATTGCTGATTCATGCATTAGAAAACACATTTTCTCATGCTGATAATTTAAGAAGAATTTTTATCCAATTGCATAAAAAAGTAACCTTGAGATTTCCCTGGAGCCCAGGAATGGGAGGTCAAGGATTATAAATGCTATATTTAATCCCAGGAGGTGGATTCAGAACATTTTATGATCTCTGAGATTCCATCCTTCTAATAATTGGTCTGATGCTCTGACCGTTTGATATTGGTCGCATTGTAATAGTTTAGTATTTTGATTAAGTTAATTTTTAGCAACATTTAATATTTAGCAACATTTAAGTTACATTTACTGTATACATATTAACAATAGAATAATGCAATATTGTCTAGGATTTCTGGAAATTCAGTTGGCATTTTATATAGTGTTAGTAATGTTATGCATATTATAGGTATGCTGTTGAAAATAAATCTATAGCAGAGCTTAGATTGTTAAATTATGATATAATTTTAGTATGTGTGTTATTTTCTATTTTTTTAGCCACAACCACTTGTTTTATACTTTCCAGAAATCCTAGACAATATTGCATTATTCTATTGTTAATATTCTATGTATACAGTAAATGTAACTTAAATGTTGCTAAATATTAAATGTTGCTAAAAATTAACTTAATCAAAATACTAAACTATTACAATGCGACCAATATCAAACGGTCAGAGCATCAGACCAATTATTAGAAGGATGGAATCTCAGAGATCATAAAATGTTCTGAATCCACCTCCTGGGATTAAATATAGCATTTACAGTCCTTGACCTCCCATTCCTGGGCTCCAGGGAAATCTCAAGGTTACTTTTTTTATGCAATTGGATAAAAAGTCTTCTTAAATTATCAGCATGAGAAAATGTGTTTTCTAATGCATGAATCAGCAATTGCTCTAAGAACTATAAAAAGCACAGTGCTTTCTTACTTCTTTTTAAAGCATTTAATAAAATTATATTATGGAAGCTGCAAAGATGAAGCCATAGTTAAGGCTGTGCTGTGAGTTTGCCTCATCTGGTAGAGCAGTGTTTCCCAACCTTGGCAACTTAAAGATATCTGGACTTCAACTCCCAGAATTCCCCAGCCAGCATTCGCTGGCTGGGGAATTCTGGGAGTTGAAATCCAAATATCTTCAAGTTGCCAAGGTTGGGAAACACTGTGGTAGAGGAATTAAACTATCTTCATTATCTGAGTAGATTGAAATGCATATTGTGGATGCAAGCATTGGCAAAGTTTCTGGGGAGAAAATGATGTTCTCAGCAGCTTTCCTCTGTTCCCTGCCTCTGCTCATCAAAATAAATCAAATTCTATGAGACAAAGCTAAAGGCTATTATTTATTTATTTTTGTTAGGAAAACAAATCGAGAAAAAAATAATCAATGGACTCTTAGTGAAAAGCATCCACAATCCAAGAGAGAAGAAGAGAATAAGGAAAATAGCGGCAGAATTACTTAACGCTGTAAAAACACTGTTCAATGAGGCCTAAATGGATCAAAGAATCTAGGGAATAAGTGCTAATTACTTAAATAGAGTTTCTTATCCTGAACTGCAGAATGAAAGAGACTGAAACTAATGCATATTTGCTTAGTTGAATCACCATACAGGAAGTCCTTGTTTAGCGATAACGGGGGACTGGCAATTTGAATATTCAGTTAAGTGGTTGCTAAGTGAAACTGCAACAACGCTTAAGATTCTATTTATTTATTTTATTTATTTATTTTGTCCAATACACAATGAGGGTTTTAGTGGGTATATATCTATATACACATAGTAAAATACATGACGTAGGTTATAGAGGAGATACTCATAGTAAAATACATCGAAGAAAGAATAGAAAAGAAGATATAGTAATAGAACATATCAATGAAAGAATAGAAGAAGAGATATAGGAATAGAAGAAAGGTATAGGAGATATAGGAGAGCAATAGGACAGGGGACGCAAGGCACTTTAGTGCACTTGTACTCGCCCCTTACTGAACTCTTAGGAATCTGGATAGGTCAACCATAGATAATCTAAGGGTAAAGTGTTGGGGGTTTGGGGATGACACTATGGAGTCCGGTAATGAGTTCCACGCTTCGACAACTCAGTTACTGAAGTCATATTTTTTACAGTCAAGTTTGGAGCGGTTAATATTAAGTTTAAATCTGCTGTGTGCTCTTGTGTTGTTGTGTTTGAAGCTGAAGTAGTCGCCGACAGGCAGGACGTTGCAGCATATGATTTTGTGGGCAATACTTAGATCTTGTTTAAGGCGTCTTAGTTCTAATCTTTCTAGGCCCAGGATTGAAAGTCTAGTCTTGTAGGGTATTCTATTTCGAGTGGAGGAGTAAAGGGCTTTTCTGGTGAAGTATCTTTGGACAATTTCAAGGGTGTTAATGTCTGAGATGAGATATGGCTTCCAAATGGATGAGCTGTATTCAAGGATGGGTCTGGCAAAAGTTTTGTAAGCTCTGGTAAGTAGTGTGAGATTGCCAGAGCAGAAGCTACTTTTTTTCTTTTCATTTACAAACCTGTGTAGGTAGAAAATGTGAGGATGGATAGTAGTTACTTTTTATTACCATGATAACTGAACCATTGTTAAATGAAGCCGTTTCTAAGCGAGGACTTCCTGTACTGATTTTGTAAGTGGTGGGCAGGCTGGATCAGCTGCATTTCTATGTATATAAGATTTTAAGGTATCTGTTTCTAGTTCAAAGGTCTCTGCTTCAAGGGGCTTGGCACTAGAGTAAGGAAGAGCTTTGTAAGCTATGAAAGGTAGCTGTTAGATCTGCATGTAAATGAAGAGGTGAGTCACAGGAACAGTTCAGCACCTTTATTTTCTTTTAGCTAAAACTAATATAGCCATTGAGAGGAGTTTTTTTCTCCCGCCGCTAGATTAGCCAATTAGTGGCGGCTATGCAAATAATTATGCAAATAACTACGAGACACCAGTTTTGACCTATGACAGAAACTGGGCCTGGAATTTCTGTCACTTATTGATGAGATCATAAAGTGTGATTGGATTGCTTAACAGTTAGTAGCAAGCTGGAAGGAAGTTGCAAGTCCCAGGGGCAGGCAGATAAGTGGCGGCTGCTGGGTGGGAGAAGGAATGAGATGGTGCACAACAGACACAATAGAAGTTGACAAGGGTGCAAATGGGTACGTGATACGTACTCACGTGCACTTTCCTCAGCTTCTATTGCGTCTGTTGTGCACCATGGAGGTGGAAATCAGGGAGGGTGTGTGAGGGAGTGAGGGAATGGCTAAGAGATGTGATGCCAGTTATAGAGGTGCAGGGGTTTGCACAACGGATGAAAGCACAGTTTGGATGTGCGACAGATGTAGTATAAATTGGGAGGGTGTGAGGATGCAGCACAGGCTATTTTAATTCATTTGTTAGTCCAATAGCTGCAAATTAACTCAGTTCATTTAGTAATATATAGTACACAAAATTCTTTTTCACTTCTGTTCTCAAACAGGATAGCCTTAGAAATTTCTGATCTAAATATTTTATATTATTAACATTACAACTTAAGCACCGTTATACTTAAAAACATGTTTTCTTACCTGCGGCAGTGCTTGCACTACTGTGTCCAATAAAGCTCTCATCCCAGTTGCCATCTTCAAAAGCTTCAGAACTATCACGAGAAAGCAAGGCAAGTGGTAACTTATGGCTGGGGAAACTAATACTGTTTTGTTTTTCTTTCTGGTGCGGCAGATCATAGATTAATTTTGTAGCGGGGATATCTTCTACTAAATGTAGACATGAACATGTATAAATATCTGTGGTCAATGTGAAATGTACACCATTATGTTAGAGCTAATAAGAATTTGAATCTAAAATTACCTTTTTGCTTCAGATTGTAACTAGCTGATAATCAGAAATTGTTCTCACTCTGTATAGGGAGTCATGGATTAGAAACTAAATGGGTGCAGAATGTGTCAAGGGCCCCATTGGCTGTATTGATAACTAGATAAGTACATCATCTGCTATGTATAATTATTATTTATTGTTTACAATGTTGTAGTGTTTTTATTGTAATATATTTTTTGAATTCTAAAACACCTAGGACCACTGATTAATATGGAAATTGAACAAACAAACAAACAATGCTTTGTTTAGCTGCTTTTATCTTCATATAAACTATTGCTCAATAGATAAAAACAGTGATACCTCGTCTTACAAACGCCTCATCATACAAACTTTTTGAGATACAAACCCAGGGTTTAAGATTTTTTTGCCTCTTCTTACAAACTATTTTCACCTTACAAACCCACTGCCGCCACTGGGATGCCCTGCCTCTGGACTTCCGTTGCCAGCGAAATGCCCGTTTTTGCGCTGCTGGGATTCCCCTGAGGCTCCCCTCCATGGACTCCCCACTTCTGGACTTCCATGTTTTTGTAATGCTGCAGGGGAATCCAAGCAGGGGAATCCCAGCAGCACAAAAACGAGCGCTTCGCTGGCAATGGAAGTCCGGAGATGGGGTTTCCCAGCGAGGGGAGCCTCAGTGAAATTGCAAAAACACAGAGGTCCAGAGGTGGGGTTTTGAGGACTTCGGTGTTTTTGCCATGCTGCGATTTCACTGATGCTCCCTTCGCTGGGAAACCCCACCTTCGGACTTCCGTTGCCAGTGAAGCACTCGTTTTTGCGATGCTGGGATTCCCCTGCAGCATCGCAAAAACACGGAAGTCCAGAGGTGGGGTTTCCCATGGAGGGGAGCCTCAGGGGAATCACAGCAGCGCAAAAACGGGCGCTTCGGCTGGCAAAAGGGGTGAATTTTGGGCTTGCATGCATTAATCGCTTTTCCATTGATTCCTATGGGAAACATTGTTTCGTCTTACAAACTTTTCACCTTAAGAACCTCATCCTGGAACCAATTAAGTTTGTAAGACAAGGTATCACTGTACATACATAATATAAAAATGAGATTGATTAGAACTAAATTTATTCAATTTAGATGTCGCCCAGCTCCAAATACCTCTGACTGACTTACAATGTAACAAAGAAAGTAAAATCAGATAGAACACAAGATAGAAAATCGAGTCAACAACAGGACTTACAAGGGAATCCAGCCATCTTAGTCCAAGGCTTGGGAAAAGAGAGAGGCCTCCAGGATTCTAGGCAATGCTATTAGGGTGGGAGCCAGCCAAATTGTGGGAGGATTTCAAACCAGAGTGCAAAAGCCATGACAGAGAAGGCATCCTTCTGGCTCCCAAAAGATTATACTTTTAATGTGACCTGAAGCACATGTGACCTAAAGCACATGGGACCTGAAGCACAAACCTTATCTGTTCATATTGTCTGGGCAGATCCAACAGGAGATGCATAGTTCCTCAAACAGCTAGTCCTAGGCCACATAAGCCTTTATAGGACCTAGCCAGCAACATAAATTGAAGCAGACTGGTAGCCAGCATAGCTTGCAGAGCATAATTGTCACACAAGCATATCAAGGTATGTCCATCACTGCCTGTACTGCTGCATTCTGGAAGAGTAGAAACTTCTAAGTGGTCTTCAATCCCAATAGAAAGCATTGCAAGTGGGGTGACTAAGACAGAGCTTCAGTGGCACAGTGGTTAGAGTGCAGTATTGGAAGCTACTTCTGCTGATCACCAGCTGCCAGCAGTTTGGCAGATCAAATCTCATAGGCTCAAGGTTGACTCAGCCTTCTATCCTTCCAAGGTCAGTAAAATGAGGACCCAGATTGTTGGGGGCAATATGCTGACTCTTTGTAAACCGCTTAGAAAGGGCTGTAAAGCACTGTGAAGCAGTATATAAATCTAAATGCTATTGCTGACCGAAGGGCCTCTTGATCTTCTTATTGTAACCTAGACATTTTCTCATTGTATTGTTGAACAGTGTCATTGTGTGTGAAGGCCTAACGTGAATTATTTATTCAGCAGTTCAACTCCATTTACCAGGCTAAGAAGTATGAATTATATATAAACAAGCTGGATGATTGTCTGCACAATTTTTCTTTCTATACTGGAAATAGCAGCCAACAAATCTGGGCGCTTTAGAAAAGTAAGAAACAAAACAAAACAAAACAAAACAAAACAAAAGAGATAGATTACAGACAAAAACAAAACAAAAACCGAAACTCAGATAGGAGCAGGGAAAGAAGGAAAATGGGTGTCAGTGATCTTCATCAAAGGCCTGGGTAAAGAGCCATGTCCTCAGGGCCCTTTGAAATACTAGAGGGGCGGAATTCAGTGAAATGTCATTTCAGAGGATGGGCACTATTACAGATAAGGCAAACTTCCGGGTCTTGAAAGATGCTATTGTTTAATTAATGGAACTTATGTACACCAACCCTGCCAGATCAAACCAGCCAGGCAGATGCTAACTAATGACATAAAGGGTCCCACTACAATCTTTCTATTGATGGATTGTTCCCCCAAATAAGTCAGGTTATTCTTCCTGGCTCGTCCTCTTACCTCGGGCAATACGAAGCACTCTCATGATGCGGATGATAGTGGGATTGATTGGAAGGGCAGCATTGATTTCAATCTCCTCCAGAGTAATTCCCATGACTGAGAGCAGAACAATAGCTAGATCCAGCTGGTTCCACCTTTAAGAAATTGAGGAAAGTAAGATACCTTTTCTGGCTCAATGAAAGATTGAATCCAGCTATTAATTCCCCCCCCCCAAAAAAAACTAGACTAGATTATTTAAAATATTGCATTAATCAAGTAAACCCATTTTAAAAAATGAAATAAATATACAGTGTTCCCTCGATTTTCGCGGGTTCAAACTTCGCGAAACGTCTATACCACGGTTTTTCAAAAATATTAATTTAAAAATACTTTGCGGTTTCCCCCCCTATACCACGGTTTTTCTGGCCCGATGACATCATACGTCATCGCCAAACTTTCATCCGCCTTTAATAAATATTGTTTTTAATAAACTTTAATAAATAAACATGGTGAGTAATAATCTAAATGGTTGCTAAGGGAATGGGAAATGGTAATTTAGGGGTTTAAAGTGTTAAGGGAAGGCTTGTGATACTGTTCATAGCCAAAAATAGTGTATTTACTTCCGCATCTCTACTTTGCGGAAATTCGACTTTCGCGGGCGGCCTCGGAACGCATCCCCCGCGAAAATCGAGGGAACACTGTACATATTTTGTTTATTGATTTAATTTAATATCCTTAAATAGTTTAATTGATATCATTTGTTTTGGTGCTCAATATATTTTGAAAAAGGTTAATCTTTATGGATGTGTTTTTAAATGATAGATGGGATATTTCATACTGAACTAGATTATTAGTCTACTGTAAAACTGAATATTTTGACAAACATTGTAAACAAAGTTTACAAATACAAATAAAGGGAAACAATAGTGAATGAAGTAGTATTTATCCTTCTTTATCCTTCCTTTAATTTGAAATTATTGCTTTGTAAAAACATTTTAGTTACAGGTTTGAGGATTTCTTTCCTGGTGATCATATGGATTACAACGTTTTCCTTTCCTTTTAATGTACAATGATTTTTCTTCTACCACTTATAAGATATAATACTGATTTTAATTACAGAATCCCAAACATGAAAAAAGAAGAAGAAAAGGAACATTTTGTGGAAATCTCTTCAGTTATCTCATCTCCAGGAAATACTGAATAATGTCTGCTGATTTCTACTTCGTAGTGTTAGTAGGATTTTTGTACATCATTAGTCCCTACAAGAAGACACTGGGAATGTGTCCCTTAGTTTTAACTTTAATACAGTAGTCCCTCGCTATACTGCGCTTCACCTACTGCGGCTTCACTTCATCGTGGGTTTCTGAGGAAGTCGATCGGCAAATTTAAACAGCCCGCTAAACTCGATCGGCAGGTTTTTTTTTAAAAAAAAAATATCTAAAATTGTAAATACTGTATTTAAATACTGTATCTAAAATAAATACTGTGTGGGAAGGGCTTATAAACACTTAAAACAATGAAAACTTACCAAACAATTACAATATAAATACTTAAATAAGTACTATCAGTCGATAAATTCCCCATCGCAGATTTCACCTATCGCGGCCAGGTCTGGAATGTAACACCAGCGATAGGTGAGGGACTAATGTAATGTATAGTTGCAATAATCAAAGTACAACATGTATCATTTCTGATTGTTTGATGATCCCCCCAGAACAGCTCACCTGTCTTTAAAAAAGCGTCTTAGTCCGAAGGCCACAAGCTTCAAAACTGCTTCCAAAACAAAGACTGTAGTAAACATGTAGTTGCAATACTTAAGAGCAGTTTCCAGGGACTAGGAATAAGAGGAAAAGGTAATATTACTAACATAAAGCTCTTGGACTGTTATATTCTGTAGCTGGCAAAGAAGCTACGGAAGTGTATTCTTTTTTCTTTTTTTTTAATTCTTGTTACATTGCAATTAATTTTCTCAGTTTGTAGCAGATCTCACACTTGGGCATCCTCCTTGATCCACAGCTCACATTAGAGAAACATCTTTCACCTGTGGCGAGGGGGGCGTTTGCCCAGGTCTGCCTGGTGCACCAGTTGTGGCCCTATTTGGACCGGGACTCACTGCTCACAGTCACTCATGCCCTCATCACCTCGAGGCTCAACTACTGTAACGCTCTCTACATGGGGCTACCTTTGAAAAGTGTTCGGAAACTTCAGATCGTGCAGAATACAGCTGCGAGAGCTATCATGGGCCTTCCTAAATATGCCCATGCCACACCAACACTCCGCAGTCTGCATTGGTTGCTGATCAGTTTCCAGTCACAATTCAAAGTGTTGGTTATGACCTATAAAGCCCTTCATGGCATCGGACCAGATTATTTCTGGGACCGTCTTCTGCCGCACGAATCCCAGCGACCAGTTAGGTCCCACAGAGTTGGCCTTCTCCAGGTCCTGTCGACTAAACAATGTCGTTTGGCGGGACCCAGGGGAAGAGCCTTCTCTGTGGCGACCCCGATCCTCTGGAACCAACTCCCCCCAGATATCAGAGTTGCCCCCACCCTCCTTGCCTTTCGTAAGCTCCTTAAAACCCACCTCTGTCATCAGGCATGGGGGAACTGAGATATTCCCTTCCCCCTAGGCTTATAAAATTTATGCATGGTATGTCTGTATGTATGATAGGTTTCTTAAATTGGGGTTTTTTACATTACTTTTAATATTAGATTTGTTCATATTGTCTTTTTACTGTTGTTAGCCGCCCCGAGTCTATGGAGAGGGGCGGCATACAAATCTAATAAGTAAGTAAGTAAGTAAGTAAGTAAGTAAGTAAGTAAGTAAGTACGTACGTAAGTAAGTAAGTAAGTAAGTAAGTAAGTAAGTAAGTAAGTAAGCAAGCAAGCAAGCAAGTACGTAAGTAAGTAAGTACGTAAGTAAGTAAGCAAGTAAGTACGTAAGTAAGTAAGTAAGTAAGTAAGTACGTAAGTAAGTAAGTACGTACGTACGTACGTACGTACGTACGTACGTAAGTAAGTAAGTAAGTAAGTAAGTAAGTAAGTAAGTAAGTAAGTAAGTAAGTAAATAAATAAATAAATAATTCTCCTTGGTAGTTTCTAGGGCAAATATCAACGTTATCTTTGCTCCAATGGAACCGAGTTTAGTGCAACATTGCCTGGTTGGTCTTCATGCAAATGACACCTTTCTCCCAACTCAGAGCAGGAAAATACTTTATCCTATTTTTAAAAACTTCAAAATACTAAATAGGTTGGGTGAAAATAATGTGCAAGTGGCACGAGAGTAACAACACAGGTAGTTGTACGATTTATAAGAGTTCATTTAGTGACTGTTCAAAGTTACAACAGCACTGAAAAAAGTGACATGACCATTTTTCACGGTTGCAACCTTTGAAGTATTCCCATAATCGTGTGATCACAATTCATATGCTTGGCAACTGTTGCTGTGTCCCAAGGTCATGCAATAACCTTTTACAATCTCCTGACAAGCAAAATCATTGGGGAAGCCACATTTACTTAACAACTGACTTGCTAACTTACCAGGCGTAGTGATTCACTTAACAACTGTGCAAGCAAGGTTGCAAAATGGGGCAAAACTCACTTAACAAATATTTCACTTAACAACAGAAATTTTGGGCTTGGTTGTGGTTGTAAGTCGAAGATTACCTGTATAGCGTCTCACTTTATATTTGAAAAGAGGATAAGGAAAAGACAATTAACATAGGACAATGATGGCGAACCTTTTTTTCTCGAGTGTCGAAAAGGTGTGCGCGCACCCTGTTGCACATGCACAAGTGCCCATACCCATAATTCAATGCCAGCTTCCTCCTCCCCCTGGAGGCCCTCTGGGGGCTGGAAATTTATTTATTTATTTGTTTGTTTGTTTGTTTGTTTGTTTGTTCGTTCATTCATTCATTCATTTATTTATTAGATTTGTATGCTGCCCCTCTCCATAGACTCGGGGCGGCTCACAACAATAACAAAGACAATGTAACAAATCTAATAATTTAAAATACACTAAAACCCCCATTATTAAAAGCAAGCATACACACAAACATACCATGTATAAACTATATAGGCCCGGGGGAGATGTCTCAGTTCCCCCATGCCTGACGGCAGAGACGGGTCTTAAGAGCTTTACGAAAGGCAAGGAGGGTGGGGGCAGTTCTGATCTCCGGGGGGAGCTGGTTCCAGAGGGTCGGGGCCGCCACAGAGAAGGCTCTTCTCCTGGGTCATGCCAAATGACATTGTTTAGTCGATGGGACCCAGAGAAGGCCAACTCTGTGGGACCTAATCGGTCACTGGGATTTGTGCGGCAGAAGGCGGTCCTGGAGACATTCTGGTCCGATACCATGAAGGGCTTTATAGGTCATAACCAACACTTTGAATTGTGACCGGAAATTGATCGGCAACCAATGCAGACTGCGGAGTGTTGGTATAACATGGGCATGGACATACCTTGGGAAGCCCATGATTGCTCTCGCAGCTGCATTCTGCACGATCTGAAGTTTCCGGACACTTTTCAAATGGCCTGTTTCTCTACTGGTGGGCCCAGTAGGCTCATGTTTTGCCCTCCCCAGGCTCCAAAAACTTCCCTGGAGCTGGGAAAGGGTAAAAACGCCCTCCCCCATCCCCCCAGAGGCTCTCTGGAAGCCAAAAACACCCTCCCAGAATCTCTGTGTGAGCCAAAAATCAGCTAGCCAGCACACACATGAATGTTGGAGCTGAGCTAGGGCAACAGCTCGCATGCCAGCAGATATGGCTCCGCATGCCTCCTGTGGCACCCGTGCCATAGGTTCACCATCACTGCTATAGGATGAATAACCAGAGCTGCTTTCAGATCTTGGGAGGTCCTAGATAGATTTCCTGCCCTTGAGGGTAGGGATAAAATACTCCCTGTTCACTCGATCCTGTGAGTCATTGGAGACCTGGTCACGAAGGGAGCACGAGGCTCTGCCTACCCACCCGGATGCCGCTATTGGGTTCTTTTACCCTTTGCGCATGCACAGAATGCTTTGTGCATGTACACAGGGTAAAAGAACCAAAATGGCAGTGTCCGGGCGAGTGGGTGGAACATCACGCTGCCTTTGTGACTGGTTCTCCGATGACTCACAGGCATAAGCGAACCGGGAGCATTCCACCTCTACTTGTGGCTGTGGGGCCACTGATTTATTTTCAGGTGGTTGAGCTGCCCAGATATAAAGATGCCACGACAATGACAGTAATAATGCTGCACAGCTGTGAACAATGCACCTGAACTCATCAGTGCTGTCATCCTAATTATGCCATTCCTAACGTGCATACACTGCTATCGGAAATTGCATAATTAAGATGACAGCATGAAAGACTTCAGGCTCACAACTGTTCCTCCAGTTGTTACTGCAGGAGGGAAAGACTGCTGCCATGGAATCATGTTAATGCTAATCTTTACATGTACATAATTAAATGGTGGTGAGTTGGGAAAGACAGTTTGGAATCCCACTTTTCATCTTTCCCAGCATGGATGGAGAACAATCCGCAACAGGTACAGCAGCAGCCTGGCAGTCTCCCAGTGCTGCCAAAATCTTTGAACACTGAGCTATTCATAGCAAGAATTGTCTTACACGGATTATCTTTATTGTTTTAATTATTATTTTTATTTTTATTTATTAGACTTGTATGCCGCACCTCTACTTTCTTCATTGTTCCTTTTTGGCAAATTTCCATGAAAGATTGCTGGTCTTTATTCTTTTTACAAAAACCCCCAGTAGTATATCCCCCATACCATATTTGGACAGAGTTGGAATTAAAATTGCTGTGTATTGTGCATGGCTTTTAGGTTGGCTGTATTGTTAAAATCTATTTAAGTGAAAGAATAAACCTTGAAGAGGATTCAAGGATTTTCAAAGTATTAAGTCTCAATTTATCACAGCTTCTTTGCTTTTCTATGCTGGCATTTTAATGTTTTACAAACAATTTGGTGACCATTTATCCAACATTAACATCAGTGTGTTGGTCATTACCTATAAAGCCCTACATGGCTTAGGGCCAGACTATCTTGGAGACTGCCTTCTACCACATAGCTCCCAGTGACCGGTAAGGGCCCACAGAGTTGGTTTTCTCCGGGTCCCATCAGCTAAACAGTGTCCGCTGGCGGGTCTGTGGGGGAGGGCCTTCTTTGTGGCTGCCCTGGCTCTCTGGAAGCAGTTACCTTCTGAGATCCAGACTACCCCCACCCAATTGGCCTTCCAGAAAGCAGTGAAGACCTGGCTTTTCCAACAGGCCTGGGGCCATTGATCTTATGGTGGTAACCAGTGAGATTCGGCCATGAATAGTATGCAGGGTTTTAACCGTTTATATTGTAAATTGTTTTTAAACTATTTTTAGAAGTTTTTGTATTATTATTGACATTTTATATTTTTTCTGTGAGCTGCCTAGAGTCCCTAGGGCAGTGATGGCGAACCTTTTTTTCCTTATTATTAGATTTGTATGCCGCCCCTCTCCGTAGACTCGGGGTGGCTTACAGCAATGATAAAAACAATATATAATGACAAATCTAATAGTTAGACTCTAAAATAACAATAATACATTTAAAAAGTCTAAAAAACAAGAAACCCCAATATATAAAAACATACATACACTCATATCATACACAGAAAACTTCATAGGCATGGGGAGATGTTTCAGTTCCCCCACGCTTGACGACAGAGGTGGGTTTTAAGGAGTTTACGAAAGGCAAGGAGGGTGGGGGCAGTTCTAATCTCTGGAGGGAGCTGATTCCAGAGGGTCAGAGCCACCACAGAGAAGGCTCTTCCCTGGGTCCCACCAGACGACATTGTTTAGTTGACGGGACCCGGAGGAGACCAACTCTATGGGATCTAACCTGTCGCTGGGATTTGTGCGGCAGAAGGCGGTCTCGTAGATACCCTGGTCCGGTGCCATGAAGGGCTTTATAGGTGATGACCAACACTTTGAATTGTGACCAGAAACTGATCAGCAACCAATGCAGACTGTGGAGTGTTGGAGTAACATGGGCATATTTAGGAAAGTCCATAATTGCTCTCGCAGCTGCATTCTGCACGATCTGAAGTTTCCAAACACTCTTCAAAGGTAGCCCCATGTAGAGAGCGTTACAGTAGTCGAACCTTGAGGTGATGAGGGCGTGAGTGACTGTGAGCAGTGAGTCCCGGTCCAAATAGGGCCGCAACTGGTGCACCAGGTGGACCTGGGCAAACGCCCCCCTCGCCACAGCTGAAAGATGGTTCTCTAATGTGAGCTGTGGATCGAGGAGGACGCCCAAGTTGCGGACCCCCTCTGAGGGGGTCAATGATTCCCCCCCCAGGGTTATGGACGCACAGATGGAATTGTCCTTGGGAGGCAAAACCCACAGCCACTTCGTCTTATCAGGGTTCCTTGGGTGTCAAAAGAGTGTGGGTGCACACTATTGCACATGTGCGAGTGCCAATACCCATAATTCAATACCTGGGGAGGCTGAAAACAATTTCTCCCACCTCCCGGAAATGCACTGGAAGCTGGAAATGGCTGGTTTCCCAACTTCTGATGGGCTCGTGTTTGCCCTCCCAGGGTCCAAAGGTTTCCTTGGAGCCGGGGGATGGAAAAAATGCCCTCTCTTATCCCCTGGAAGGCTCTCTGGAAGCCAAAAACACCCTCCTAGAGCCTCTGTGTCAGCCAAAAATCACCTCGCTGGAACACACATGCATGTTGAAGCTGAGCTAGGGCAACAGCTCGCGTGCCAACAGATATGTCTCTGTGTGACACTTGTGGTACCCATGCCATAGGTTTGCCATCACTGCCCTAGGGAGTTAGGTGGCATAGAAATTGAAGAAACAAATAAATAAATAAATTATTCCATTAAATTCAGTAGATCTTACTCCCAGAGATTTTGTCATAGGACTGTAATATTAATTAATTTCTAGCTATAATAGAAGAGGGATGATGGAGATTAAAGAGGAAGATATAAAATATTTTTACAAATGTTATCTATTAATTTTTAGGGAGGTCTCAATTTCATTTTTTAAAATCTTTTCATAATTATGAAAGAACTGGAAAGAAAAACATAAAATAGAACGCACACCAGATTTAACCTAGTAATTAATATCGTTTTCCAAATCATTATGCGTTCTAAAAGGAAAGAAGGTTAGGAATTCTAATGTTTCAGTGAAAACACATCTGGAAAGCTTATGGTTAGCGCATTAGATATAGTCCTGTGCAAATTGCATCTCTTATTATGCAAATTACAAAAAAATTGATGAATGAGAATTCATCATATTCAGCTGGAAATGAGTCATATTGCATCCCCAAAGGGAAAATGTATTTGAAAAAGCTGAGAACTTCATTCTCTATTGCATTTAGAGGATTTTTTTTCAAAGTTAGTCAACTTGTATAAAGCTATTGAAGCTCACCCCAGAGGATTGGATAATTAAAGCTTTTTATAAGCATTCCACTAAAGAAATGCTGTGACAGGAAGGTAAAACATTTGTCTTCCATTGTTTTGATGGATTTGATGGATTTAATAATTTGATGGATTTAATAAGGAGATAATAAACTTTGCAGCATAAATTAAAGAATGCTAGGCCCAGGAATAGATGTTTGCTCTTGCAATTACATACAAGGTCAACAGAATATTTAGAAAGATGCTATATAAAAGGTCTCTTAGATAATTTCCCACTAGATGATACGGTAGCAATTAAGAAATATATCTTATCCAATATGCTGTAATGCAAACCTTTCAAAGCTTACACATAAAGGTACTTGACATAAAGGTACATTGGCAACTTATTTTTATAATGGTATAAAGCTTGCAATATTTGTATAAATATTCATATATTTATTTAGGTTGTTTTAAACTTATTCATATAAGCATTAAATAAACACACTCACATACACACACACACACATTTTTGTTTATTTCCCCCTAATGCAGACATTTAGAAGTTGTGATGGGGAGCTATTGATAAAGAAATTGCATCCAAAATATTAAATAAGTGCAATTATCCATTTTTTCATTCATGAGAGGAAGGAAACCATTTAAATGTATTTATTTATATTTGATATTTTTTAACCACTCATCTCCCACAGAAAGGAACTCTGGGCAGTATATAGTATCAATAAAATTAAACATTAAAATCAGAATAATTTAAGATTAAACGTTTGAAATAATAAAAATAACATTTAAAAAACGGAGAAGGTAAAGATGGGGGATTGGCAGGTAGCCAATGTGGTGGTGGGAGGAGGAAATCCCATGGGGCAAGTTAGCCCCAAATTCGTATGGAACTCTGTATTCTCTACATAAGACTGAAAATGCAAAATAGTATATAATTTCTTCCGCATTGCTAGGCCAGATCAGGTGCAAATGGTAATCAAGATGATTTACTGAATTGGATAAAGTAGAACAAACAAACAAACAAACACATAGTGAATTGTCCTAAAAATGTGAGTTCCAGATATAATTATAGAAGAAGAAACGACAGACATCACAATCTCTGGAACTTTTAAAAATTTATTATCCTAAGCTTTCGTCAGCCCCTGCTGACATCACCAGAGTGTAAAATCCCATTGAAAAAACACTGCTTTTATGTATTGCTGATCAATTTAGCTTTTTGAGCGCGTAATGGGCCCACACCCTTGTCTCCCCCCTGTAATCAGCTTTGCTTTTTTTGCCTTAGTCATGCTGACCTATGGTGACATGATTTCTGCTGTCTCCTTCCTGTTGTGTATTTTAGGCATAGATATTGGCCCAGTGAAGACATAACAAACTTGGACCAAGTGCAGAAAAGTCCGGCCGATCATTATCAGAATGGGATTGATGGATATAAGTGTTGAATATGCAATAGCTGAATGTAAATAGTTTGAATTTGAATGTTTGAAAGTGATTGGTTGCTCTGCTTGAGCGGGAGATTTGTTTAACTGTCAGTTGCACTTTGGGCGGGAAAAATGAGTATAAAAACAGTAACCCAAGCGCCGCTGTTTGTTCGCGCCTGATTACTTAGTAGTGGCTGGAGAGACAATGTTATTTCTGAACCTTGGTAAATAAAACGTTAACCTTCCGAGCGCCTGAGGCTCATTTATTTCAATAAGAACATAAGAAGAGCCATGCTGAATCCGGCCAAAGCCCGCTGAGTCCAGCTGTCAGGCCGAAGCCATTATGTGGGGTTAGAGATTTTGGCCAGCCACAGTAATACAGCATAAGGGGGGTAGGGAGGGAGAGTGAGTAGTCAGAGGGGAAAATTACTAGACACAGCCAAAGATTCCTTTCTCCGAGCCAAGGCCACCGTTTGTTCTGCCTCAACTGAAGAGAAGAGGAAGTTGATAAACCCCTGCACATGGACTGGCTCTCATGATGAACTTGTGGGTGTGGGGGATGTAAGATGAACCTTAACCTGTGAGAAGTATTCAGAATCGGAATGGCCACAGCGTAACCAACATGGTCCTGTTAATAAATCGAGCTCTGATCGAGAGAATTGGACTGGAACTTGATTTATTTCTCAGGTGCTCTTTGTACCACTGACACTAGCATTCTGTGTCACACAGTGGCCCACCAATTGTACTTGGGGATCTTGGGCAGAAAGAGTGGGCAAAACCCTCCTTTTCCGTTGACCCCCAACAATGGTATGGGGCATTGGGGGGGCAGGAACAAGGCAGATCATGGGCTAAACAAATGAATTTGGGGGTGGGAATGCAATGAGAGTGCCTGAGAGGGACAGGGGTAGCGATATGGGGAAGGGAGCCAGGATAAGGTTAGGGTCTGGATGGGTGTCAACAGACTCAAACTCAACTCTAATAAGACGGAGTGGCTGTGGGTTTTGCCTCCCAGGGACAATTCCACCTGTCCGTCCATTACCCTGGTGGGGAATTATTGACCCCCTCATAGAGGGTCCGCAACTTGGGCATCCTCCTCGATCCACAGTTTACATTAGAGAACCATCTTTTAGCTGTGGCGAGGGGGGCATTTGCCCAGGTTCGCCTGGTGCACCAGTTGCGACCCTATCTGGACCGGGACTCACTGCTCACAGTCATTCATGCCCTCATCACCTTGAGGCTTGACTACTGTAATGCTCTCTACATGGGGCTACCTTTGAAGAGTGTTCGGAAACTTCAGATCGTGCAGAATGCAGCTGCGAGAGCAATCATGGACTTCCCTAGGTATGCCCATGTTACACCAACACTCCGCAGTCTGCATTGGTTGCTGATCAGTTTCCGGTCATAATTCAAAGTGTTGGTTATGACCTATAAAGCCCTTCATGGCATTGGACTAGAATATCTCTGGGACCGCCTTCTGCCGCATGAATCCCAGCAACTGGTTAGGTCCCACAGAGTTAGTTTTCTCCAGGTCCCGTCGACTAAACAATGTCGTTTGGCAGGACCCAGGGGAAGAGCCTTCTCTGTGGCAGCCCCGACCCTCTGGAACCAGCTCCCCCCCGAGAGTAGAATTGCCCCCACCCTCCTTGCCTTTCATAAACTCCTTAAAACCCACCTCTGCCGTCAAGCATGGGGGAATTGAGACATCTCCCCAGGGCCTATACAGTTTATGCATGGTATGTTTCTGTGCATGTTTTTGCTTTTTAATAAGGGGTTTTTAGTGACTTTTCAATTATTAGATTTGTTGTATATTGTTTTATTGTTGTTGTGAGCTGCCCCGAGTCTACGGAGTGGGGCGGCATACAAATCTAAATAATAATAATAATAATAATAATAATAATAATAATAATAATAAATGCCTTCAAAGTAATACCTGGTAGCCTGGCATCACCCACCCCTGGGGGAGCCCAAGCCCACAAAAGGGAAGGTGGGAACAGAAGCCGCACTCCATTGGTCAGCTTGACTCAGGCATAAACATCAAAGCTAATTACAATGGGAGTGGCAAGGCATACATACATACATACATACATACATACATACATACATACATACATACATATTAAGCAGGTTTGCTTGCTCTCTACACCGTACTTCTCTGCAACACATCTGAGACAGGAAATTTTTTCCTGGATAACTTTCTAAACACTACCAAATTTTCCTAGTAACTGTCAATATCTCTGATTTTCTGCTTTACAAGCAGTAATTCTTTTAATGCAGACTAAACAAAAAGAAAAGAGGGGCATAGAGGCAAAAGAAAAAAAAAGTTTCTTGAACTCACCACTGGTTGGTTGTAGTGCTCCAAAGACATTGTTACAACATTGAGGCAAATTATAAAGGTGATAAAGATGTCCAGGTAGTGGCTGGTGCAGACCGAATGGATGAGGAGGCGGACAGGGCAGTAGGTGGCATAGTACGGCAAGCGCTGGGCTTCTTCAGTGGAGGTAAGGGAGCAAATCCGAAAAAGGGTAGAAAAAAAAGGGAGTTCAGATTAGGTCAGGTTTGTGTGTGTGTGTGTGTGTGTGTGTGTGTGTCTGTGAGAGAGAGAGAGAGAGAGAGAGAGAGAATGAATGAGAATGTGTGTGTTTTCGTTTATGTGTGATAGAATGGCACATGCAGAAAGAGTATTGAGAGAAAATTTGAAAAAAGAGAAAGAATTGAAAGAAAAACAGGAACAATAATTAAGGAAAGGAAATAGGAAGCAATATCACAAAAATATAGTAAAAGGAAGGGAAGAAAACAAACAGGAAGGTAAATAGCAGAAAGGAAGAAAAAAAAGAGGAGAGCTATGAAACGTTTAGTCCTAAGAGTAAATCTAAGGCAAGGGGGAATTAAAGGGAGCCACATTGTTACAGGGATGAGGTGCATTCAAACAAATATTTAAGATGAACCGGAAGGGAAGAGTTTTTGTTATTTTATTTATTGATTTTATCCAATACACAATGAGGGTTTTAGTGGGTATACACATACCGTGTTTCCCTGAAAGTAAGACAGTGTCTTACTTTCTTTTTATCCCCAAAAGCCCCACTATGTCTTACTTTCGGGGTATGTCTTATATTGTTAAAGGGGCACTGACAGCTAAAAAAACTGTGTAAAATGTGTTTTTTTAGTGTATATGCATTTTACCTTCTGTGACGGGCGGGGGGGGGGAGGTTTCTTTGGAGTAGGGACGTGCCCGAGTAAATTTGCAGAGGCGGCAGTGACAAGTGCAGGAGACGGCGCGGCGACGTATGGAGAGGGGGACGGTGCGGACATGGGCAGGAGGCGGCGCACAGCTAGATGAGAGGGAGGCGGCAATACCCCCCGTGTTTCCCCGAAAGTAAGACATATGTCTTACTTTCGGGGTACGGCTTATATTAGCCGACCCCCCTGAAACCCCCGATACGTCTTACAATCGGGGGTGTCTTACTATCGGGGAAACAGGGTAGTAAAATACATGATGAAGGTTATAGAGGATATTCTCATAGTAAAATATATCTAAGAAAGAATAGAAAAGAAGATATAGTAATAGAACATATCAATGAAAGAATAGAAGAAGAGATATAGGAATAGAAGAAAGGTATAGGAGATATAGGAGAGCAATAGAACAGGGGACAGAAGGCATTCTAGTACACTTGTACTCGCCCCTTACTGACCTCTTAGGAATCTGGATAGAGTTAGTGAGGTAGGAAGAGATAATTAAATCAAGGAGCTTCATTTACTTAAGAACTGCTGAGTTAGGCCAGTTTCCTACTAGTTTATTTATTTATTAGATTTGTATCCCGCCCCTCTCCGTAGACTCGGGGCGGCTGTGCTTTTACAGGCCGGTTAAACTGATGGCCTACAGGCTGAATAAGCCCACCAAGGCTCGCAAAGGCAAAAAACATCCTGATACATATAATATGTCACATAATGCGATCGAGTTTGCCATTGGTGTTTAGATTGTCTTCACAGACATTGCACAGTGTAGTATCACCCAGCTATTGTTGAACAGAATCTGTCCTCATTGCTCCTATCTTGACACAACAAAAATTGGATGAATATGCAAAGTTATGCAATAGTTTACTAATGTGGAAATGCACTAAGACAAAGTCTGTTAAAGTTATAAAAAGGTCAGCAGCTTTCAGAGCTCAACAGAAAATAAATCCTTTCCTGAGATGCAGAAAGCCAAAAGCTCAATAACATGTTTGGCTGCACCTCAGCAAACTCCCATCATATGGTTCTAACATATGCACATGTACATCAGGGTTATAATGAAATAAAACTCGTCTCAAAAAACCTTGGCCTACCCACAAACAACCAAACAAATAAAAAAACCACTTGGGTTGTTCCTTACTCCTACGCTTCTTCTCCAGGCGCCTCAAACGCTTTTCCTCCCGCCTCCGGGCCTCTTCGGCTTCTTGGTGTTGCCGACACTTGTGGAAATTCTCCACCACCACCCCTACAAACATGTTGAGCACGAAGAAGCTGACGATGAGTAAGAAAGAAATGAAGTAAAGTAGCATCCAAGGGTTGTTGTTGGTCACTGGCTGGAATGTAAATAAAAAGTAAAACAAGCAGCTGAGTTTAATAAGATTGACATTACGAAAAGCGTTATAACAAGTTGGTGGCATTGTTGTTTGCCAGCAAGTATTCTGCAAAATAAAAGAAATTATGTTTCTGTGGAATTCTTTGATATCTCCCCAAAATTGCAGTTAACCATTAGATATATTTTATGTAAACTTCCATCAATGGGGTATTCTGCAGATATTGGATCAGTGGTGGGTTGATCCTGATTTGGCCTGATTCTTAGAACCGATAGCAGCGGTGGCAAGAGGCACTGCCAACCCTCCTGGGATGCTTCTGCGCATGTGTTGTCACGTGCACATGGGCTCAAGCACACATGAGAACCAGTAGTAAAGGGTTTTAGATATTTAGTAATAGCTAATGGTCATAATGACTGGGAATAAAATCTAACCAAGAGAAAGGCAAACCATTTCTTCAATTGTCGCTAAAAATTGTTCAAATATAGATGAAATATTTACATAAATTTAAAATGCTCTCTAAGTATGATGGAGAACTTTCATGTATATGATATGGAGATGATTATGTGACCAATGAAAATTGCAAGCATATCTGGCCATAGATGATACCAATACTGACAAAATAGTTTACTGTTTTATGAAGGCATTTATTATTTATTTATTGGATTTGTATGCTGCCCCTCTCCGCAGACTCGGGGCGGCTAACAACAGTGATAAAAACAGCATGTAACAATCCAATACTAAACAACTAAAAAAAACCTTATTATAAAACCAAACATACATACAGACATACCATGCGTAAATTGTAAGGCTTAGGGGGAAAG
Source organism: Erythrolamprus reginae (assembly GCF_031021105.1). Lineage (NCBI taxonomy): Eukaryota > Metazoa > Chordata > Lepidosauria > Squamata > Dipsadidae > Erythrolamprus > Erythrolamprus reginae. Next base: position 64,979,310 of record NC_091955.1, read on the forward strand.
AATATCTCAGTTCTCCCATGCCTTACGGCAGAGGTGGGTTTTAAGAAGGTTACGAAAGGCAAGGAGGGTGGGGGAAATCTAATCTCTGGGGTGAGTTGGTTCCAAAGGGCCGGGGCCGCCACAGAGAAGGCTCTTCCCCTGGGTCCCGCCAAACGACATTGTTTAGTTGATGGGACCCGGAGAAGGCCCACTCTGTGGGACCTAACTGGTCGCTGGGATTTGTGCAGCAGAAGGCGGTCCCTGAGATAATCTGGTCCGGTGCCATGAAGGGCTTTATAGGTCATACAAGTAGTTCTCATTTTTTTAAAATTTATTTTATTTTTATTTATTTTTATTTATTCTTTGTCCAATATACAATACATATGAAAGGGAATAGACATTAAGTGGTATATAAAAGATAGGAAGTGAAGAGGAAGAGAAGTAGGTGGGAAGGGGAGAATATATATGATAAAATGGAAAGGAAAGACAATTGGACAGGGGACGAAAGGCACATCAGTGCACTTATGTACGCCCCTTACTGGCCTCTTAGGAACCTGGAGAGGTCGATCGAGGAGAGTCTGAGGGAGAAATGTTGGGGGTTGGGGGTTGACACTATTGAGTCAGGTAATGAGTTCCACGCTTCGACGACTCGATTGTTAAAGTCATATTTTTTACAGTCAAGTTTGGAGCGATTAACATTGAGTTTGAAGCTGTTGCATGCTCTTGTGTTGTTGCGGTTGAAGCTGAAGTAGTCGTTGACCGGAAGGACATTACAGCGAATGATTTTGTGGGCAGTACTTAAATCTAACTTAAATTTAAATTTAAATCTTAAATTTAACACCCACTTGTTCAGCGATTATTCAGAATTATGACAGCACTGAATGAGGCCCTACTTATGACAGTTCCTTATACTTGTGGCCATTGCAGTGGCCCTGTGGTCATGTCATCACAACTTGGTGATTGGAGATTGGCTGTCACTTATAATGTTGCAGTGTCCCATAGTCACATGATCTGTTTTGCACCCATCACTGCTGGACTCTGACAAGTAAAGACAATAGGCTGCTGGTAGGAGGTTGTAAAGGACAATCAGTTCACTGTTGGATTCTGCAACTACTCAGGATTCACCTAACGATGGCAACGGGGCTGCTAGAATTACCATAATAAGTCCCATGATGTTGCACCTTATGACCATGTCATTTAGCAACAGAGTTTTCAATTCTAATTATCACTGGTAAGAGAGAACTGCCTGAACTTAGTTAGAACAGGGAACACGAGATGCATAGATTAAGGACAATGTGAAACCATCAGAATATGGATAGTATACCAAGCATGATATTTTAGGAATAAAATACAGGATAATATGGACCATGAGGTCTTTTTCTGCCGTCAATCTTCTATGTTTCTATGGTTCTAATAAATGAACATAGGCAGTTTGAATAGACCACTGTATGTCATATGATTACAGAATACAGTGGTACCTCGAGATACGAGTTTAATTCGTTCCGGACCTGGGCTCTTAAGTCGAGCAGCTCTTATCTCGAACGACTTTTCCCCATAGGAATTAATGTAAATAATTTTAATTGGTTCCAGCCCTCAAAAAACTCACAAAGTTAGTCTAAATTATGCAGAAAGACATGTTTTTAATGAAGAAATGTACATGTACATATAAATGAATAATGAAGTTTCTTTCACTTAACTTGTAAACTTTCTTAAACTTTTAAATTTACATATGTCCAACTTCACTGCCACCCAATCCTGTAGGACAGAGGTCCCCAACCCTTTTTGCACCAGGGACCGGCTTTAAGCGATCAAGAGAGGAATGGGTGAATGAATGGACGGAGGGTGGGAAGGAAGGAAGGAAGGAAAGAGGGAAGGGACAGGAACAGAGGAAGGAAGCAAGGAAACTTATGAAAGGGGAGAGTAAGAGAGGAATGAGTGAAGGGAGGGAGGGAGGGAAGAAGGTGGGAAGGAGAAAGAAAAGAAGAAATAGAGGAAGGGAAGGTAAAAGAGAGAAAGAAAAAGAGCAAGAAAGAAAGCAAGAAAGAAAGAAAGGGGGAAGGGACAGGAACAGAGGAAGGAAGCAAGGAAACTTATGAAAGGGGAGAGTAAGAGAGGAATGAGTGAAGGGAGGGAGGGAGGGAAGAAGGTGGGAAGGAGAAAGAAAAGAAGAAATAGAGGAAGGGAAGGTAAAAGAGAGAAAGAAAAAGAGCAAGAAAGAAAGCTGCAAGCACCCCCCCGAGCCCCCCAGGCCGGCTGCAACCTTTTAAAACACGCGCGCCGCTTCGCAGCTGTCTCCTGAAGCCGAACGCGGAAGTTAGCGTTTGGCTTCAGGAGACAGCTCCTTGGCGCTTGTATCTCGAATTTGGGCTTGTAAGTAGAACAAAAATATCTCTCCCCTCCCAGCTCTTATCTCGAGTTGCTCGTAAGTAGAGCAGCTCTTATGTCGGGGTTCCACTGTATATTACTGGGAAAGGAAGACATCCCATGTATGTGCTTGGTTATAGCCACATGACACTTAAGAAGTCTATAGCCAAATTTATTTATTTGTAGGCATTTGCTGCCTACCTCACTGTGGGGCTATTCTAGGTAGCATATAACAATTAAACCGGGAAAATGAAATGAAGCATGAACAGAACAGTAGCACAATAATGGAATAATAGAATAAACAATGGCAAAGAAAACAATGAGAATACAGAGATATGAGAATAAAAGATGGGCGAGTAGGGAAACGTAGAGTGGGAGTGAGTGAATGCAGCACAAGGAAAACTAGGCTATTATTAATAGGTCCTTGGAATGCAAAGTTATAGAAACAAAAAACAATTTGGAACTACAGAAAAAAATTGGACTTGGCAAATGCAATTTTAAGTAGAGAGGTACATTGAATTTTGTGAAGATTCTTTGTTTACTGTGCTAACACATGCTTCAAGCAACACAACACAGACTTTATGCATGGACATTACCAGATGGACAATACTGGAGTCAAGTCAACTGAAATCAATAAGAAATGTAAGGTGGAGAAGCACAATCCAATCAATAGGACTTTTCCAGATGCAGATCGCGAATTTACAGTATAAAATACATAGATTGAAGTTAGAAAGGGATTGGACCGCCAGCAAAATTGATCAGAAGGACATACTCTCAGAACATAGGATCAATATAAAGATCAGATTCAATATGCTAAATAATTTGAAAGTGAATCTAAGATCAAATTATTATCTTTCTGAAAAAGAGATAAGAAATATCTTGAAAACTGTACTGGAAATAATTCCTGAATTTTTCCAATTTTCAAAGGGAAAAAGAATAAGCTATTGGAATATTGAGTCAGTCCACTGGAGACCCAAACAGCACCAGGCTATTTGAAGAAACAGAAGAAATTGGAAGACACCATTTTAGACTAGTCATAGGCACAAAGCCAGGTGGATAACCTTAGGCTAGTCATATTCCGTCAGCCCTAGAAAGTAGACAATGGCAAAATACTTTTCAAATCTTGCCAAGAAAATTGCAGGATTTGTCAAGCAGTCACCTGTAGTCAGTGCTAATTTCAAGGCACAAAATCAATATTGGAATAGTCAAAAATAAAATATGGAAGCAACAAAAATATTGTAAAAAACTGAACATAATTTTCATTTAAATAAATGAAAAATTTCAACAAAAGAGGGAAATTATTTTAAGAAAACCAGAGGAAAATGTACTAAAATAAGAATACTCAAGGTAATCCTAGAAGAGAACATTGGAGATAGTAAAAAAAAAACCGAACAGACTATACCAGTGATAGCGAACCTATGGCACAGGTGCCACAGGTGGCACGCAGAGCCATATCTGCTGGCATGTGAGCCGTTGCCCTGGCTTAGCTCCAACTTGCATGTGTATGCTGGCTAGCTGATTTTTGGCTCTCACAGAGGCTCCTGGAGGGCATTTTTGGCTTCCAGAGAGCCTTCATGGAGATGGGGGAGGGTGTTTTTACCCTCCCCTTGGAAGCCTTTGGAGCCTGGGGAGTGTTCTGGACCTGGACTGGGATTTGGCTGGCTGCTCCAATAATATGAGCTTTACAGGCTTGTAATTTTCAAAACAACATTTCTTTTATTTTTCCTTCGACATTGGATTTCGTCATTACAGCTCCAGCATGCAGAAATGCATTCCAATCTCACAGACTAAACTACGAAGTTATATTTCTTCCTAAAATAACAGGCTGTCTACTTCAAAACATCTTCTTATCTCTGGTTCAGGTTCACACTATTAAAAAAAGAAATTATCATGAAATATAAACACTCACTTATCCGGAGAAACGGCATACACCTCCATATTGTTTCTAATACTTTGAAGAAAGTATTTATCTCTTCTGGTCAATTCCGGGTGTGATGTAATTAATTAATTGACACACTCTGAATAGCATATTAAAACCTTTTCACCCCCAGTTCATCTTTTCCTTTCTCTAATGTTCAGAATTTTGCCCTTAACAACGGACTATTCTCAACACCCCCACCATCTGAATAGTTATTACTATTACTTTTTTCAGATGGATGTTTTATCAATTCCTTGCCACCACTAGCCTCCTCCTCCACATGTCTTAAATGAAGGTAATTTACAGCTTCTACATCATCTTCGTCTTCTGAATCTGACAGTTCTGAAGGCTGACAGGGAACACACACAACAGGGAGGGTGAAACACGAGCCTACTGGACCCACCAGAAGTTGGGGAACAGGCCATTTCCAGCCTCCAGAGGCATTGAATTCAATCCCTCCCCAGGCATTGAATTGAGTGTGGGCACTCACACACGATAGTGTCCACGCATGCTGTTTTGGCACCCAAGGAAAAAAAGGTTCGCCATCACTAGACTATACAGAAATTCTTTACAATTAGATTACAGTATAGGAAACCAAACACCTACGATGGAAGAATATTTCAGAAATCCACTATGCCAAAAAGTCAGATACAAGAGATGACAAAACCACCCCAATCTGAAGAGCTCCAGACAGAGAAAAAATATCCCCTGAATAATTCTCCCTGAAGAAGAGTTAATTAAAATGTTTACAACTCTACAGCAAGACTGCTGCATGGCCTACAGACTAGAAAAACTACATGGTTTGCAGATTGAAAAATACATACGGACCAAGAGAAATATAAAAGACTGAACAGAAGAAGACAGCCAAGCGTAGATAAAAAATGTCAAATAGAGATAAGTTTCAGAAAAGGCAAAAGGGCATAACAGAACCTAACATAAATAATAGTGAATATAGTGTTTGTCTTCATCTTATTAATTTAGCAAGGCTTTTAATTTTGTAGATAATGAGAATACGGAATCTTAATTTAACTTAATCTGTAACTTGTTACTTGTATCCTTAAGATTTTTATTAATATTGATTGTGTCTTCATTGCTTATTTGACCCCTATGACAATCATTAAGTGTTGTATCTCATGATTATTGACAAATGTATCTTTTTCTTTTATGTACACTGAGAGCATATGCATGAAAGACAAATTCCTTGTGTGTCCAATCACACTTGGCCAATAAAGAATTCCATTCCATTCCATTCCATCCCATTAACAATAATGCCGGACAGGCTGCTGGAGAAATACAAAGGATTTCACTCTCGGAAGGAAGGCCATGACAAATTATTACGAGTTCAAGGATATTTCTGGACATGGAGAAAAAGCAAGAGAAAAAAAGACAGATGCATACAAATAAGGGATCTGGAGACGTTACTAAGAACGCCACAGACGACAGTAAGAACCAATCAATCCTGGATCTAATAAAAACTGATTGTTCCCTTGATGCAATTGCCAGCAAATAGAAATGATATACAAGGCCAAGTGATGCAAGCAGATAATGGAAAGGAATAAATAATAATGGTTGGGGAGAATGTGGAAATGGGAGAGTGGAGAAGTGGGAGGAAAATACAAAGGATTAAGTAGATGAGAGGGATAATGGAAATTATAGGGCTACACTTGAAAGAATCACAAGAGAGCAATTGCAATACAATCAACTATATTTACTTTTCTCATTCTATAACCCCTCCCATCTTAAATATTTTTTAAAATCATACCCACTTCCTGTGGCCTTTGATTATTTCTATCCAAATTAAGGACCTAGTATATGACTACTATATTTTCTAAACTCTCAGCCAGATCATACAGAACAGAATTGGTCCCAATGTTTCATCCTATGTTGATCAAGAGCTGAAAATATAACAACTGGTTATGATTGTTCAACCAGTTCTGTACCCATCTAATAGTAACATGTCTAAACATCTTCCCTCTAACATTTATCACATATCATTAAACAAATGAATGTGAAACAAATTAATCCTCAAACTGGAATGTCTTGAAATGTACAGAAAAACTTTTATTTCATCAAACTTGCAGTATTTCCAAATTCATTATGTGTCTTCATATTTGTATATTCCCCTATGTAAACAAGCATTTGTTTATTTATAAATGTAAATAAACATCCTTATAACTATTTGGAGGCTGGACTAGTAAATAGCTCTTTCAAAAGGCCTGTCAGAAATAAAACCATGTTGCTTTGTGAAGAGAACAAACAGAGATCACAGTGTGGGTGTAATGTATCATCAAGACTGTCTGGTCCTATGCAGCCACCATCTGTTTTAGAAACTGATCTTTTGTTATTAAACTGAACAGGAAAAGCATTAGATTGTAGCTGTCAGCCATGAGAACTTTCTTAGCATGGAAACCGTGCTAGAGAGTAGAAATCAGAAGATGATATCACGAGCTCCGAAACATATGCCTCAACTGTAAGACCACTAGGAGATAAAGAAGACAATAGTTGCCTCATATTGTTATCAAACAAATAAGGAAAAAAGCATTAGACATTTTAACCTTGTTAGTTACCTGAAAGATAATCTGCTTCTGGTATAACAGTGATATTCACAATAAATTAGAAAAAATATGTCCAAATGGGAGAAGGAGAAGGACCAACATAATGGCATCAGACCAGAATATCTCTGGGACCTCCTTCTGCCGCACGAATCCCAGCGACTGGTTAGGTCCCACAGAGTTGGCCTTTTCCGGGTCCCGTCGACTAAACAAGAGCCTTCTCTGTGGTGGCCCCGACACTCTGGAACCAGCTCCCCCCAGAGATCAGAACTGCCCCCACCCTCCTTGCTTTTCATAAAGTTCTTAAGACCCATCTTTGCCGTCAGGCATGGGGAAACTGAGACATCTCCCACGGGCATATACAGTTTATACATGGTATGTTTGTGTGTATGCTTGTTTTTAATAATGGGGTTTTTAGTGTTTTTTTGAATTATTAGATTTGTTCTTACATTGTCTTTGTTATTATTGTGAGCCGCCCCGAGTCTACGGAGAGGGGCGGCATACAAATCTAAATAATAATAATAATAATAATAATAATAATAATAATAATAATAATAATAATAATATGAATACAGTACATATATGTGTGTGTTCTCTCCTTCTGAATCATTATGGCATGGTATACTTTAGTGGATTCTAAAACCCTTTATTACTAGTTTGTGTGCGCACTTGCACATACATGTGACACTACTGCACATGCTCAGAAGTGTCCTGGGAAGGTGGGCAGAGCCTCCTGCCACTGGCACTACCAATTCTAGGAAACTTGCTGAACCGGGAGCAACCCACCGCTGATGCTATGGTATGGTGTGGTATGGTATGGAATGGTATGCCATACCATGTCATGCCATCCAATCTGCCTAGCAATCCAGTTCAAAACAAGATGAAGGTGTGCGGTAACATCTATACCTGTTGATCCACAGCCACAGCATCCAGTCCGTTGTACATAATATTAACCCAGCCATCTTTGGAAGCCAGAACAAAGAGTGACATCAAAGCCTGAAATATATGAGATTGACACATAGCTTTATGCATTTATTTGCATTTTAAAAGATAAAAATTACAGCACTCTGTATAGTTTCTTCACCAACTCCACCACACAGCATATCCATTAAGAAAACATCAAAGGTGCTAATGAATTCTGAATTAATTTATTGTGTATATAAACAGGGGAATAAAGGAATCAGAAATATAAAGCATTCCATATTAAAAGAGTTTATCCTTTTAAAGGTCCCTATATCCTAAAACTCAGCATTTTTCCTGAGCAACCCTGTTCATTCTTCAGCAATTTTTTTCCCGAAAAAGGTTTTTCTTAATATCTTGTCTAAACATCCAATTCTCAATGTCCTTTCCTGCTACTCCTATATTCCCCAGACCTATGGTTTTTTTTTACATTTGAGAACTGCTAGCAGGTTTCCAAATGTAGTGTAGTACAAATAATTAGACAGAATATATAAGATAAACTTCATATATGTGATAGAGTAAAATAAGGAGGTGGATTCCTAAGAGGGAGGAGGTACATTATAGAGGAGTAAAAAGCAAGTTAGTCCAGATACTACAGGGTGCATTCCAACAGTAATGCAATTTTTTAAAAAAGTAATTTATTGAACAGATTTGCACAAACACTTAAAATTCTTCAAAGTACTGTCCTTGGGCCTCTACACATTTTTTCCAGTGACTCTGCCATGACCGGTACGTGCCATGGAAGACATCTTTAGGGACCTCTCTCAATGTCTTCGTCACGGCTGATTGCATCTCTTCTATGGATGAAAAATGGGTTCCTTTCAGGGCTGCCTTAATCTGAGGGAACAAAAAGAAGTCTGCTGGGGCGATGTCAGGACTATTGGGCGGGAGCAGCGTTGGCACCTGGTGTTTGGCCAGGAACTTGCAGACTTGTAGCGCGTTGTCGTGATGGAGTTGCCAGGTAGCGGAGATGTCTTTTCTTATCCTGATGACCCTTTTTTGGAGTCTTTCCAGCACATCCATGTAGTAGGCAGCATTAACTGTCTGTCCTTGAGGAACAAACTCATTGTCAAAAAAGACAATGAGCATTGTTTTCACTTTTGATTTGCTCATTCTTGCCTTTTTGGGCTTGGGGGACTGGTCAGTGTGCCACTCAGAGCTTTGGTGTTTTGTTTCTAGGTCATATTCAAAAACTCAGGTTTCATCACCAGTGATGATGTTGTCCAAATAATCAGGTTCAATTTCTATATGTTACAAAAGTTAATTTGAAACTTCCATTCCATTTTTTTTGTGACACGGTCAGCGCGCAGAGGTTTACAATAACCTATGTCCTGCTGCTTCCACAGCTTGGAGAGCACTGAGACTGGTTTCGGGGCAAAGCTTAGTGTCCCCCCTAGCTACTCCAAGTGCTTCGGTCCCACTCCGACCAATAGGAGCAACATAGAAAATTCAACTGCATTACTTTTGGAACGCACCCTGTATGGGTGAGAGAATATGGCGGTTTATTGCAATAATCAAGACGCAAGGTGATTTTGTACAGTTTTTCATTGGATCAACTACAGAATCATTATTTATTTGTTTGTTTGTTTGTATGGTCAGATTTCTATGCCGTCCTTTTCCACAGACTCATATCATCAAATATAACCAAAGCCTTCCCTTTTACACCACTGCTTTAGCTACACATTAAACTTCACTATACACTGGCCTTTCCTTTTTGTGCCTTAAAACCTCTGAAAATATAAGCTTACAACATATACTACTAAGTTCATATTCCAAGCTCTGGAAATCATTCTACATAGAAAGTACATCTTTTTGGGACTGATCATTTGTGCCAAGATGTATAAAAGCATAAGCATCACAGTTCTTATTGGCCTTCCTGAATAATGATAATAATAATGATAATAATAATAATAATAATAATAATAATAATAATAATAATAATAATAATAATAATAATAATAATAGAAACAGAGAAGACTGACGGCAGAAAAAGACCTCATGGTCCATCTAGTCTGCCCTTATACTATTTCCTGTATTTTATCTTACAATGGATATATGTTTATCCCAGGCATGTTTAAATTCAGTTACTGTGGATTTACCAACCACGTCTGTTGGAAGTTTGTTCCAAGGATCTACTATTCTTTCAGTAAAATAATATTTTCTCACATTGCTTTTGATCTTTCCCCCAACTAACTTCAGATTGTGTCCTCTTGTTCTTGTGTTCACTTTCCTATTAAAAACACTTCCCTCCTGAACCTTATTTAACCCTTTAACATATTTAAATATTTCGATCATGTCCCCCCTGTTCCTTCTGTCCTCCAGACTATACAGATTGAGTTCATTAAGTCTTTCCTGATACGTTTTATGCTTAAGACCTTCCACCATTCTTGTAGCCCGTCTTTGGACCCGTTCAATTTTGTCAATATCTTTTTGTAGGTGAGGTCTCCAGAACTGAACACAGTATTCCAAATGTGGTCTCACCAGCACTCTATATAGCGGGATCATAATCTCCCTCTTCCTGCTTGTTATACCTCTAGCTATAATAATATATTTTGGAGGATTCTATATTTACCTGGCCCAGATTGTCAAAGTTGTATTTTTGATGCACCCATTTGTAATTGGCAGCCATGCAATCAGACCTATTTGTGATATTTCGGATATCAACACCCAGGCAATGGTAGAATTTTCCTTTGAAAAGCTATAAGAAAAAGGGACTTTGTCAGACATTGAAAAAATAAAAGGATAAGAGATTGCTATATGAGTGGCCTGGTGACCTAATGGTGAAGATGCTCGCCTCCCACTCAGCAGGTTAAGAGTTCAATTCTAAGTAGTGGCAGATGTTTTTCTCCTGGAGTGCAAAGAAAAAATATCTGCTGTGAACTCTGCATTGTGTCAGGAAGGGCATCCAGCCAGTAAATGCTCAGCTCTATCCAATCACCCCAACTCTACAGAGATTACAGTGTTGTAAAAAAAAAGGAGGGGGAGCAGATTGGTGTTATATGATTGACATGATTTCAGGTCATTTTTCCTACATTTGTTTGGACTGCTCAGCTGAGAATGGAAAAAGAAGGCCTCTAAAAGGGAAATTAGTTCTATTCCCCACTCTTAGTTCCAAAAAGGACCCTAAAATCCACCACAGAAATTTGGTAATGACGTTGGGAGATTAAAACATTGAGAATGAGAACAGTTTGCCTCATAGAGTGCTCCCTTTCCTATTTTTTTCCAGCAAACATCAGTAACAATATTTTAAATAAATAAAAGATTAAAACATTTCCCTGCCATGAAAATCCATAAAAATATGTTGTAAGTAGTGATGGGCGAACCGAACCTGCACAATTCAGGTCCGTCCCAAATTTTGCGGTGTTTGGTATGCCGAAAACGAACCCGAAATTTTTTTAATCCAAGAAGTGATCACCTTGGCATCCTTAGCAACCTGCTGGTATACGTGACATCAAAGCTCCGCCCCCGGAATCTCTTGGTGGGATTCCCCGTTCGGGTTCGGTTCGGGTTCAGCTGAATTTTGCGTAAAGTTCATCCGAACTTGCCGAACCCGAACACCGTTGGGTTCGCCCATCACTAGTTGTAAGGAGAACAACTATTTGCTGCACTTATACTTTTTGAAGTTATTCCTTATTGAAATTGGCAATACAGACCCTAGTGTATTTTTATATATAGATAGAACCATTACCCACTTTTCCAGAAGTAGATCAAACTAAAGAGAATATCATTTCTTTCCATCTCTAAACAGCTGTTGGAAAATGCTTGAAATTGGGTGGGGGGAGTAAGAGAAATAAGAAAAGGGGTTTTTTTTAATTATTAAAAAAATGATTGTCTCAAGGCATCTCATATCTGACCAGACATCATTTCAACATTGAATCCAACAATCCAACTACATCTTATTGTGATTTAAAATCCAGACCCCGATATCTTGTTACTTTGAAACCTGTTCCTTCTTTACAGCAGATGGGAAATACAGTAGATCAAGAAGTAAAGCCATTAAAATGATGGACCCGGTTCATTTCCAAGAGTTTTTCCCTGTCGTCCTTTTTTTAGGCCACATTATTTTCTAGCTACTATTAGAGATCCACCTTTGTATAAAGGCAGAAAGAAAATAGTCTATAAAAATGGTACTGCAAAGATAGAGAAAAAGTTTGCAGCATCTCTTTTGATGTATATGTACTGTGCTGACTTTGAACTATTATTACATGTGGGAAATTGGAGATGTTGATTACTAATAAATGTTAGGTTGGGGAAACAAGGGCAGCCCAGAAATGGAACTTTATTTCATACATTCTATCCCTAAGGATAGAGGAGTGGCAGGACTTGTGGGTGAAGTTAAAAGAGGGATCAGCTTAGAATCCCTATGTAGCCACAAGCGAATTGAATTTTGTGGATATTTTTTTTAACTCCAAGAAGGTGCTAACCACTGCTTGACAAGATTCCTATGGATAGGTATGATTAGCAATAAATCTTGCCTTGCTCTTACATGCCTGACAAAGAAATAACAAAGCAAAGAACAGGGAGAGTTGGAATCCCAACACATATAATGGGCACCGGGTTAGGGAAATCCATTTCAAACCATACTTTTCAAAAGCATTTGAAACTGTGCAACAAACAACAAACACATTAATAACAACTAGTGATGGGCGAACCGAACCCGCACAATTCGGGTACGTACTGAATTTTGCGGTGTTCGGTATGCCGAACACGAACTTTTTTCAAACTTCGAGCAAAGTTCAGGGTCGTGTTCAGCGTTTGGAGCTTTGACATCACCGGCAGGTTGCTAAGGACGCCAAGGTGATCACTTCCTGGATTCCATGGAATCCAGGAAGTGATCACCTTGGCATCCTTAGCAACCTGCCGGTGACGTCAAAGCTCTGCCCCCGGAATCTCTTCATGGGAGGAATTCCCCGTTCGGGTTCTGCCGAATTTTGCGTAAAGTTCGTCCGAACTTGCCGAACCCAAACACCGTTGGGTTGGCCCATCACTAATAACAACTACTACTGTATATGCCTACAATACCTTTGTATATAGTGGATACCATACCTGCACTCCAAGAATTCCAAAGATTATAAAGAAAGCACAGCAGATGAGGACAATATTTCCAATAGGCTTGAGTGAGGAAATGAGAGTTTCAACCACCAACTTCAAACCTGGAGCACGGCTGATGACCCTGAGAAAGGAGCACTGTGAGAGCTATACGAGAGAACCCAATACTTCACTTTCCATTAGAAGTATCACATCAAGAGAGTTTGCTTTGCAATTGCAAAATGGTTAGCCTGGGATATCTTGCAAATCAGACCAAAAATTAAACTTCAAACAACTTACCAGGTAGTAAACCTCTCTCTAAAGGTAAAAAAAAGTAACTAAGGGATTTAATGTCTATCAAGGAAATTACTTTTAAAAACTATTTTCTCTCCAAGGGCTAATCTGAACAGTCAGGTTGACTAGGGTCCATATTGACCAGCAACCTTTTTTCAGGAGTAAAAATGGTTGATATTGTCTTGCATGCCCACAGGAAATATGATCTCTGGCTAAATTTTCTGGTCCATGTAGTTCTTGAGTGATGACAATTCATGCTACAGACTTAAGTAATGCGGAAATAAAATGGGCACTTGAAGTTTCAGCTTCTCTCAGTCATATGATCATGATATTTCATATTTCTTGATGGCTTCCCATAAGCAAAATCAATGAAGAAGCCTGCAAGAAGTCAGATGCTACCATCATGTGAGGTCTTTGTTTAACCATAGCAATTTGGACTACAGGAATGCCTGTTCCTAAACAATACAATCATGTGACATCATGCCTAGAAACAGCGAAAGACTGCCCCATGGTGCCTCTGCCAGTGAAAAGGGAGGTCAGGAGGACTGTGCACAGCCGTCTCGAGCTCCTTTTTTAGCTGTGACAGCCTCGTGTAGCACTCTGCCAGAAAAAATGGAGCTCCGGAGGGCCTCCATGCTGCAGGAGGCTGGCACAGCCAAAAGTGGAGCCTGGGAGGGGTACTCCTGACACGAGTGATGTTGAGTTGGCCATGCCTACCCTGGCCACACCTGCCCAGTCCCTGAGGTCAAACACAACCCTGATGCAGCCCTCGATGAAATCAATTTTGACACCCCTGCCTTAGACCATGCCACTCAGTGACTGAATTGTTGGTCACAATTGCTGTTGTAACTTGAGTACTAGTTATAGTGTTTCGGTGGCTCAAAGCATTGCTATATGGTTTGCCTGCTGCATTGCTTTTAGTGGGCCAACACTTTGGTTACTTTGGTAGAGGTAGGGATACCTGCTTCCCATGCATTTTTTGCTTTTCCTAAATAATAATTGGTGCTGAGTACATTACAAAAGGTCTGATTACTCACTTAATGAGTGTAATGCTTTGCCTTAGATACTAAATACTTCTGGCTTGAAACTTGGCAGGAATACTGTTTTTTAATTGCTATTCTTTTCCCCATAGCTACCTTTTTTGTGTGCTTGGCTGTATTTCTTTATTAATTACTCCACTGATGAACCATTTCATCTTTTTGCCACTTATTTGAATCACTCCCTGGTTGAAAAGTTATAAATAGATCAATAAAACAATCAACTTTGATTACTTTGAAGGCAAAAATACTTTACATACTTGTGTATTAAATGATTAATTCTCTAAGCTTGGTTTTTTTTTGGGGGGGGGGTTTGCAGTCGTTTTGTTATCAGGCTGTGTAACATCATAAATGAAACCTAGGTTATCAAGGGAAGTATACGATACAGAAAATTTCACTCTCACATCTACTGATGATTTTACCTAGTCTGGTAATGAAATATCTGTAGGAAAACAATCAGGTCAGAGACCAGTATAACTCAATGAGAATAATGACTGGTGATTAGCAGAGGTGAAAACAAATAGGATGGCAGCATTGCAATTCAAACTGAACTCCTTCTATATTTGTATGTGTGATACTTGGATTGTGATACCACATCTGGTAACTTGCCTGTATTGACCCCTGTTGTGGATGCTGATGTGTCAAAAGATAGTGGAAAACATAATTATTTAAAAAGCTGTTTCTCTACAGCAACTTAAAATAACATGCCACGATAGGATAGAAATATTTATTTGAAATATCACACTAACACTTCTATAACAGGAACAGAACTGAGATTCAGAGTGGAAATATAAAGAAATAAAAAATAAGTAAATGTAGGCAAGAGTCCTGGAGAAAAAATGCTCTACCATTGAATTTTAAAGAATCAGGGAAAATCCCTCCTGCCCCATATGTTTTGTCTTAAAGGGAAGAAAATTGTTTAATATATTGAAAAATTTGAGAATAATTGCACTTAGGCACATTTATTTATTTTTATTTGTTTTGTCAAGTATGTATTTGTTAGTACATGGTACATGGTTGTTAGGGTTTGCCATTGTAAACTACCTATTGTAGTCTTGTGTATGTTCCCTTTAAATATTTTGGGCTGGTTCGCCATAAGAGGGCGCCAGTACTCCTTCCCTCAATGATGCTTTAACGCTCATTCACTTTTGCTTTGCCTTGAGGGGGGAGTGTATTTGCCTAGTGCTTATTATATTGTATGGCTTAGTGCTTGTTATGGATTGTTTCTATTTTGTGTATATGTGAATAGTACTTATTAAGCATAACTAAGTCTGTGTTTCTTTTTTCTATGGCTTTGCCACACTTCCACACTCTGTTTAAATTCTCTGCTCAGTGTATGTCAAAGGTCTCATAGCCTAGCTATACCGAGACATACCAACAGTATTGGTGGTATGCAAAGATATAACAATATTTATATACATGATACTAGTAAAAGAGAAACATTAGGGCAGGGGATGGAAGGCACTCTGGGGTACTTATGCAGGCCCCTTACTGACCTCTTAGGAATCAGGAGAGGTCAACAGTGGATAGTCTAAGGGTAAAGTTTTTTGGGGTTAGGTGGTGATATTACAGAGCCTGGTAGTGAGTTCCATGCATCAACTACTCAGTTACTAAAGTCGTATTTCCTGCAGTCAAGTTTAGAGCGGTTTACTTTAAGCTTGTATCTGTTGTGTGCTTGTGTGTTGTTGTGGTTGAAGCTGAAGTAGTCATTGACAGGAAGGACATTGTAGCAGAAGATTTTATGGGCCATGCTTAGGTCGTGTTTAAGGCGACATAGTTCTAAGCTTTTTAAACCTAGGATTGTAAGGATTGGAGGATTCACCATGGCAGTGGTGAAATCCAAGTTATTGGATACTACCGGTTCTGTGGGCATGGCTTGGTAGGTGAGACATGGGAAGATACTGCAAAATCCCCATTCCCTGTCCACTCCAGGGGAAGGACACTGCAAAATCTCTGAAGCCAGCCAGAGGTGGTATTTGCCCGTTCTCCAAACTACTCAAAATTTCCACTAACAGTTCTATACTCAAACTACTCAAAATTTCTGCTACTGGCTCTCCAGAACCTATTAGAAACTGCTGGATTTTTACCCCTGCAACATGGGTTTAAGAGACGTAATCTGAAGCATGTCTGGATGCAAAAACTCTCTTGGTGCTTAAGAAGAATCAAAGCCATTACAACTGCATTCTATCAGATGCAAAGGCACTATGCCAACTTTTATAAAGGAAGGATTCAAGATAATTTATTTTTTTTACCCCACCCCCAAATGCTTGTCATTGTTTGCACTGGATTTTTTTAAAAAAATATTTGATTGCTGTTGCTTACACCAGCTGTTAAGTTTACCATTCTTAATTAAATAGAGGCTGAAGCAACAACTACAATTTATACAAGTAATGTTAAGTCAGAAAAGATTGATTTAGTTAAGGGCATAAGGCAGGGTGGCCTTTCTTCCCTTCACTATCTGATATTCTAATTATATTACATGAACCTGGAAAGTCTAAAGTTAATATTTGGGGCCAGCAATAAAAATGACAATACTTTCTAAGTTATTATCTTTATTTTAAATGTTGCTGGGCAAACATGCAAACACAACATGTAATAAAGTGGTAAAAGTTAATCAATGAGCTTATTCATAATAATAATACATCCAGGTGTTTTAAAAAATCTACCTACAGAAAACTAGAAACCTCCTAATTCAAAGTTATATTGCACAGTATTCCAAATACTGTATTTTAAAATAAATAACTTTAAAGAGAATCCACAAGTTTCATGGAATTTCCTTGGAGAATTGATTTTTACCAATCTCTGCCCCCACCATCAAACTGAACAATAATTAAATATATTCACAATCACTGAAATGGGATGTTCTTCAAATGACAATATTTATGAATATAGGAGAACTAATATATATATTTATATATTAAGAGATTTTGCTTAAATTAAATCCTGATGGGATTAGCCCATGGTGGCAGAATGGTCATATTGTAGAGGCCATCAGACAAAGAATTTCAGTTAGTGGGCTCCAGAAGTAGAGCCTTTCTTCTGTGACTCCCACCCTCTATACCCTTTCTTTTCACTTTCTGAAATACCTTGAAGACATGGATGTGCCACCTAGCCTGGGGCACCAATGAGATATGGCATTTTGGAGGTGGCATTTTGGAGTAAATAACACCCCACTTCCTCCCTGTATGCACTTTGCTCCCTCTCCATCCAGGTTGTTTTATTTCAATTGAAATTTAAATGTATGATCCTTCTTCTTCTTTCTTTCTTTCTTTCTTTCTTTCTTTCTTTCTTTCTTTCTTTCTTTCTTTCTTTCATGTTTTTGTGCATTTTAATTGAATGTCTGGAGTCACCGCTGGTGAGATGGGTGGCACACACATTTAACTAATTAATAATTATTTAATTAAGTATTTAATTATTTGTAATTTGATTATTTAAATTAATTATTTACTTTAATTAAATAACACCCCAATTCCTCCTTGTATGCACTTTGCTCCCTCTCCATCCAGGTCGTTTTATTTCAATTGAAATTTAAATGTATGATCCTTCTTCCTTCCTTCCTTCCTTCCTTCCTTCCTTCCTTCCTTCCTTCCTTCCTTCCTTCCTTCCTTCCTTTTTTTCATGTTTTTGTGCATTTTAATTGAATGTCTGGAGTCACCTCTGGTGAGATGGGTGGCACACACATTTAACTAATTAATAACTATTTAATTAATTATTTAATTATTTAATTTAATTAAATAATTAATTAAATAATGTATTTATTTATTTATTTAATAAATAATTAATTAATTCAAAGACTGGGTTTTTTTTCATGGTCCTGAATTTGACTTTTTTTTTTTTTATATAGTCCTTACACCTAGCCAACCTTGGCTGCTCTAAAAATCTGAAGCAGAGTCAAATTTGCCTAATTTGGAGATGGGGATTACCAGAAAATCCAGAGACTAGATTAGGATTTGGAGTAAAAACCTCTGAAGAAGACAATGGTAACTCATTTCCCTATTGTTGGCAATAAAATTCTGTCTACCATAAAAACACTAGGAGCTGAATTTGATTTGATAGAGGCTTTATCTTACTAAATTCTTTTATTTGGACAAACACATGAGACACAACAAAATGTACTTTGAAATTTTTCATGCAGGGTTATTATATAGATGAGGTCTATTTCCTTGGAACTTACCTCAGGGGGCGTAAAGTGCGCAGAAGTCGGAGGACTCTTAGCACTCCTAGGATTTTGGCTCCTCCGGCAGAGGCTACTGAAACTACGATATCAATAATGGATACAAACACCAAAAAGCCATCCAATATATTCCAACTACTGCGTAGGTAGGCCTGTTCTCCAAAATATAGACCAAGAGAGACTACCTAGAGAAGATCAAGGACTGTATGAACATGTGAAATGAAACCATGCATCAGTAAAGCTAAATCACATCTCAAGACACTTCCGATTTCTCAAAAATGGATTCATTTGGTCATAGAAACCATTGTAATAATGAGAGGTAAATTATTAGTGTAAACACAATAATCAACTCATCTCTTTCAGCAGTATACATTATGAGAAAGAGAAGAATTAGATTTGGAAGCTTTGAGTAGTTCCTCCAAGAAATATCTTCTATAAAGTTATTAACAAACTTCAGAATGCTGGTGACTTTATTCCTTCTTACTGTACACAACTTTTCAGCCTCATTAAGATGAAAAATACATTTTAGATAAGTAAGAGTAGATGTGAAATGTTGACAGATTTAGTCTGTAGAAGGAAATTGAAAAAAGAAGCTCCAAGAACATGCTAAATATTTATTCATTTTTATTTTTGGATTGAAATGAATTTTCTCTTTTATCCAAAGAGGAATAAATAATTGGGAAGCAGCATCATTGAAATGTGCAAGTTTTTAATTTCTTTCCGTCCAAATATTTGGTCCCCCCCCCCCCCTGCTAAGGGCTTCTTTCTAAATTAATTCTAGCTAACTGGGAATCGTAATGAACTTGATAATAGTAGTTAAACAACTACTAAATCTATTTCTCTATGTGTTGAAATGAGTGCAAACAAAGCCAATTCATAATGAAGGTAATCCTTTCTCAACAAAATGTTTTTCCCTTTTCACAGCACTGAAAAATTCTGTGACACCATCGGTTGAAAATAATTGTGAAAATGGCACTCCTTTTCCACTTAAGGTATTAGTTGAGCCAGCACAGCAAGAATGACTTGACAGTGGGTAACTTACCTTCAGTGTCATCTCAGCAACAAAGATTGCTGTGAAGATGTAATTGGACACCGTGAGGAAGATTCTCTCCTAGAACAATCAAAGGCAGTCTCAAAATAGATATAATAAGTATCTTTCAATTTAAATTATTGCAACAGGCCTGAGGAAATGGTGCTTACGTTAAGGTTAAGAATTGCTATGATTGAAAATACACTGTATTTGGTATGTTGCCTTAAAAGCATCTCCCAACCCAGTATTTTAAATAATTTGCTTTGTTCTCTGCCTGTGTAATCATACAATTAAATTCCTTTTAGGCAGAAATGTACTTGTATCAACCAGCAACTAAATTTTTTTTTTCTTATTTGGGACACAAATACCTTGTATTACAAACGCCTCGTCATACAAACTTTTCGAGATACAAACCGGGGGTTTAAGATTTTTTTGCCTCTTCTTACAAACTATTTTCACCTTACAAACCCACCGCCGCCGCTGGGATGCTCTGCCTCCGGACTTCTGTTGCCAGCGAAGAACCCGTTTTTGCGCTGCTGCAATTTTACCGAGGCTCCCCTCGCTGGGAAACCCCACCTCTGGACTTCCTGTTTTTGTGATGCTGCAGGGGAATCCCAGCAGCGCAAAAACAGGCGCTTCGCTGGCAACGGAAGTCCGTAGCTGGGGTTTCCCAGCGAGGGGAGCCTCAGTAAAATCGCAGCATTGCAAAAACACAGAGGTCCAGAGGTAGGGTTTCGAGGACTTCGGTGTTTTTGTGATGCTGTGATTTCACTGATGCTCCATTCGCTGGGAAACCCTACCTCCGGACTTCCGTTGCCAGCGAAGCGCTCGTTTTTGCAATGCTGGATTCTGCAGGGATTCCCCTGCAGAATCGCAAAAACGCAGAAATCTGGATGTGGAGTTTCCCATGAAGGGGAGCCTCAGGGGAATCCAAGCAGCGCAAAAACGGGCACTTTGGCTGGCAAAAGGGGTGAATTATGGGCTTGCACGTATTAATCGCTTTTCCATTGATTCCTATGTGAAACATTGTTTTGTCTTACAAACTTTTCACCTTAAGAACCTCGTCCCAGAACCAATTAAGTTTGTAAGACAAGGTATCACTGTATCTTTAAAAATATAAATAAAAATACAAATATATTATCTGCATTATTATACTCTCTTAGTCACACTATGCAGGTATGCACAAGGGAATGGATTTTCCTCATCTTTCAGATCTGTCTTTATGATAGTCCAGTCACTACAGTGGTCCTCAACCTTTCTAATGCTGCAATACAGTTTCTCATGTTGTGGTGACCCTCAACCATAAGTCTAGCCCCAGTTCCTCTGACAGAGCTTTAGGCTAATTGGCAGGAAGGTCAGAGGGACATCCCCATTGTAAATGCCTGATTGGTTGAATTGTAAAAATATGTTCCAAGGTGCCAGAATAGATGCTTTAGTTCCTAACACCATGGGAAATTTGTCTTTTCCTATAGTCTTAAGCGACCCCTGTGAAACAGTCATTCGATCCCCAAAGGGGTCCAGACCCCCTGGTTGAATTCTTAGAATTAAATCCAATTATTGTATACAATACTATTTAGAGGCCGAACAAAGCATTTATGAGTTTCTAACTCCTAAAATTACAAGTCTACTTATTATTATACAAAGCTACTCACTGTGCTCCTTTGTTCAATCTCAGGTCTCTCTAAGGCAATAGTAACGCAGTTCAAGAAAATGAAGGCCAGGACGATATAATCGAATAGTTTATGAGCGATGATAGTTTGGCAGAGAATGCGAAATCTGGAAGACAGTTGGTTCTAAACTATGAAAGTTTATCTATGAATATAGCTACAATGGACATATCATGGTCATACCAGGCTTCCCCATGCATCCCAGTTCACATTAACATAATTTGGTGGAAAACCCACCAGTTTTTAAACACATCCTCTTCAGACATTTGTTTCATTCCCAAAAGATTTAATACACCTATTTTATACTGAACAAACTTCTCCTGATGATATCAAAGTGATATTAAACATCACTTCATCTTTGATGGCCTAAAAAATTGTGCATAAATGGTTGACAGAGACACCTGGAAGATTTAAAGGAAGTAAGACAAACGGGATGGAAAAATGTACGGCATTAAACATTATATGTTAACCAAAAATTAAAAAAAGTTAGGGGCAGTCCTCCACTTCCTCAATGCAGTCCTCAATTCACCAGTGTTGAGTCCAAAATTTTTGTGGCTAAATGTCACTTAACATTTGTGACGTTTTGCCCCAATTTGTGATATTTCTTGCCACAGTTGTTGAGTGAATCACTGCAGTTGTTCAGTTATCAACATGGTTGTTAAGTCAATGGCTTCCCCATTGACTTTGCTTATCAGCAGGTCGAAAAAGATGACCATGCAACTCTAGGAGACCGCAACCATGATAAATACGAACCAGCTGGCAAACACCTGAATATTGAACATGTGACCATGGGATGCTGCAATGGTTGTTAGGGTGAAAAACAGTCTCATAAGTCATTTTTCAGCGCTGTGGGAATTTCAAACGGTCACTAAATGAACTGTTGTAAGTTGAGGACTACCTTTAGTTATTTTCTCCCATTTACTTGATAGTACATAACTGATCAATCAACTTGCATTTTAAAAGCAAGAATAGATTCCTTAGTTTCTGTAAGACTTCCCATTGAAATGCAATATTATTTGCTCAGGGCATGTTGTAGGAGCCTGAATATTCTCAAATGAAATTATTGTATGGTCACCACATGTTTATGAATGCGGTTTTTATAATGTGATATATCAATGCATACTTTTGTAATTTGGGAGATGTAGGAACATTTTGAAAGGTTAAGGATTTTGTATTTATTCCATAAACACATGCCACAAAGTCACAACATACTGTTGAGATTATCCATGAAGAGGGCAGTCATGGTGTTGTTGTGAAGTATGGCAAGTATATCTGCTTAATAAGGACAGAAATGCAGGTTTAAAAATAGATAGTGCGTGATTATGCAGAAAAAAACAAATTTCTTGCCTGCATACCTGTTATGCCGACAGAGATCAAAGGAGAAATTGGGAGAAAATGTTGCAAAGTAGATTCTACAGCTCTAAATAATCTTCACTGGTTTTCAAAGTGGATAAACCTAAATGCATATGATTTGAGAATATGCTGAAACTATAATCGTTGGGGAAATAGAGCCAGAGTAATATGGGAAAAGTACAAAACACTAAGTTAAAAAAATATATCAGGAGACTGGGATGATGATGTATATTTTACAACACTTGGTCTTAAGATAAAATGCCAGTCACCTGAAAAATATGGAAAGCAAAATTCAAAAGCAAGACCAAAGGAGGAAGAGGGCAAAGAAGGAAGGGAAAGAAAAAAGGAATAATGTTTCATTAATGTTCCTGATTTTATAGTCTGAAAACCTGACTGTGCAATTGAAAAGTAAGTATTCTTGTATGACTGCAAGTAGTTAAATCATTTCTATGCTAAAATTGAAGACAGGGTGAAAACTCCATATTTGAATCTCCATTCCCTAAAACACAAGTAAATGCAACATACTTGTTTTCCGGTGAGAATAAATAGATGGACCAATCTTCCCGCAATTCACACCAATCTGGCTTGTAGGCCTCTATCATCTTCTTTATACGGAAACACAGGCTCTGTAGAGGCAACAGCAGAAAATCAGAACCTGTTGAGTAGTACTTGTTTCCCTTTCTTCTGAAACTATCACCCCCAATTGAAAATCATCCATGTACTGATACAGTGGTACCTCGAGATACGAGTTTAATTCGTTCCGGACCTGGGCTCTTAAGTCGAGCAGCTCTTATCTCGAACGACTTTTCCCCATAGGAATTAATGTAAATAATTTTAATTGGTTCCCAGCCCTCAAAAAACTCACAAAGTTAGTCTAAATTATGCAGAAAGACATGTTTTTAATGAAGAAATGTACATGTACATATAAATGAATAATGAAGTTTCTTTCACTTAACTTGTAAACTTTCTTAAACTTTTAAATTTACATATGTTCAACTTCTCTGCCACCCAATCCTGTAGGACAGAGGTCCCCAACCCTTTTTGCACCAGGGACCGGCTTTAAGCGATCAAGAGAGGAATGGGTGAATGAATGGACGGAGGGTGGGAAGGAAGCAAGGAAACTTATGAAAGGGGAGAGTAAGAGAGGAATGAGTGAAGGGAGGGAGGGAGGGAAGAAGGTGGGAAGGAGAAAGAAAAGAAGAAATAGAGGAAGGGAAGGTAAAAGAGAGAAAGTAAAAGAGCAAGAAAGAAAGCTGCAAGCACCCCCCCGAGCCCCCCAGGCCGGCTGCAACCTTTTAAAACACGCGCGCCGCTTCGCAGCTGTCTCCTGAAGCCGAACGCGGAAGTTAGCGTTTGGCTTCAGGAGACAGCTCCTTGGCGCTTGTATCTCGAATTTGGGCTTGTAAGTAGAACAAAAATATCTCTCCCCTCCCAGCTCTTATCTCGAGTTGCTCTTAAGTAGAGCAGCTCTTATGTCGGGGTTCCACTGTAGTTGTTCACTATCTAACTTTATAGATATTAATTATAATCACTGTAATCATTTCTGCATGTTATAAAAATATAACAAAGATCATACCCACAAGACAATGATTCATAGTCAGAGAATTCATAAGTATTGCTCTGATCTGTCGTGAAATTATTTATCACATAGGAATGGAGTGGAAGAACAATGAATAACAGCTAGAATACTGCAGTGATATAATTTGCTTGGAGACCCTTGAGTCGCTTGGATTCTCTCTCAATCTACTTTTCCTCCTTAATGGGATGCTACTGTCAGAACTGTCAGGGATCACTGTAGAAGGAATCACCCTAAAACTTAGTTGTGATTTTTATTTTGCACTGTACAGTAATAGAAACATAGAAGACTGATGGCAGAAAAAGACCTCATGGTCCATCTAGTCTGCCCTTATACTATTTCCTGTATTTTATCTTAGGATGGATATATGTTTATCCCAGGCATGTTTAAATTCAGTTACTGTGGATTTACCAACCACGTCTGCTGGAAGTTTGTTCCAAGGATCTACTACTCTTTCAGTAAAATAATATTTTCTCATGTTGCTTTTGATCTTTCCCCCAACTAACTTCAGATTGTGTCCCCTTGTTCTTGTGTTCACTTTCCTATTAAAAACACTTCCCTCCTGAACCTTATTTAACACTTCGACATATTTAAATGTTTCGATCATGTCCCCCCTTTCCCTTCTCTCCTCTAGACTATACAGATTGAGTTCATTAAGTCTTTCCTGATATGTTTTATGGTTAAGACCTTCCACCATTCTTGTAGATAGAGTTTGTCTGTTTATTTACGAGTACTATATTTTTTTTCCTCATTTTTCAATTTTGTTTAGTGACAATAGAAAATATACTGCAGAACCGTCTCATCCCAATTGGATTGGACTACCCCACCCAGGCCAGCAGAAGAGGCATACTGCTGTGGGCCCCATCAGCCAAGGTTTTCCAGATGGCAGGTCCAGGAGAAGAGCCTTCTCAGCCAGAGCACCTGCCCTTTGGATCTTCTTGCTCCCCAGAATGAGATTGGTTTCAACCTTCTTGACCTTTCCCAAGAAAACCTGGCTCTGCCAATTGACCTGGGGCTCTTATGAGGGGGCTTCAAGTTGGAGGTTGTTGACAGACGTGTTCATCCTACTACCTCCCTCCCCACCTTTTAGTTAAAGTTGAGCATTTATATTTTTTATTGTTTATAGGTTTTGTAAGGTTTTCTCTTTTTAATATTGTCAATAGTGATGGGCGAACTGAACCCGCACAACTCGGG
The DNA here is from genome assembly GCF_031021105.1 of Erythrolamprus reginae. Lineage (NCBI taxonomy): Eukaryota > Metazoa > Chordata > Lepidosauria > Squamata > Dipsadidae > Erythrolamprus > Erythrolamprus reginae. The sequence continues at coordinate 65,004,436 of NC_091955.1, forward strand.
TCCATACCGAATTTTGTGATGTTCGGTATGCCGAACACGAACACGAAATTTTTTCAAACTTTGGGCAAAGTTCGGAGTCGTGTTCGGTGTTCGGAGCTTTGACGTCACCGGCAGGTTGCTAAGGACGCCAAGGTGATCACTTCCTGGATTCTTAGCAACCTGCCGGTGACGTCAAAGCTCCGCCCCTGGAATCTCTTCGTGGGAGGGATTCCAGGTTTGAGTTCGGTTTGGGTTCGGCCAAATTTTGTGTAAAGTTCCTCCGAACCTGCCGAACCCGAACACCGTTGGGTTCGCCCATCACTAATTGTAAAGCACCCAGTTACCTTGTGATAAGGTACAGTGGTGCCTCTACCTAAGAACCGGGTATTCAAGATTTTTTCCCCCTCTTCTCAAGAACCATTTTCCACTTACAAACCTGAGCCTCTGAAACTGTAATCGGAAAAGGCAGGGAGAAACCTCCATGGGGCCTCTCTAAGAATCTCCTGGGAGGAAACAGGGCCTCCACCCTCCCTGTGGTTTCCCCAATCGCACACATTATTTGTTTTTACATTGATTCCTATGGGAAAAATTGTTCTTACAAACTTTTCTACTTAAGAACCTGGTCACAGAATGAATTAAGTTCAAAAGTAGACGTACTACTGTATGTGGTCAATACATTTAAATGACTGACTGACTGACTGAATGAATGAATGAACGAATGAACGAACGAACGAACGAATATTTACATAATCGATGTCTTCATCATCTTCTCCATGGTCTTTCCGGTTGTTCATTTCTGGAAAGATATCCTTTGAGATTGTGGGCATTTTACCATTGCAGTCCTGGTGCTTGTTTGGCCCTAGAGTCACTCCTATCTTCCATGGTGGCTTGTGCCCAGATGTGACTGCTGGAGCCAATTCCAGTTCAGAGGAATCTTGGGTATCCAATGAAAAAGTCCGTCGATGATGGTGAATGACTGGCCCTTCTCGCTCTGCCTCTGTTATCATGTGCCGCTCCCCAGATAAAAGTGATTCATGTTCGGCTGAAAAAGGCTTGTGTTTGAGGCTATGGCCCCGAGCAAGGTTGTTCCAACTGGAACGTCTGCTTCCCCAGCCTCCGCTATGATACCGAGCCCCATGGTGATGAGAGCTACGGGAGCTAGACTGCAAGAAAGCCAAAAGAAAACCATTCAGTGCTCCCACTCAAAACAAGAGGTTGGCATAGTTTTAGACATGCACCAGCATCTTTTTATTTATTTGTTATACATTCTCTCCTTTTGTGAATCCTATTCTTCTTTAATATGATGACTATTATCATTCAAGACCACTTTTTTCAAAGATGGAATTGAACTTTGTTCTTTTCCTCCTCCTCCAAGTCTAGGACTGTGTCCAGTATGGGTGGAAAATCTCTAGCTCCCCCAGGCTATGTTAGACTCTCCAATTATCATCCTTGTTGATGGTCATAACGAAAGAACGCATGATACAATCCTCTGCAGAGTCAGCACATCAAGTTAGTGTATTTGTAAATTGGAAAAGTAAAGGCTCCCTCTGGAACCAACTCCCCTCAGAGATTAGAATTGCCCCCACCCTCCTTGCCTTTCGTAAGCTACTTAAAACCCACCTCTGCCACCAGGCATGGGGGGAATTGAGATATCCTTTCCCCCTAGGCCTTTACAATTTTATGCATGGTATGTCTGTATGTCTGTATGTCTGTTTGGTTTTTATTATAATGGGTTTTTAATTGTTTTTAGTATTGGATTATTATTATATGCTGTCTTATTATTGCTGTTAGCCGCCCCGAGTCTCCGGAGAGGGGCGGCATACAAATCCAATAAGTAAGTAAGTAAGTAAGTAAGTAAGTAAGTAAGTAAGTAAGTAAGTAAATAAAAAGCAAGCAAGCAAACAAGCAAACAAACAAACAAATAAATAAATAATTTTAATTGCATTGGCCTCATTCTTATTTTTATTGCCTTACAGCCAGGGTTAACTACTATCTAGCAGAGTTTCGGTATCAATTCTTAGCTATTTTGTATAATCCTATTCATTTCAGTATAGGGGAAAATAATCAATTATCCCCCTTTATACCATGTTAAATGAAGAGGGGTAGGCAAAGTGCATAGATACCAATCAAACATACTGATTGCAGAATATATAAGTGGAAAAGTTTACATAACGATTCTACTAATTAAAGGCAAAATTCTCAGATATTGGAGTTGGAAGACGATCCTAATATATGACTGTTGACGTAAGTACGTTGCAGATGGATTTAAATTTATTTACTAAAGACATCACGCTGTTTTTCCGAGATTCAAGAGCCTTGAGGATATCTGACTGCAGAGTATTGCGGGAGGGATTCATCATTCCAGCAGTTGCCCCGGGCTGGTTTAGACAAGGAAGGCTGGGGTCAAGATGTCCATTTGGAGTCATGGGAATTGCACAAAGCTTTGGATCTGAGAAAAAACAAAAACAAAACAGACAAGACACAGAGAGAGAGAGAGCAATAATACCCAGGGAAGATATTTTTAAAAGTAATTTGTGCTGTTAAATAAACAGTTCAATGTACATATATTCTAATCCTGTAGTTATGCCTGTACAAAACAAGGGACAATATGGAAATACAGTGTTCCCTTGATTTTCGCGGGCTCGAACTTCGCGGAAAGTCTATACCACGGTTTTAAAAAAAATATTAATTAAAAAATACTTTGCGGGTTTTTCCCCTATACCACGGTTTTTCCCACCCGATGACGTCATATGTCATCGCCAAACTTTCGTCTGCCTTTAATAAAATTTTTTTAAAATAAACTTTAATAAATAAACATGATGAGTAATAATCTGAATGGTTGCTAAGGGAATGGAAAATTGCAATTCAGGGGTTTAAAGTGTTAAGGGAAGGCTTGTGATACTGTTCATAGCCAAAAATAGTGTATTTACTTCCGCATCTCTACTTCGCAGAAATTCAACTTTCGCGGGCGGTCTTGGAATGCTCCCCCCGCGAAAATCGAGGGAACACTGTAAATTAATCACTTTTCCTTTTTTCTTCATGTTCCTGTTCTAACAATGTTTCAAGCTATGCTTACAGAAGCTTGGAAATATTTGATGAAACTCTGCTCCATTAAAGTGAAACAATCTTTATCCTTTTAACATTTGCTTAACATTTATCACCACGAGTTTATTTCACTGTAACAGAATAAGAACTACTAGAGTAGGCAAAGGTAGTAGGCAGTAGTAACAGTACAGAAGTAAATTTGTTCTGGATACACAGGTGTCCGTTGCTGACCATAACATCAGAATGACAAAATATATGTCATGAAATCACAAAGCAAGCACCACCACACTTTTACTCCTGCATCGCTAGTATGCAAGGGGTGAAATTTGGGTCTTTATTTTATCTGCACATTTCATCCCAAATCCAAATTTAGTAAATAGTAAACAGAAACAATGAATTGGAATGGTTCAATGTATTTTCCATTCTTCAGATGAGTTGGAGACTATAATTACCATCATTCCTAGATAGCATCAAAATCTGTATATGTGCTGTAATTTTAGGTAAACAAAATGTGAAATACTGGGCTAGGAAAGAAAACTAAAGACACAGAGTAATTTGTGGCACCGGATATCATTCTCTGTCTTTCTTTTGACTGAAAATAGGGGAAATGGACTTTTATTGCTATTGGCAGGTTTTTTTTTTTACTACACGGTTCTGGTGTGGCTTGGTGGGTGTGGCAGGGGACGGATATTGCAAAATCCCCATTCTCCACCCCACTCTAGGGCCAGCCAGAGGTGGTATTTGCTGGTTCTCCAAACTACTCAAAATTTCCACTACCGGTTTTCCAGAACCTGTTGGACCTAGGTTCTGTTGTATAAGAACCTGCTGGATTTCAGCCTTGCATGTAAGGTGTGAAATTGGAGTGGAGAATACATACTGCATTCATGTTTGGTCTTCAAATATGTCTATAGAATTGGGCTTTCTCCTGCTCTTTTAAAATATTCTGAATTGTTAACTTTGGCAAGAAACCTTTTTGTAGCCCAGGCTCATGCTTGATGCTTTTAAGATGGCTCAGACTTGCAAAATGTGCAGAATCATATCACTCACATGGGCCTGGGCGTAAATTTTTTTTTTGGGATTTACTTGTTTTAGAGCTTATACAACAGTTTTCATCCATTTCCCATCTCAAAATGTCAGAAAATTGTACCATTTGCTTTTCAGCAATCACGGCTCCAGGGGCAGCAAAACGGAGATGTGACAAGCCTCATGTAATTTTAGGTTCAGATTGCTCTCCCCAAATTTATTGAGCAATTTATTTCATCTTGGCTTTTACGTATTTAATTTATCCAGAATTCGGTGTTGCCAAATCAGTAGCCACTAGATATTTCGTCATGGTTTTGAAAGTTAACTATTTTTTGTGCAGTTTGAGCACTAGGGGTCTGATTGAAACTCAACTGAGAAATTGATTTGAACACTTTTATCATCGTTTTTGTTGTTCCAATCAAACTATTTTAATTTTATCAGGATTATCTAAGCCTCTGTTACATTCTGAATTAAGTTATGCATCTTTGATAGAAGAAAGGACATCTGAATTTCTACACTGTAATGCAGCAAATATTCCTTAGAAAAGTGAACTAGAAATATAAATGGACTGAAGGATTCATCTCTGAGGGTCCAGATCATATCTTGGAGCAAAGGGAAGGAAGGAAGGATACTTTCCAAGATGTTATATGCTTTTATATAGACATTGTGTATTCCCTGCTAATACCTGAACTATCCTGGAACTTGTCAAATTCTTCAATATTTGATGAACTCTGGTCCTCATCTGAATATGAGCGGTTAGCATCACCCTGCATTGGGAAAATAAATGCAAAGACCTGGGAATTGTGAGCATCATGGGAGCAACAGAGTGATTTCCCTTTGATTTCAGAGAATTGCAAAGGTGAAAAAATACTTTATGGAAATAATTGGGTAATATACCACTGCATGAAAGAAACAATAACATTCAGATTATTAGGTAGGAAAGCATGTCTGTATGACTCAATTTTCGCTTTTTATAATACTTACTAAAACAGCATCTCTATTTTTTTTAAGTTCATTTAAAATTGTGTATATATTATAATCTTGATTCAACTAATATAAATATTCAAAAGGTACTTTAATCCCACATTCTCCTTCAAGTTGGGTCTACTATAGGTCTCTTCCTTGTGCCAATGTCATCAGGCTGAATCTACAAAGTGTGCCTTTTCCCTGGTAACATCTATGTTCATGAATGTCCCCTTTACCTCCAGATTCAATTTGTTATGACCCTCCTAATTTTTTTGTAAGGCATTAGGAACCTTACACTCCTCCCCTCCCCCCCCACACATACAAATATTTGGATGTGCCCCTCTTGGGAGAGAGTATTCATAGGTTTTGACAATCAGACCATATGGTTTCTTTTTGCTTTGCTTTGTTTTTTGTTGACTAGTCACTCTGAGGAATGAACAGCCATATAAATTGATTAAATAAATGGTAATATTTTTGTATGCATTTCTGATTTGAGCACATTTTGCAAGAGAATAAATGGAGATAATTAAATTCTATTCCAATTACGTGTATTTTCTATCCTTAGATGTCATTACTCATGAATTGGTAGTCATAACGATCGCTCCCGACAAAACAATCTCCCTCCAACTCTGTATTTATCAAATGTGTCAGAATTCAACTCCCAATAGCTCCACCTCATGGAAACTGTATGTATTGGTGGGAGTGATAACAGCTGTTGTTCAAAACAATGCCTAGTTCCCAAGGATTGATTTATAAGTCATTGGAAATCTGATCCTGAGTCTCTTCCTTATTTGCAACTGACCTTCCTGAAAGCAATTGCTGTAGCAACTCACCTCTGCCTGGAATCCCTCCACTAGGATGGCCACCAATAGGTTGAAGAGAACATAATTTCCAAAGGTCATGAGAGCTACAAAATAAAGGGATGCCCATGGAGAGGTTGAGGCCATGCCATTATAAAGTACAACATTCCAATCCTCTTGTGTCAAGATCTGAGTGGTAAAGATTAAGGTTATAAAGTTAAGTCCAGAACAAATAGCAGAAATATGGGAGATGTACTAATTTAATTTACTTAGATTTATAAGCCACCCTTCTCCAAAAAGGACTCAGTATTTCATGTAAAAAAATAGTTTAAAAAAATAATAATATATACTATCACAATAATTTGCCAACAGGAAACATTTCCAATACAGTGGTACCTTATCTTACGAACACCTCTTCTAACGAACTTTTCAAGATACGAACCCGGTGTTTAAGATTTTTTTGCCTCTTCTTCTGAACTATTTTCACCTTACGAACCCAAGCAGCTGCTGCTGGGATGAAGGGGTTTCTTTTTTTCCTCTTTTTTGAAGAAAGGGAGGGGCGTCTTGGAGGAGGAAAGATTTTGCAGTGAACGTGCTTGCAAAGGCACTGAAAGGGTGTCTTTTGAAGAAAGAAAAGGGAGGGGCGGCTTGGAGGAGGAAAGATTTTGGAGAGAACAGCTTGCTTGCAGAGGCACTGAAACGGTGTCTTTTGAAGAAAGAAAAGGGAGGGGCGCCCCCCTTGCCTTTCTTCCTTCCCACTCACCCTTTAGCCTAGCCTTGCTTCTTTCACCCACCCCCTTTAGCTGCTCCTCCCTGCCCTCTGTTCGCCTCCCTTCTAAAGTTTGGGATTTTCTTGAAGGATTTGCACGCATTATTTGCTTTTACATTGATTCGTATGGGAAACATTGTTTCATCTTACAAACGTTTCACCTTACGAACCTCCTCCTGGAACCAATTAAGTTCGTATGATGAGGTACCACTGTATTTCTATTCTAACATTTCACAAAACACGGGAAAATGTGCAATCATGACATAGTTTTTATGAGCATATGCCTCTAGCTATATTATACTATGCCATTGTCAGTGGCAATCTCTGGTAAGGAGTGATACCCACAGATTACTACAGTGTGAAAGATATAATAGGAAGGTCAGTTCTGTTTGTGAAATTCAGTAGGTTTTTATTATCAGTCTATATGAGCTTTTTTTAAATGGAAGCACAATAGAATATGATATTCTATAATAAGAAGATTGAAAGTTTAAATTCTGTCCCCTCTTTGTCCCTTGCCCTACTTTGGACTCACCTGGAATACAGTGACAATGGCCCAAAGTAAGGAGTCAAAGTTTTTTCGGTCAGGGACCGTGTCTCCTGTGTCAGTTCTAAGACTAAATTTACAGCCAAAGATGTGCATTCCAAGGATGCTGTAGGGAAGAAAAAGGTTTTATGGTTTTTAGAAGAACATAGAACATCACAAGTGGAAGGGACCTTGGAGGTCTCCGAATCCAACTCCCAGCTCAAGTAGGGGACCCTAAACCAGTGATGGCGAACCTTTTTTGGTTCACATGCCAAATACCCATTCCCTCCCCCACACGCATGCGCACGCCCGCACTGCCCATGCACGTTCGCACAATCTCCCCCATCCCCGCACACGTGCACAGGCCTCACTGAAGCCTGGGACAGTGAAAAAACAGGCAAACAGGAAGTTCAGAAAATCTGACTTCCGGTTTGCCCCGTTGTGCTATTTTTTTGCACTCTGGAGCCTTCAGGGAAACTTTCTGAAGCCCCAGAGTACAAAATACAACACAATGGGCAAACTATTTTCTGAACTCCCAGTTTGCCTGTTGGACTGTTGGAAACTTCCCTGAAGCCTCCGGAGTGCAAAAAAACCCAAAACAATGGGGAAACCAGAAGTCTGTTTTCTGAACTTCTGGTTTGCCCATTGGACTGTTTTCCACACTCCAGGGCTTCCCTTCCTTGAAGCCTCCAGAGGTGAAACGCCCTTTCCCAAGGTCAAAAATCAGCTGGCTAGTGTGTGCATGTGCGGTGGGGCTGACATAGGGCAACACCTTGTGTGCCCTCTGATATGGCTCTGCGTGCCACCTGTGGCACGCATGCCATAGGTTCACCATCATGGCCCTATACCATTTCAGATAAATGGTTGTGCATTAAAAGCCTCCAGAGATGGAGCACCCACAACTTTTGAAGGCAAGCTGTAAACCATCAATCAATGTCTTCTTGTTTTCAAATTCTGAAGTAATGATTATCTAAGTTATTCACATTCTATTATTCCCTTTCAAAACATGTATGGAAATTCCCCAAATGTAAAGGAACCCCATGAAATAGGATCAAAATGGAGCCTCTGGTGTTCTTAATTGATGACATTGGTTAGTCTCCTCAGATATATTCCAAAAACAACCCATTAACTTCATTTCTCAATGCAACATCAGTAATTAAAAACAATACAATAGCAAAACATATTAATTACTTTGAAGTACCGTGAGATTTATTTTGATTTTCTTCATTCACATTTTAACTTTTCATGTATTAAACTTCTAGTCTTATTGCATTTTTTTAAAATTTAAAGGCAAAGAAATGTGGCTAAGCTGAACAAAAATACTGAAAGATGTCATTATTCCTGAACAGAAAGCACTAAGCTAGTAGACATTAATACAATATTACTCAGCATCCCTTCTCTGGAAACCACAAGATATTTCAAATTTCACCTCTTTGCAGCTCTAACCAGAATGAACGTATTGATTCAGTATGCCATACTGGTATGGTATGATGGAGGTTATGATTCAAAATATCAGGAGACATTTACAGAAAAGCAGATTAGGAAAGGCTGGTCTTAGCTATAATTAACTTCCCTTTCTTTTGATCTAAGGTTGAAGGAGTCACCATCTGACTGTTATAGTCAAAATTCTTCTTTTGCAAACTGCATTGATGTCTGGACACATGAGTGAAGGCTACAGCACATAGAAGGCAGCACATGGGCTATAGCCAGCACTACTCATTGGTGCACAGTTTAGCATTGAATATATAGGATATTGCTTTGCCAAAATCTATTTTTTTTTCATCCAGTCTGGTCATCTTGACAGAACCTGATTACAATCTCTCTATATGGTAAGTTCATTAGACTTGGTGCAGGCAGCAGGCCTTCTCAATAGTCTGTAGCAAATGTAATGCTCTGGAACATGTTTCTCCTCCTTGCGTTTCATAAAATGATTAAAAACTTTTTGTTCCATGAAGCCCTTATCCTTATTGAAGTAGACCCAGAGACAGGGTTTTGAGCAATCGGTACTTTTATTCAGCTCAGAGAACAAGTGACAGCTCAGCAAGGTAAAGTGACAATTCAGCGAGTACCGACTGACTCTGCCTGGAGAAACCGCTTCATTTATACTTTTGCGGTTCCCGCCAAAGCTAGAGCCGGCCGCGTCTGAGCCAATCAGGAGCGACTTCCTGCTTGGGCTCAGACAGCGCTGGAAAGAGGAACAAACTATTTACAGAGTTACAAGGTAGCCATTTCAGGATACAACACCCCTCCCCTCATAGTTGGACTCATCCATCAAGAAAGCCATGTGACGAAGTCGTCCAATCGGTGAGGCCTCCGAGGCTCTCGCGCTGACCTGCGCAGTTCAATTTCTCCTTCGCCACTGACTGTGGAGGATGGCTCGCCGCTGTTCTCCCGGTGCGGCGGACTTGGCCTGGCAGGCCCAACGAAGGCTTCGGAGGACGAGGATGGCTCGGCGTCGCTGGATGGTTCCCCCTGGCCCGATAAGTCTCTTTGCGTGTTTCTTAGTTCGGGCAATGTACTAAAGTCTGTTGAAGGGGGAGAGTCCATGTCAGCGGGTTGTGGCAATTGATTTTCAGCTCGTTTCCGAATGTGGTCTATGTGTCGTTTCCACAAACGACCATCCTCTAGTTTAACAACATAAGTCTTGGGTGCGTTTTGCTTAACAATAATTCCCTTCATCCAGTTTACATTTCCATCAAAACATTTTACATATACATTTTGTCCCAAATACATTTCTCTTTCTGGTTTCATACACATTTGGTTACTATTAACACAGAACCTTGGATTTAACCTGTCTAATGGTGACCTCAACTTCCTTCCCATCAATAACTCTGCAGGGCTTACATGTGTGTGCGAGTTAGGGGTAATGTGCTGGGTTAGTAAGAATTGGTCCAAGTTTTGTTGCACATCCCCAGGGCCTGACCTGTGCAATGCCTCCTTTGCCACCCGTACGTAACGTTCTGCCAACCCGTTAGCCCAGGGCGAGTAAGGCGAGATGAGGGCATGCCTGACCCCTAGGCCATCTAGGAATAATTCGAATTGCCTGGCTGTTAGCTGTGGCCCATTGTCAGACACTAAGAGATCGGGGCAACCATGGGATGCAAACAGTCTGCTCAATACCTTGATAGTGGCACTTGTGGTTATGTTGTTCATTGCTATTATTTCCAACCATTTGGAGAAGGCATCAACCACTATTAAAAAATACTGAGACCCAACTGGGCCAGCAAAATCAATGTGGATCCTAGACCAAGGACCAGCAGGCTGTTCCCACTCAGCCGGAGTTGTTTTGGGGGGACTGGGCCTTGACTCTTGGCACGGGTCACACTTTGAAACCCAACTTTCAATATCAGCATCTAGCCCTGGCCACCATAAATGCCCCCTTGCTAGGCTCTTCATCCTGACAATCCCAGGATGGCCCACGTGTAACATTTTGAGTACCTTTTCCCTTAGGCGTTTGGGGATGATCACTCTATCCCCCCACAGCAAACAACCTTTTACATATGATAATTCAAGCCTTTTGTTTTTAAAATCACACAATTCAGGTTTAACAATATCATTTTGCCATCCCTTTAGAACACAGTTCACCACTTGTTTAAGGATTTGATCTTGCTGCGTGTGTGCAGCTACCTCTTTTGCTGTGGTTAGTGGGTTTTCCTCGAGTTCTATCATTAGCACATCTGTGGAAGGAACAGGGTCTTCCACTAAGTCTGCTATGGGGCATCTGCTGAGGCCGTCTGCATGATTGATTTCCTTCCCCCCCTTGTGGGTGAGCTCATACTGATACCCTGAGAGGAAAAGAGCCCATCTGATTAGTCTTGGAGACATAAAAGGTGGAGTGGGCTTGTTGGGGGCTAGCAGGCCTAGTAGGGGTTTGTGGTCAGTGACTAGCTCAAAGCTTCTTCCAAAAATGTAATTGTGAAACTTCTTCATCCCTGCCACTAATGCTAGAGCCTCCTTGTCTAACTGGCTATAATTCCTCTCTGTGCTGGTCATGGTTCTTGAAAAAAATGCTATTGGGGCCTCTGTCTTATTAGGTAGAACGTGAGCTAAGACTCCTCCTATGCCGTACGGCGAAGCGTCGCAGGTGAGCCTAATGGGTAGTGAAGCACTATATTGGACTACTACACTTTTCGAAGTTAATAAATTTTTTATTTGAGAAAAAGCTTCACGTTCAGTTTTCCCCCATGTCCAGCGGGCTTCCTTCTGGAGTAAACGATGGAGAGGCTCTGCTACTGTTGCCTTCTGCTTTAAAAAAACGGAATAAAAATTAAGGAGGCCCAAAAATGCCTGCAACTCATTCTTATCTCGTGGCTCTGGGGCTTCTCTAATTGCTCTCAGCTTCTCTGTTGTGGGGTGGATACCTTCTTTATCTATTTTATACCCAAGGAATTCAATACTGTTAGTTCCCCAGACACATTTATCAGGCTTGATTCGTAACCCTTTGTCCTGTAGCCTCTTAAGTACTTCCCTTATTCTTTTGTTCACTTGTTCCTGGTTTTCCCCTGCAATTAAGATGTCATCAAAATATGGAATTGCCCCATTTACCCCTGACAATAGGCGTTCCATGATGCTCTGGAATATTCCTGGGGCTATGCTTACCCCAAACTGTAACCTCGTGCATTTGAAAGCCCCCCTGTGCGTTACAATCGTTTGAGCGTTTGCTGTTTGTTCATCGACCGGAAGTTGCTGGTAAGCCTGCGCCAGGTCGATCTTTGCGAACCTTTTCCCCTCCCCCAGGGAGTGTAAGAGTTGTTGTACAACCGGGATGGGGTAGGGGTGGTGTTGGAGTGCCTTATTCAGGGTTGATTTGTAATCAGCGCAAACTCTTAAGGAGCCATCTGGCTTCAGGGGTGTCACTATGGGAGTTTCCCATGGCCCCTGTTCCACAGGGACCAAAATACCTTGACTAATGAGTTTGTCCAGCTGTATGTCTAGCTTGGGGAGAAGCGGAAGGGGGACCCTGCGAGGTTTCAGTCTAACCGGTGGGACCTTGGGGTCAATAGAGAAAGATATAGGAGGTCCCTTATACAATCCCAAGGTGGGGCTGAACACTTCAGGGAACTCTTTCACAAAGTTAGGCATATTATCACAGTTTACATTACACACACCCGAAATTTCGATCCCCAACGGTTCCATCCACGCTAGACCCAGCAGGGAGTGTTTGGCCCCTGTCACAATAAGCATGGGAAGGGTACATTTAACATTCTTAAATGCAATAGGTACATTTGCTGTTCCCAGGACCGAGATTACCCCCCCTTGGAAGTCTCTGATCACCAAAGAGGTTTGAGTTAGGTCAGCCTTAGACACATTAGGCATATATAGCTTAAATTTTTCCCAGGGCATGATGGTATATCTCGAGCCCGTATCCAGCTCCATTGAGCAAGGCTGGTTATTTAGTAACAATGAGATAACAATTTTAGCCCCCTTTTTGGTTGCCGTGTTATTCACGGAAAATTGAGAGTTACCTCTAGTGTAGTCGCGGTTAGCGGTTGAGTAGTTCCTTTGACCCGAGTTGCGGAACGGTCTCCTTTCTCGCGATTGGGGGGGGTGGTTTTGAGGTCGCTGGTATTGTTGTGTGGCAAAAGTTTCTTCTGGTGCCGTTGCCCTGCATGCGATGGCGATGTGGCCTCTCCGGTTGCAACGGCGGCAAGTAGCGTCTCGGAAGGGGCATCGATGGCGCTGGTGATTTCCCCGGCAGCCCGCGCAGGGGGCTGGGTGAGTAGCTCTAGGGTGTCTCGGCTGGTCTTGCAGGAGGAGGCAGTTGTCCCCGTTGCTAGTTGGCTGGCTGAGGTCGTCTGTTCCCACGGCGCTGGGAGACTCGGCGTCGATTTTGGCAATGATTTCTCGCCTTCCGTGCTCTTTTAATTCTCTTGCCGCTGCGTCGGCTGCTTCCGCGGTCTGCGCTAATTTAATTACGGTTTGTAGAGTCGGCTCTTCTTCGGTGAGGAGTTTATTTCTCACTGTGTTGCTCTTCATGCCGAAAACCAAGGCGTCGGTGAGGCGAGCTTCCGGGTCTTTAAACTTGCATTGAGCAAGTACCGTTCGAAGCCGCGTTGTAAATTGGCTGATCGACTCGGTTTCTCTCTGAGCCATCATGTGGAATTGATGCCGGTAAACCATGGCTGGTCTGGTTGGTTTGAAATGGCTCGCTAGTTTCTGTTGAAGTACGTCCCACGCTGTGGTTCTTGCTTGTTCTGGTTCGGTGAGAGTTTGGGCAAGTCTACGGATCTCTGCGCCGCAGTAGTTGAGAAAAATAGCCCGTCTGCGATCGGCTCCGGCGTCCGGCATTCCCGCCGCCTCGAGGAAGATCTCGAAGGTGGCCATGTACTCGTCCCATGTCATTTTCTCGGGATCGAAGAGTTCCGGAGCCTGGCCGATCTGGATTTTGTCCATGTTGCACGCGAAGTTTCTTCCGTTCGTTCGTCGCCAGTGAAGTAGACCCAGAGACAGGGTTTTGAGCAATCGGTACTTTTATTCAGCTCAGAGAACAAGTGACAGCTCAGCAAGGTAAAGTGACAATTCAGCGAGTACCGACTGACTCTGCCTGGAGAAACCGCTTCATTTATACTTTTGCGGTTCCCGCCAAAGCTAGAGCCGGCCGCGTCTGAGCCAATCAGGAGCGACTTCCTGCTTGGGCTCAGACAGCGCTGGAAAGAGGAACAAACTATTTACAGAGTTACAAGGTAGCCATTTCAGGATACAACACTTATGTAAGGGTTTTATTTTATTTTTTATTATTTCCTTGAGTTTTTGTTTTGTTGTACATCTTCCAGACTCTGGAAGATGAAATAAATAAACATACTAACTACATGTATTAATGGTGCAGCTGGTATCAGCCCATTACTACTTAAAACTGTTCTGATGGTTTAGGGCAGTGTTTCCCAACCTTGGCAACTTGAAGATATCTGGACTTCAACTCCCAGAATTCCCCAGACAGCATTCGCTGGCTGGGGAATTCTGGGAGTTGAAGTCTAGATATCTTCAAGTTGCCAAGGTTGGGAAATACTGGTTTAGGGCACTTCTAGATATATAAGGTTGAATTCTCTCTATTTCCAGTCAGCATAACTATTGTTGAAAATTCTGGGACTTTGAGTTTGTACAACTGGAAAGCACTCAAGGTGACCTCTCCAGATTCCTAAGAGGTCAGTAAGGGGTATGCAGAATTGCACCAGCTTGCCTTCCGTCCCGTCTTAATGTCTCTCTTATGTTTCTACTAACTCCATGTACTATTCTCAATGATTATTTCTTCCATATTATTCCTAATGCCTTATCTTCTATTCTTTTATTGATGTATTTTACTGTTTGTTTATTAATTTATTTATTTATTTATTTATTATTTTGTCCAATACACAATGGGAGTTTTAGTGTGTGTGTGTGTGTGTGTGTGTGTGTGTGTGTGTATATATATATATATATATATATATATATATATATATATATATATATATATGTGAATGATGAGGCAGCAGCCATCTCGATCACCGGAACATAAAAAACTTTAATAAAACAACTTAGCTTTCGTTAGCGTGCTGCTAACTTCGTCAGAGTTTTAAAATGCCGTGGGAGACAAACACATTTATAAAGCATTACTCAGTCTGCTCATAGCCCGCGTCACTGGGCCACACCCTTCCCTCCCCTCTGCAGCAAGCCTAATTGTAGGCTTAATCATGCTGGTTAAAGGGGGAACTACCGCTTTTACTCGTGTCTGTTGCTTATTTCCCTCCCCAAGGGAGGAGGTGGAGTTACGAGGCAATGCTTTAGAGGTATTTGATATTACTTCCTTCCACCCATTACCGTTGTTACTTTCTATGGTGGTACATGTCTGCTCTTGCAATTTTTTTGCCCATGCCCTCGTCCTAGGTCTGCACTGTTCTAATCCCCCCTTGTCCCCTGCGTTAAACCTGCATTGTGCCCCTCCCCCTCTACCTCCGTGTTGCTCCAGTATGTTCCCTTGTTTCCCACTAGGGGTTGCTCCACCCTCATTTAGCTGGTTTCTATGCCTGACCTGGAGAATTCTGTTAGGGGCTTTATCCAATCCTAATGACCTATCTCCTTTAAGTCGTTGTTGGTGCCTTAAAGCCTGGTATGCTGATGGCATATCAATATGTCTATTTAAAGAATTTTCGTTGGAGAACCAGGCTTCTTTTAGGAGGCGACCTCCCTTGGTTTCATCTCGCGCCAGAATCTCAGTTCCCTGGAAATCAAAGCCATGATATATATATATATATACACACATACACACACACACACACACAGTAAAATACATGATGAAGGTTATAGAGGAGATACTCATAGTAAGGATTAGGTTTACAACTCTTGAAGCCTTCTTGGCTATGTTGTTGCAGTGGGCTTTGGCACTTAAATCTTTTATTATTAGTATACCGAGGTCTTTAACTGAGTGGGAATTATCTGTGATAATTTGATTATTCAGTTCGTATTTGAAGTTCAGATTCTTCTCCCCAATGTGTAGGAGAGAGCATTTGCTAGTTGAGAGTTGGAGTTGCCATGTGTCAGACCACTCAGACACAGAGTTCAGGTCTTTTTGGAGAGTAGTTGTGTTATCGGTGTGATTATATCCTCTGAAACCTACATTATGTATTGACAAAACAAACAAATAAATAAAAAATAAAGATGGGGAAATCAGGTTTAGGCTCAGGGATTTAATTTGCCTTTATTGACATTTTTCTTTCTCAGTGTTTAAGCTAGAAAATGAGCCCACCCTATATTAATATTCCATGTGCCACCATGTTCACTTATTAGATCCTTGGTATCTTTCTGTTTCCATTAAGAAAAGCTAACCACATCCTATACAAGGTCCATTGTCTTCAGCATGCATTTCATCTTCCTACCTGAAGATAAAGATAAAGAGCATGAGGAGCATGCAGAAAGTTGCTACGTTATCCATTGTCTTCATCAGTACCACAAGTTGACGCCTCAAGGCAGGCATGAATCTCACCAGCTTCAGCACCCTCAATAGCCGGAATGTCCTCAGCACTGAGAGGCCACCATCAGCCTGGCCTATGATCTCCCAGATGCTGCAGAAAAATGCAATCAGAAGAATACACACAAAAGTGAGAGAGAAGCTGCTAACACCATAATGAGTTTGGGAAAGTAATAAAAGGGATTCAATAAACAATCCATTTCATTCAGTCATCTTTCATTAGGCTTAGGTTCTAAGCAGACTCTATGCATGAGAATATTTGTGAGGATAAGAGAGGTAGAATTTCTCCATCAAATGCATTGGTAATTATAATTCAGTTGTTTCTGGTATAATCCAAAGGCTTCTTTGATCTTCTATAAACCCTAGCGAGAAAGGTCACTGATTTTATGAGAGGTGAGAAATTCAGAAGACCCGGAAGGTCTAATCTGATACAATTAAAACATTATAGAATTTTATTTTATTTATTTTATTTTATTTTATTTTATTTTATTTTATTTTATTTTATTTTATTTTATTTTATTTTATTTTATTTTATTTTATTTTATTTTATTTTATTTTATTTTATTTTATTTTATTTTATTTTATTTTATTTTATTTTATTTTATTTTATTTTATTTTATTTTATTTTATTTTATTTTATTTTATTTTATTTTATTTTATTTTATTTTATTTTATTTTATTTATGTACGTACGTACGTACGTGTGTATGTATTTATTTATTTATTCCAATATACAATGAGGGTTTTTGTGGGTATATATATATATACACACACACACACATATAGTAAAATACATGAAGAAGGTTATAGAGGAGATACTCATAGTAAAATATATCTAAGAAATAATAGAAAAGAAGGTATAGTAATAGAACATATCAATGAAAGAATAGAAGAAGAGATATAGGAATAGAAGAAAGGTATAGGAGATATAGGAGAGCAATTTTATTGGCCAAGTGTGATTGGACACACAAGGAATTTGTCTTGGTGCATATGCTCTCAGCATACATAAAGGAAAAAGATACATTTGTCAAGAATCATGTGGTACAATACTTAATGATTGTCATAGGGGTCAAATAAGCAATGAAGAAAAAATCAATATTAATAAAAATATGACATAATCTGAATGTAGACAGGAAATCTTAAAATTATTGGAAAATAATTATCCTTCTTTATTCTTTTATTATTATTTATTTCCTTATCTCTCTTCATAAATCTATGTATTGTGTTGAATATATATAAAATCTTAGTTATTTATATATATATATATATATATATATATATATATATATATATATATATATATATATATTTGTTTTCTTAAATTTTCACGGGTATATGTATGTAGATTGTTCTGAGTTCGGGTTTTGCCCTGTATAATATTTTGCATGTCTATGCGACGTTTCGGCGAAATCACAGTCACCATCATCAGGCTGAAGTTACAATCTTTGTGTTGTTGTAAAACATTTTACAACAACACAAAGATTGGAACTTCTAGCATGGTTATTTTTTTTTCTTTTTGTTTTTACCTTTATTTGAAATAAGGATTTATTTATTTATTTATTTATTTATTATTTGGATTTGTATGCCGCCCCTCTCCGAAGACTCGGATTAATAACAACTGTATACAAAACGGGAAACGATCTGCAAAAAATATATATTTCAATATGTTTTTCTCTTTTTAATGTATTTAAATCAAGAAATAAAACTTTTTTAAAAGATATTATCTGACTTAAGCATTTGTGATCATAATGTCTTTTGTAAATATACTTTTGAAAAGATGTGTGTTTGTGTGTGGTTTTGTTTAAGAATATATATATGGGAGGTGAGTTTTTCTGGATGCGTGCACAAGGGTGTGTGTATAGATATATCTGATTCTGAGGAAGTAAAGAGGGTGAACAAGCAAGTTCATTAAATGAACAAAGAGTAACAGCAAAGGATTTTGGCAGGGAGGAATAAAAGAGAAAGATGATCAAAGGGAAGATGAATTAGGGAGAGCACAGATTACTGTTCCCTGAACATTACTGATGCACATTGCACTATTTATTGCCCGCTGGAGCATCATTCGTTGCCAACCTATTTGAAGCAACTTCAACACAAGGAGCTGTGGATGAACTTAGAGGAGAGGCATTTATTTTTGTTTTCATTACTGTTCATATATGAACTGTTCTTTTGACCTGCAGTAGCTGTGCTATCTTCATTTCTTTCTCTAAAGGTGCCAATAATTAAACATGCTGCAAGTGCAGGCTCCCAGCCTTGCCTGTAAGAGAAGGTGAAGAGGCTAGAGGCAAAACTGTCCATTGCCTCAGTATAGTGTCAAGATCAAGAGAAGTTATTTCTCTCTAGTCTGCTTTGATTGGACCACAATACATTCAATTCTGAGCACAGCATTTTAGACAATACATTGACAAATGGAACATGTCCAGAGAAAGCAGCCAAGTTAATTAGGGTCCTGAAAGGGAAAAAAATAAGTAAGACAAATGGTTGGAGGCATCAAGTATATTTAGTCTGGAGAAGAGGAGTCTACAGAGACATGATCACTGTCTTCAAGCATCAGAAGGGCTGTCATGTAGACAACAGGGCAGAATTTTTCAGAGTTGTTCCCGAAGACACCATAATGGGTTTAAACTACGGAAATTAAATTATGGGGAAATGGATTTCTGTGGGATATCAGGAAAAGTTTCCTAACAGTAAAAGTTTTTCAACAATGGAAAATACTGCTTAGGGGGAAATTCTGGACACTCTTTAATTGGAAATGGTGAAAATGAGGCTGGCCAGCCATCTATCTGGGATGCTACAGAATAGGTTCCTCCACTGAGCAGTGGAATGAATCAGGTCTCCAAAGTCCTTTCCTGCCATGGCATGCCATTGATTCTTCTATGTAGGTACATGTCTGATCAACAATTAAGACTGCCAAGCAAAGTAGCATCTATATCACAAAAAATCCATCTAATTCTTTTTTATATATATTTAAGCAGATGGCTGGGGCTACATGCAGAGGAAATTTATTTTATTTATTTATTTTGTCCAATACAAATAATACACAATGAAGGTTATAGAGGATGCACTGCTGGACCTGCTCCTTCAGTACGGAGAATATATGAAATATAGGAGAGACAATAGGACAGGGGATGGCAGGCACTCTAGTGCACTTATGCATCTCCCTTACTGACCTCTTAGGAATCTGGAAAGGTCAACAGTGGATAGTCTAAGGGTAAAATGTTGGGGGTTTTGGGATAACACTAGGAGTCTGGTAATGAGTTCCACACTTCGACGACTCGATTATTAAAGTCGTATTTTTTACAGTCAAGTTTGGAGCGGTTAATATTAAGCTTGAATCTGTTATGTGCTCTTGTGTTGTTGTGGTTGAAGCTGAAATAGTCAAAATGCCATTGTTTAATCATAGATTAAGACAGTTTTGTAGGTTTGTAAAGATAGGAATTCTGAATAGAGATAGAAACTGAATGCCACATCTAGGAATAAGATTTTACACTTTACAGACAAACCTCGCTTTAACAAATGTCCTCTTTAGCAATTGTTTAAAGTTACAAAGGTCTTATGACATAATCTAGCACTTGAGGCCCTCACATTGTCCCCACAGTTACATGACTGAGATTTGTGTGCTTTGCAATCAGTGAGCATTTACTGAGGTCGCAGCATCCCATGGTTATGTGATCACTATCCGCAAGCTTCACAACTAATTTCAGACATGCAGGGTCAATAGAGAAGCTGGCAGTAAAATCACGAGTCTCAATCATGTAATGTCTCGCCTAACAGATGTTAAGGGGCGTGCCTATCGTCCCTGTCATTGTATTTTTATTCTCTCATTCTTGTTGTCGGATTTGTTTGACAAATTCCAATAAATAAATAACACCTCTGTTGCTTAGCAACAGAGTTGCTGATCCCAATTATGGTCATTAAACAAGGACTACTTTAGTTATAGTTACAATTTTGCACAAATTATTTGTTATGCTGATCCTGTAATATAACACTATAAAACTGGAAAAATATTTAGTAAGGATTTAACATGATATTCCTGCTTTCACGTTTGGCAACATTCATTTATAGAGCAAATATATGGCTCAAATATATGGGCAGGTCACTCTCTTTCAGCCCAACTCCCCTCACACGGTTGTTGTTCTGAGGAAAATAGGAGGAGGAAGTATTAGGCATACAGGGTTTCCAATATATAATATATGAAAGTTTATGGGCCCCAAAGGCAGTGTTTTTCTCCACGATGGTTCCATGATGCAAGAAGTGCAACCACAATTGAGTTTTACTTGACAAATGCTGAGGATTCTAATCTTTAAACTACTTTGCAGGGCTACTTCTTGGTTAGGATATACATGCAGAATGGTAACACTGCTGAAAGTAATTTTCCTAGCCAAAATCTAGCTTGCAACACAGGAAGGAAGGAAGGAAGGAAGGAAGGAGGAAGGAAGGAAGGAGGAAGGAGGGAGGGAGGGAGGGAGGAAGGAAGGAAGGAAGGAAGGAAGGAAGGAAGGAAGGAATACGGTCAGCGGTTCAAATCTCATCACCGGCTCAAGGTTGACTCAGCCTTCCATCCTTCCGAGGTGGGTAAAATGAGGACCCGGATTGTGGAGGCAATAGCCTAGCTCTGTTTAAAAAGAGCTATTGCTAACATGTTGTAAGCTGCCCTGAGTCTAAGGAGAAGGGAGGCATAAAAATCGAATAATAAATAAATAAATAAATAGATAAATAAATTTACCACCTTATATATAAAAAATAGTAAAGGTGATATAAAAAAATCTAATAATAAGTAAACATAGACTATCCTGAATACAACTGATAATCTGGTGGCAAAATTTGAAATAAAATCAAATCTTCAGGTTGCCTGTCTCTACACATAAATTTGGGTAATTATGCTCTATTAATTTAAAAGGCTAGTTCAAAATAATGATGTAAACATAATTCATTACTACTAATCATTAGCCAATCTCAGTCCTCATCCTTGGGCAAAACAGATTTGTTTTTTAAAAATAATATGAATTATCACAATGTGGGCACACACATACAATTAGTAGATACGACTTAGCTTTGATCTACTCTAATTTGGATGGCAAGAAGCTAGCTATTATCACTGCTGTTATGCAACATTTCATTATCAATTCAATAGAGATTTGAATTGTCATTACCTGATGATGACAATGATACTGTCATAAATGTTGTATGGGTTGCGAAGGTAATCAAATAGACCAAAGGCGGCAAGTTTCAAAATCATCTCCAGGGCAAACATGCTGGTAAACACAACATTGCAAATTTCCAAAATATTTGTCAGCTCCTCTGGCTATAGGCAAAAGAAAGAAGCCAAGATATCAATTGCATTTAGGAAATGTCACATACATTTCTGCATGGGATACAGGAAATGGGAGCATCTGTGTTTAAAACAAGGGCGTTTGGAGGCTTTCAAATATCTTCCTCCAAGTGTACCATGAATGTAAACCTCTAAGGCTACCATCTCCCCAACATGTAATGAATGTTGATATTTTCCCCTCCTTTCTTTCCCTTTTTAATTAATCTCCTTTCTAATTTGTGTGGTCTTTCACTCCAGCACTGCAGTGTCTATTAATTTGGTAATTTATTCATTTTCTTTTTTTTTTTTTAAACTGATTCAACTGCTGAGTACTTGAAGGCAACCGAGATCTATGGAAGTTGCTATAATTTTGAACTAGCTCTAGAATTTGCTATTTTTGCCCCAATGATCATTTATGATGGTTTCATGATTTCAAAATATTTCCACTGTTGCCATGGATGGAAATGGACCATATCCACTTCCATGATATAGTCATTGTTTTTGCAAATTCCACAACACTGTTTTGCACAATATTTGAAGTATATTTGTAATCACTGGATTTCTTTTTATATGTTAATATGGCTACAAAACTCCAGGATGATAGAATTGCAATTGCTCCGGAAGCGGAGTAAAGACGCTGAGACAGTGCATGGGTTAAATATAGGGTCACTTTATTAAATTATCATAAATTTAAATAATGTAACTTTAAATACGTAAATTTAAATATTTAAATAATTTAAATTCAACTGTAAACAAAGGACCTGCAGAGGCCAAAAACTAACGGGGCGGAAATTCCTGTCAAAACCTTCCTGGGCAACTCATTGGGCATAACTCCTTGCTGAACCAGGTGAAGGTAGCCACCTTCACCTGGATCCGAGCCACGCCCTTCAGCGTGTGGGAGGAGCACACCCTCCAATCCCCGAGGGCAATTGGATCCGGTGAGTCCCATGGGCATCCTCTCTCCAATCCCCGAAGTTGTACCAACCTATAGTTCATGGAGAGAGGCGGTCCATCATCCTTTTAAAAGATGCCCAAAAGGAGAACGCGCAGTTGCTCCTACTGCCCATTTCTGCCCCTAACCTGCCAAACCCCAGTGACCAGAGGGAAGCCAAATTAATCAAATATCTACATGGTGCCGCACCCCCTAACCAGTCCATCCATACCATCAGTGTGGAATAGGCGGAAAAAACGGCTGCCTCTAAAGGGGAAGCCGCCAAAAATTCCTCTTCGGCCCTGAAGCGACCTCTTTGAGACACATGTATGATAGTGGAGGGTGGATGGGTGTTCGCTTCGGGATGCAGCCAGGCAAGGAGGAGGTCCTGTTTGGACTGCCATAGGGCGATCCAGGATCTCCCCCCCCCCCCGAGCCCGGCATGCAGGTTGGTGCGCTGCCAAAAGCCAAACTTCCGGTTTCGCTGGAAACCGGAAGTTCGGAGCTCCATGGAGCTTCTGCCAGCATCCCCCAGCTCCGGGGGCAATTTCGGCCGGCGGTTAAAGCCGCCGGCCATGTATTTCTTAAAGCACATGGAAAGCACCACATTTATGCATTTTCATTTGGGGAGGATAGAAGAACTTACTTCATCTTTTACTATCCCCACTCTGATTTTCTCCATTGTTTCTATTGGCATTTCTCTACTAGCAACATAATTCCTCATTATCTGTAGTCCTTGACTTATAACAGTTCATTTAGTGACCAAAGTTAAAACAGCACTGAAAAAAGTGACTTAGCACTACTTTTCACACTTAGAAGCATTGTAGCATCCCTGTGGTCATGTAATTTATATTCAGATGCTTAACACCTGTTTCATATATATGACTGCCACAGTCATGTGAGTCCCTTTTGCAATCTTCTCCATTGACAAGCAAAGTCACCAGAGAAGCTAGATTCACTTAACTAACTTAACAATTGCAGTAATTCCCTAACAAATGTGGCAAGAAAATTTGTAAAGTGGGGCAAAACTCACTTAACAAATTTCTCACTTAGCAACATAAATTTTGGGCTCTATTGCGGTTGTAAATCAAGGACAACTTGTACTTTTTCGGGTGGTCTAACTAATTACTAGAAGGAACATCATCATGTACGAATTAGGCATCAGTAAGCAGGGAGCTGTTAAAATGTGCCAACGAAAAAGAGAGTAACCCAGAAAGGGGATGCAAAATTCAGCTGAAGAAACATTAAAAAAAATTAGTTTGTGATATGTGGTATGATAAGGCCTCCTGGTATTTAACCTAATCTGGAAAGTATTATGTCCACAAAAATACTACAGAAAGCTATAATGTAGGATCCATAGGAAGAAGCCAGGGTGGCTCAGCAGGTAGACTGCTGTACTGCAGGCCACTGAAGCTGACTGTAGATCTGAAGGTCAGCGGTTCAAATCTCATTACCGGCTCAAGGTTGACTCAGCCTTCCATCCTTCCGCGGTGGGTAAAATGAGGACCCGGATTGTGGGGGCAATAGCCTAGCTCTGTTAAAAAGTGCTACTGCTAACATGTTGTAAGCCGCCCTGAATCTAAGGAGAAGGGCGGCATAAAAATCGAATGAATGAATGAATGAATGAATGAATGAATGAATAAATAGATAGATAGATAGATAGATAAATAAATAAATAAATAAATAAATGTTGTTTCATTCAATAGGAATTTGTTTTATTTGTGAACGACAGCATGATAGCCAGTGTAACATAGTTATTAAATGTACTTAATCATCAAGGTTTACTGGATAAATGTGAGGTAATCATTCGCTCGTAGATAACCTTGTAATAAATCTGGAATAGACGTGGTATTTATATCACCTTGAACTTACAGATGAAAGGGATAATGGTGATGATAATGATAATAAAATATACCTATAATATTCTATGAAATCTATAGTGAAATTCTGTGCTCTGCTGAATTTGTGTCACTCATGTTGCTTATAGTTTATATGTGAATCAGGGTGGGTTACTCCTGGTTCAGACCGGATTGCCCAAACCAGTAGTGACTTTCTGGTGACATCACTGAACTGGATTGACCTGTGCCAGTCCATGGATGCCGCCATCTTTTAAAAAAATTATTTGTGACTTTTTTACTGTTGTGAATGTTTTTTCTGTTTTGCTGCTGGTAAAAGGGCTCTCCCTCCTGCCCCCAGGTTTATATTGACTTTATTCTTTTGCCTGAAGCACAGCTGATCAGCTCCTCAGCCATATTTTGGGCTGTTTCAGATACAGAGTATGTGCAGAAGCAAAATTGCACGAGGGGACACACACATGCGGGTGAGTGGAGGGAGCGAATATGAGTGCGCAAAACATCACGATACGAACCGGTGACGAAGGTAAGTGGAATCCACCCCGATGTGAATTATATATACTGGGCAGGCATAGGTTCTAAAAAAATTTGTGATTACTCTGTGGGCGTGGCTTGAAGGTCATGTGATGATGGGTGTGGTTTGGCAGTCATTTGACTGGGTAGGAGTGGCTTTGCATTCCTGAGACTTGGTAGGAGTTGCTGGGTGATCATGTGACTGGGTTATCATGGCCATGGTGATCACTCACATCAAGGTTAGGGTGGCTGGTCTCTCCCTTTTTTTGGGGTAATTTTTAAAAAAATTCTCCACATTAAAGACTTACATACAACATCCATGTACCTTCAATACAACTTAATAAGCTTATATCATTTTTCAAGTACAAATCACATTCCAATTTTGCTTTTACTTATTCGGTCTGCGTCAATTTTTCTTCTCTCCACTTCCCTCTTTCTATCTCAGGCGGTTATTCTGCCTTTACTACCTATTTTCTTACTCCTTCTCTCTCCTACTACCATTCCCTTCTCCTTCCTCCTTCTTTCTCCTATTCTTTCTCTCCTTCTCTCCTACTTCCCATTTGCCCTCAAAATCTTTCCCTAAGTAGATAATTCTATTACAATTACATGACAGACTGAAACGCTTTCTAAATCTTACCCTTTATAATCAGCCCTCTTATTTCTTAATCTTCTATTCATTCTATTTATAGCTTAACTTTGGTATACTGCATGTTATTTAACTCATGCTACCTCCTTTGTACCTAATTTTGTCTCCTGAGTGAGTCTACCACCAATCAGTTCAATTTTTATTCCAAATTAGTTGCTATAGCTTGGTTTTACAAGCTAGTTATTGTTTCTTGTGCTTCTTAGTTTAGGCTTTATTGATTCCTTAATCTCTTAACTCATCTTTTATTTTCTTTTTCGACCATTTCTAAATGCCCAGTGAAAAATCAGCTTATCCTGTGGTCTCATATTAACAATACTACTATTCTTTTATATCTTAATTTGCATCAGAAACATAAATAATCATTGTAATTCTTGCATTGTGGTTATCTCAAATTTATAGATTATTCACATTTTATATCAGGAAATTTTTATGTGTAAACACAGTGACTGTACAGTTTATGCTTTCTTCTAACAGTTATATTATGCCATTCTTGCATTCATCTAATATAAATGCCTGGCCTCTCCTTGCCTCAACGAAATACAATTTCCTTGTCTATTTACTACCACTGAACATCCAAAATATACTATTTAATCCTATACATATATATAGAAACATAGAAGATTGACGACAGAAAAAGACCTCACGGTCCATCTACTCTGCCCTTATACTATTTCTTGTATTTTATACAAGAAACAATAATAGAATCTTGTATATATATATATATATATATATATATATATATATATATATATATATATATACACATGTCACATGTTTAAGCTGAATTTGAAAATTAAGGGAGACTATATATATATATATATATATATATATATATATATATATATATATTTGTTTTCGTAGATTTTCACGGATATATGTATGTAGATTGTTCTGAGTTCGGGTTTTGCCCCGTGTAATATTTTGAGTGTCTGTGTGACGTTTCGGTGAAATCACATTCACCATCATCAGGCTGAAGTTTCAAGCTTCGTGCTATTGTAAATATTTACAACAACACGAAGCTTGAAACTTCAGCCTGATGATGGTGAATGTGATTTCACCGAAACGTCACACAGACACTCAAAATATAGGAGCTGTGACGTTCCTTCAATATACCAGGGTGATCCGACATAAAAAAAACATTAAAAAAAACATATAGCCCCTCCCTGGTACAGAGCTGGAGGGATCAAGGTCTGGTGGCTTACAAGGCAGAGGCTGCCAGATCAAATCCCAGTAAGGAAGGGTGTGGCTAGCTGATGAGGCCAGAACAAGGCCGAAATGGTACCATCCTAGATAAGCCACATGTGTATATACATATTACAGGCAGGAACACAAAAAGATACATTATCTACTATATATATACTGTATGTATGGTATATATGCACACACACACACTCACACACACACCTCTTCTAAAACTACACATGCAACCTCACTTGCTGCATTTGGAAAAATACACCCAGAGTCCACTTTCTGCCATACATTTAACCATAACCTCTGTACATTAGAATATTACACATGCCTTCAGATGTTCTTCCTTAGTTTGCACATTACTATTAGAGCCAGGTAATGTCTTGGATTGAGTAAAACATCGTGAAATTCTTGCTTTGCAACCAAAATGTTGGGCTCAATTGTGGTCATAAGTCAAGGACTATCTCTGCCTTCCTCTGCATAGCAGCCTTGTCCTAGTAAACCTCTTCTTTGTGGCAACTTTCCTATCTGTTAGAGGCACCAAAATAATCCAGACATTCTAAGCATGAGATTAGACTAGATGATCTTTGAGATATCTTGCAGCTCTAAATTGCTGTGCTGTTTCAAAGTGTTTTCTGAAGCCACGTCTAGTGGCAGGATTTATGATGCTTCCTTCCTCTTCTTCCTCTCTTCCTCTCTCTCCCTCCCTTCCTTTTTCTTTCTTTCTCTTTCTCTATCTTTTTCATTCTTCTCTCTCCCTCTCTCCCTTTCTTCCTTCCTTCTTTCCTTCCTTTCTGTCTCTTTCTCTCTCTTTCTTAATACCCTATATGAGCCCTACTGATTAATATAAGTGGATTTTATTCATATGAATCTTCATGTGATCTGCTACCTCTGCTATAAGGTGTATGCCAGCAAAGGATTTAGAATTCTTGGATACCTTAACAATCAAATGATTAATATCATGGAAGTAATAAAAATGATGCAACAGGCATATTATTTATTTATTATTTATTTTATTATTTAGATTTGTATGCCGCTAGTTTAAGTCTGGAGTCAGCAACCTTAAACAATTAAGGAGTTATTTGGACCCATTTTTCACAGAAAACAAAACACTGAGAGCCACAAAACGTGGGTGGGCATGGCCAACCTGGCATCACACACAAGGCTAGTCACATGAACCCCCTTTCACATCCTTATTCCTTCCTTCCTTCCACCCCCACCCCAATTTTACCTTCCTTCCTTTCTTCCCCCTCTTCTGATTTCACCTTCCTTCTTTCCCCCTCCTTTCATCTTCCTTCTTTCCCCCTCGGGTTTACTTTCTTTACCTCTCCTTCCTTACCTTCCCTCCTTTTCCTGTTCCTTCCTTCCTTCCTCCTCCCCCCTCCCTCCCTCACTCCCTCCTTCTTTCTTTCTTTCTTTCTTTCTTTCTTCTTTCTTTCCTTCCTTACTCTTTCTCCCTTCCCCTCTCTCTCTTTCTCTCTTTCTCACCCCCCTCACACACACAGCCCTATCTAATCTGGGCACAAAGTATGTTGTTACAGAACTTTTCATTTCTCTTTATGAAACACATGATACTAATCAATATCCTATCTCTCAACTATATAAAGCCCATACATATTTACTTGGTAGTAAGGGTACTCTCTTTCAGTGGGATTTACTCCTAATAGATACACAATTATGATTGCAGGTAGGCTCTAAGTAAAATTTCTGCATTAAAAAGAACAGAATATAGGAGCAAAAAAATCATACCAATAGTCTGAGCCTCTCCTCCCTCTCCTCTTGCTTCCTTTTGCTTTCAGGATGGGAGGGAAAACCAAATAAAAGTGGGAAGGACAGAAAATAGTGCTTGCCTGCAAAATAGGGAAAAATGCCCTTCTCTTATTTTGCAGCCACGCACTATTTCTGGGATTGAAAAGTTGACGGGACCCAAGCAGAGGTGGGTTCTAACTTACTTCACTGCCAGTTTATTTACTCAAGATGGCGACTGCATGCACAATGCTGGAAACTCAGCTTCTGCACATGCTCAGAAGAAAAATAAAATAGAAAATAAAATTTTAAAAAATTAAATTCAATTTTTTTTAAAAAAAAGCTGAAAACAAGATGGTGACCCCATGCATTGTGCCAGAAACTCGGCTTCTACACATTCAAAAAAGAAAAATAAAAGAAAAAGTTAAATTCAAAAAAATTAAATCCAATTTTTTTTTTTAAAAAAAAAAGAAAGGCAAAAATAAGATGGCTTCTGCACATGCTCGGAAGAAAAAATAAATAAATAAAATGGTGCCCATGGACCAGCAGCAACCAATCTGGTTTGGTGATGTCATCGTGATGTCATCTGCGGGTTGCTACTGGTCTGAACCAGGAGGAACCCACCTCTTATACTGGGATTACAAAAGTATAGAAACCAGAAATGAAAGAACCAGAGAGTGATAACACATTTAGCACTAACACATTTTATTATAAGGCATACGTTTTCATCAGCTGCAGCTCATTTCATCAAATGTGTGAAGTAGCTTTCAGAACTAGGAGTGTTCTGCACAGAATAATTATTAGTCTTTCATTGGGGCCATGTTTCTTACTTAAAGCTAGTGAATAAAATTATTAAAACTTGGGTGCAGAAAAAATTAGGATCAGGATTTTTACACCATCTTTTCCTAACCCAGATGTTTTAGTTTACAATTCCTATTATTCTCATTCGCTGCGATAATGAAATATGCGTTAGATGCATTAGATCATGAAAGATCATGGCTGAGATCATGGAAATTACATTCAGTGGATACCAAGTTGGGAAAGGCTACTTCAAAATCACCCAGGAAATTGAACAGCATTCACTTGTGGAAATAGGAATGAACAAAAGGATCAATTCCCTAGCTACCTGCCCTCCAGGCAGCTTTACCAATCCCAGTTCCCGAGGGCTTTGTTCACAAAAACATCTCTTTATTTCATCAAGTGGTTTTAACAACTGCTGCCCAAAAATGTTTTTTTTTCTCTCTCCATGCTTTCCTATTTCAGTGCCACATTTCATAGTAAAATAGCGATCGGTGACATTATACTAATTTGAATTATACTAATTATAATTACACTAATTTGAATATTATACTAATATTACATTAATATGGCAAAAAGGGTGCACATAAGGAAATGGTACACTTTCCCATGCCAGAGATTTGATTGCAATTCCTAATTCCCCTAAATACAAAATTAAAAAAACCAGAAAGGTGAGGATGATTTACCCAATTTCCATCTGTTCCACGTTTCTCTAGCAATAAGGAACGCACGCGCATATAGCCACTCAAGGTCTTAAGTCAGTTTCAATGTGGCTTGCTCTAACACAGTGTTTCTCAAGCTTACTAATGCCCCGACCCCTTAATATAGTTCCTCATTTTGTGGTGACCCCCATCCATAAGTCTTGTGCCAATTCGCCCAACAGAGCTTTAAGCTGATTGGCAGGAAGGTCAGAGGGACACCTCCACTGTAAACGCCTGATTGGTCGGATTGTAAAAATATGTTCCAAGGCGCCAGAATAGAAACTTTAGTTCCTAACACTGTGGGAAATTTGTCATTCATTCATTCATTCATTCATTCATTCATTCATTCATTCATTCATTCATTCATTCATTTATTGGATTTGTATGCCGCCCCTCTCCGGAGACTCGGGGCGGCTAACAGCAACAATAAAAACAATGTACAATAGTAATCTGATGTTAAAAATGATTAAAAACCCATTAATATAAAACCCAAACATACATACATACATAACATGCATAGAAATGTAAAGGCCTAGGGGGAAGAGGATCTCAATTCCCCCATGCCTGACGGCAGAGGTGGGTTTTAAGTAGCTTATGAAAGGCAAGGAGGGTGGGGGCAATTCTAATCTCTGGGGGGATTTGGTTCCAGAGGGCCGGGGCCGCCACAGAGAAGGCTCTTCCCCTGGGTCCCGGCAAGCGACATTGTTTAGTTGATGGGACCCGGAGAAGATCCACTCTGTGGGACCTAACTGGTCGCTGGGATTCGTGCAGCAGAAGGCGGTCCCTGAGATAATGGTCTTAGGCGACCCCTGTGAAATGATCATTGACCCCCAAAGAAGTCCCAACCCCCAGGTTGAGAACTACTGCTCTAACATGAGCATTCATGGGATTGAAGCCTAGGAATGTACACTGTGATAATACAATTTAAGAAATATGCAAAGTATAAAGTTTTCTGCATTATTATTATTTCTTTAAAACCAGCCATTTTGAATAGGTGAGAAATTCTTCACACAAAGTCCTTCCTTTTTTACCTCTCTGTGATCACAAAGATAACTTTATTCTTCAAGGGATCTCTAAATAAATTGGAAATGCAGCTGAGTAATTATGGAGGGCAACAGCTAGGGAAAGACTGTTTTAGTTTACCATTTCCTCTCAGTATTCCTCTATTCCCCAATTCACTCTTCTGAAGTGATTTCTTCCTTTTACATAAACTTTTTTCACAGATTCCTTTTACATTATTTTTGGGATGACCATGATTTCCATTAATTACAGAGTTAATGTTTATAAAATCACTAGAAGTTCTTTGTCTGGGTGTTGTGGTTAGCTCTGGCCCAGCTCCTGCCCCAAGGACTGTGGATGTGGGGGAGACATCCACATGCTGCAGGCCTGTTTTGCTCCCGGTGGAATCTGCTGATGAAGGCTCCTCTGACCAAGAAGACATGAGTGACAGGGAGGAGGAGAGTGTGGGAGACAGCTCAGAACGAGATCAATTATCTAGCTCCTCCTTGGATTCAGAACAAGAGTTAATGATACAGCCACGCATGCGGAGAGCGATGCATAGGCAACAACAACTGAGAGATTATTATCAAAGAAAATGAGGCCACCTGTGGTTGGGTGGGGGCTGTGGTAATTAGTGAGGCTGCTATAAATAGCAGCCTGTGGGTTTGGCCATTGTGGAGGATTATCTGATCGTTGTGTTTTGTGACTGCTTTACTGACTTTGACTTTTTGTGTGCTGATTTTTCCCTGCTTTGAAACTAAACCAGAGCAAAGTGTGTTTCACTTTGTGAAAGAAGAAGGACTGTGAATTGCCTCACAGCTGCAAGTTAAGTATCACAGAACTGATAAGGGACTTGTACAACTTACCAGTTTGTTTGGAGACCAGTGCTCTTTGCTATACCAAAAGAGGGCTTGGTTTAAGTGAATTTTCATTATAAAGAACATTGTTTTAAATTTTCAAACGTGTGTGTGTCTGAAATTTGTACCTGTGAATTTTTGGGACGATTCTACCAGAGAGCCCGACAGAACACTGGGGAGGGGATAAGAAGTAACTACAGAAAGCAAATTCATTCAGAATAGATTGACAACAAAAATTAAAGATAAGGAAGATTCTGAATACTACAATGTATGGGGAAAATTCTATGATTGGTTAGAAAATGAATATGTATAAGTATTATATAGATAAGTAATATAGATTAAATTGGAGGAAAATAAAAAATTGAAGATGGTAGCTCCATGTGATAAAATTAGGCAGCTAAGGAGGCAGCATTAAGGTTAAGTTAATATACCTAGGAAAATATGAGAATTAAGCATAGAAATGTATACTAGGAGAAAAAGTAAGTTTAAGAGAAGCACCGATAATTAAAGGATAAGGGACATGAGTTACCTGTCTGTTTACTATAGGATGTAATCTGAATAGATAGACTCAGGGAAAGGCTAAGCAGGAGACAAGGAAGTATAGAAAAAAAGGAAAGAAGGGGAGAGAAGGAGAAAGAAGGTAGAGGAAAGAGAGAGAGGGAGATAGAAGCAGAGGAGTGATATGAAAGAGGAAAACAAGTGGGTAATTAATATATAAAATGTGCAAATTAAGATATTGGATCATGCACTATTAAATAGAAAGATATAACTATGTGTATTTTGTTAAAAGTTAAATTATATGTATGGATGTATTGTGGAGAAAAACAATACAAACTTTATTTAAGAAAAGAAAGCAAATTCATTCCCCTATTTTTCAATTGGGGAGCTGCAAGACGTCATGTTTATTTTTAAATCAAGATACTTGTCCAACACAATCTACTGAACTTAAAGTAACCACTGTACCCCTAATATTGTACATTACACAAATATGACTTTAACAATCGAGTTGTCGAAGCGTGGAACTCATTACCGGATTCAGTAATGTCAACCCCTAACCCCCAACATTTTTCCCTTAGACTATCCACGATTTACCTCTCCAGGTTCCTAAGAGGTCAGTAAGGGGCGTACATAAGTGCACCAGTGTGCCTTCTGTCCCCTGTCCAATTGTCTCTCCTTTATCTCATATATCTTTTCTTCCTTTCATCTGTCTTCTCTATTTTTTATATCTTTTCTTCTATCTTTTTCTTTATATATATTACTACATGTCTATTCTCTTCAATATGTATTGGATATGGGACAAATAAATAAATAAATAAAAATAAATAAATAAATAAATAAATAAATAAAAATAAATAAATGTTATTGAAAGGAAGCATTCCTGCACATCCAGTCCAAGGTTGCATGCAGTTGCTAAACTTTAAAAGCAAAAACAAAATGAAACTCATAACATTAATTTTGAAATAGTAGCGTGATTTCCCAGTTTTACTACTGTAGCAATATTGTAGGATGGCTTGTGGCATCCACGATACACTCAAAAATGTTGAAACATATGGGACCTTTCAGATTTAACCTAAACTTTTAGCCCTATAACTGATATATGACATTTCACTATATTAAATACACAGTGGATATTGCACTGTTTTATTAAAGCATGTATCCTGAAAGGCAGTTGCATCTAGAAATAATTGAATCAGTATGTCCCAGAGAGTGTTCTACTGAATATGTTACCTCTGACTTTTTCTTAGCTAAAGTAAAATTTCCTTATTAAAACCAGAACTAACTGAACAATCCTGTAATTCTATTTGACCCTTTGTGTTAAGAGCTTTCAAAGGATCAGAAGAGTCAGGAGAGGCAGTTTTTTTAATTCTTCATTTTCAAAGAATAATGCCATGCACCCACCCTCTGCAAAATGTTATGGCATATGACACTGTGTGAGTGTGTGTGTGTGTGTGTGTGTGTGTGAGAGAGAGAGAGAGAGAGAGAGAGAGATATCACATTACAACATATTTTGTATTTATTTCTTATGTTGATCTTTGAAAAAATGAATGGGGAAGGAAGTTGTCTTAAGTTTAATTGGGAAATTATAGTTGCCTATAATAACTTGGAGTAATTCTTCTGTCTTCAATTTAGATTATCATTTTGTAGCATGCTTTCCATTTTTGCTTTTCCCAGCCAGAGTGGGGCATAAGGGTTAGGTCCACTTTTGATTTAGCATAGAATTATGCTCTGAGATTTTTGGGGGCAATCTTTTGATTTTCAGATAACATAGCACCCTGTGCTGTATTTAAATATCTTTCCTGATTTTTTAAAACCAGAAATGAGGAACTATCTTATCTTACTCAGTGTTTACAGATAGGCTCTTAAAAAAAAAAGTAAAAATATCACAACCATGCAATTGAAGCCTCCTACTACCTTTTTTACATGTGGTCGAATAATTTAATGATAATTCTTGGGAGTTTTTCATATTGTGTTGCATGGAACCCTAGGGTTCTGGAAATGACTAAGGGAATTAAAGGTCACTTGAGCTCAACTAATTTTCTGTCTCTATAATTTTGATTTTAATTGGAGGCATTCTGATTTTTTTTAAAAAAAAAATCAGCTCCACATCTTAAAAGTGTTTGAAAAACTCTGTTCTCTTCCTTTTGGCAAACATAATAAACTATATCAAGAAATTACTGCAAGCACAAACTAAATGACAAAGTTAGAAATAAAAAATGTAGCACTGTGCCAACATAAATAGAAGTACACATCCAGGTGAACTAAGTGAACATTCTTGTTCTGTAAACTTTTGTGTTTTTATAGGTGTGAACTGTACACACAGATGTACTACAGCAGAATTTTGGTAAAACCAAAAAAAGAAAGAAAAGAAAGATACTGTACTCATTCTGATTCCATTCAGACAATTATGTCAGTAATCATAAGAAAGTGAATATAGCATCTAGAATATAAGTATGAATTGTTCTCCTTCCTCCACTGACATTCTGTAGCTCCTGTTTTGTTCTTTCTGTACCACAGTGTGGATGTGATGTTTTAAAAGTCATGCTTGTCTGTCCATTATAGAAAAGGTCATTTGTTCCTGTTCACTCCCTATTCCACCTTGCAATAGGTCTTTCTAGCCAATTGTGTACATGTTTATCTTTTTCCTAATGGATCTTTTTGTACCAGAAAATGAGTCCATTAAAGGAGCTGGGAAGAAAGAAAAGAACATCCAGAGGACTAAATAAACAAAAGAAACCGGAAAAAGAAAGTGAAAAACAACAAACTCAGAGATAAGGATTGAAAGAAAAATGAACAAAGAGAATATGATTCAAAGAGAAGCAAAGTAAAAAGCATGAAATGGATAATTGAAGTATTGTTGAAAAAAGCGATTGCTTATTTGCATTGAATTATTATATTAAATTACCACTTAAACATCAGCAAATAAATTGTTATTTCTTTTTTGTATTGTAAGCCACTACATGCTTGTCAGTGAATGTGATATATAAATTAAAGTCAAAACATCAGCAGGAACAAGAGATAATTAAGGTAGAAAACTAAAGTATGTCGAGAAGTAAGGGGAAAACGTAATTCATAATTATAGCTACCCACATAGCTTGAGAAAAACAGTTTTATTGAGCAAGGCATTAAAGAGGTTTTAATTTTTAAAACAGTCTGTCTTTAACAATTGTATTGAGTATCGAGTCTTCGGGGGGGCATACAAATCTAATAAATTATAATAATAATAATAATAATAATAATAATAATAATAATAATAATAATAATAATATACCGGGATGTGAAGAATTGCGAGATATGGGAGAGGGAGGAGATATTTATTAACCTATTAAGTATTATTGTCTGTCTCATAAACTGCATATGGCTTTTTTGTTATGCCCTTTGGTAAAAGGGCATTATATATAAATGGTATTATTATTAAGAAAGTTCCTCTATTTCTTCAAAGATACCAAATTAGAGTGAAATCACCACTTGCTCTATGACCTAAGTGACAAAAGGAACTGTTACAAAAGATTCCAGAAAATATTTCTGAAATCACTACTGAGATTTTAAAATCCAAATTAAGATTATCTAGGTCCTCAGCAGTCTGGATTCAGGCCCGGCTACAGCACGGAAACTGCTTTGGTCGTGTTGATGGATGATCTCTGGCGGGCCCGGGACAGGGGCTTGTCCTCTGTCCTGGTGCTCCTTGACCTCTCAGCGGCTTTCGATACCATCGACCATGGTATCCTTCTGCGCCGGCTGGAGGAGTTGGGAGTGGGAGGCACTGTTCTTCAGTGGTTCTCCTCCTACCTCTCCGGTCGGTCGCAGTCAGTGTTAGTGGGGGGTCAGAGGTCGACCCCGAGGTTTCTCCCTTGTGGGATGCCTCAGGGGTCGGTCCTCTCCCCCCTGCTATTTAATATCTACATGAAACCGCTGGGCGAGATCATCCAAGGGCATGGGGTGAGGTATCATCAATATGCCGATGATACCCAGTTGTACATCTCCACCCCATGTCCAGTCAACGAAGCAGTGGAAGTGATGTGCCGGTGCCTGGAGGCTGTTGGGGCCTGGATGGGTGTCAACAAACTCAAACTCAACCCAGACAAGACGGAGTGGCTGTGGGTTTTGCCTCCCAAGGACAATTCTATCTGTCCGTCCATTACCCTGGGGGGGAATTATTGACCCCCTCAGAGAGGGTCTGCAACTTGGGCGTCCTCCTCGGTCCACAGCTCACATTAGAAAAACACCTTTCAGCTGTGGCGAGGGGGGCGTTTGCCCAGTTTCACCTGGTGCGCCAGTTGCGGCCCTATTTGGACCGGGAGTCATTGCTCACAGTCACTCATGCCCTCATCACCTCGAGGCTCGACTACTGTAATGCTCTCTACATGGGGTTACCTTTGAAAAGTGTTCGGAAACTTCAGATTGTGCAGAATGCAGCTGCGAGAGCAATTATGGGTTTCTCCAAGTATGCCCATATCACTCCAACACTCCGCAGTCTGCATTGGTTGCCGATCAGTTTCCGGTCACAATTCAAAGTGTTGGTTATGACCTATAAAGCCCTTCATGGCACCGGACCAGAATATCTTCGGGACCGCCTCCTGCCGCACGAATCCCAGCGACCAGTTAGGTCCTACAGAGTTGGCCTTCTCCGGGTCCCGTCGACTAAACAATGTCGTCTGGCGGGACCCAGGGGAAGAGCCTTCTCTGTGGGGGCCCCGACCCTCTGGAACCAGCTCCCCCCTGAGATTAGGATTGCCCCCACCCTCCCTGCCTTTCGAAAACTCCTTAAGACCCACCTCTGCCGTCAGGCATGGGGGAACTAAAACACCTCCCCCTTGCCCATGTTGTTTTGTTGATTGATTGACTGTGTGCCTGTTTTTATATATACTGTTTTTATGAGATTACTAATTTTAAATTGTAATTAGATTGGTGGGCATTGGATTTGGTATTATGTACTGTGCTGTTTTTTTATTATTGTTGTGAGCCGCCCCGAGTTTGCGGAGAGGGGCGGCATATAAATCCAATAAATCTAATCTAATCTAATCTTAGTTAATTTTAAAGCAGCAGTAGGCAATCCATATTGCCCTCAGAGAGGATCCGCAATTGGGTGTCCTCCTTGATCCACAGCTGACTTTAGAACATCATCTTTCGGCTGTGACAAGGGGGGCGTTTGCCCAGGTTTGCCTGGTGCACTGGTTGCAGCCCTATTTGGAAAGGGAGTCTCTACTCACGGTCACTCACACCCTTATCACCTCGAGATTCATCTACTGCAATGCTCTCTGCATGAGGCTGCCTTTAAAGAGCGTTTGGAAACTACAAATCGTGCATAATGCAGGCGCATGAGAGTCATGGGCCTTCCTTACCATGTTTCTCCAGCACTCTTCAGACTGCATTGGCTGCTGATTGGTTTCCAGACACAATTCAAAGTGTTGGTTATGACCCATAAAGCCTACATGGCATCAGCCCAGGATTCTTGCAGGACCACCTTCTGCCACATGAGTTCCAGCGATCGATTAGGTCCCACAGAGTTGGTCTTCTCCAGGTCCTGTCAACTAGACAATGTCCCTTGGCGGGGCCCAGGGGAAGAGTCTTCGCTGTAGGGGCTTTGGCCCTCTGGAATCAGTTCCCCCTGGAGATTCATACTGTCCCCAACCTCCTTGTCTTCCGCAAGAGTCTTAAGACTAAGCTTGGGGCGATTAGACTCCAACCGCCTGGCCAATGAATGTCACTTATGGTTGTTGTCTGAATGGGTATGATTGGTTTTTTAATAAAATTGGGTTTTATAGATAAGTATATTTAGTTTTAAATTAATTGGATTTAGGCTACTATATTGTATTGTTTTCTTTTTATATGTTGTAAGCTATCCAGAGTCCTTGGAGAGGGGCAGCATATAAATCAAATCAAATCAAATCAAGATCAAGATCAAGATCAAGATCAAAATCAAAATCAAAATCAAAATCAAAATCAAAATCAAAATCAAAATCAAAATCAAATCAAAATCAAATCAAATCAAAATCAAATCAAAATCAAATCAATATTCCCCAACCATCCCATTTATGTCCCTTCCAGCACTGGGAACAGCAACATGACCAATTTCAGCAGCACAATTCCAGGCTATTTTTGTTTTGGAGAAGGTTAGAATATTTAATATGTCAATGGCAGTGGTGTGCCTTCCAGAAGGTTGGCTTCCATTCTTAGTCTTAGAAAGAAAATATTTTTAAAAAACACCCAATTCCAACCAATCCCCACAAAACTAAGCCACCCCCACCCAAAAACCCCACTTCAAACATAAACCTGCAAAACACAAGAACACAATCAATTGAAACATTCTGGTCAAACCTCTTCACTATATTTATTATGTGATGGCCTCCTAGGATTCTTCAGAAGAATTAGTTATGAGGTCCAGATTTGTTTATTTATTTAATTTAATTTGTTTAATTGATTGATTGATTAACTAATTAATTAATCAATCAATCAATTAATTAAACAATTAATTAATTAATTGGCCGCCCTCCTCCTCACGGGCTCAGGGCAGCTCATGGAATCTTTTTTTATGGTGTAACAAGTGGTATGTAGACAGTCAGATGTTTACACAAACTAAGAGCATATGCGCCAAGACAAATTCCTTGCGTGTCCAATCACACTTGTCCAATAAAATTCTATTTTGTTCTATTCTATTGCAGGAAAAATAAGTATTTTCATTCTGTTTGTAATTATTAACACTTTCTCATTTCCCACTAAATTATTGTATTGTTGCAAAAGAAAAAGTAAAGGAGGGAAGCAGGCAGAAGAACAAGAGATTTATTTAGAAGTCAGAAATATTTGAACATCATAAGATGCGTCTAAAATGAGACCTAAATATAGAGACCAAACTAGTGATCATAGTAAAACAACTACTCTTAGAATTGACAACAAAGCCACTAAAGTTATGAACAGCCATTGTCTTTTAGGATCAATCATCAACAGTAAGGGAAAAGCAGTAAAAATTATGCTGCAGACTGGACTAAGACAATCACAAAGGCCTTAGTGAGCATATTCAAGTATATCTATACGCACAAAAATCAGAATTGCGCAAGCCATGATATTCCCTGTGACACTTGGTTGAAGCTAAAGATGGAATTTAAAAAAGTAACATAAGAAAAGTGTTGATGCTTTTGAACTTTGATGTTGGGGAAACTTCAGTCAAGAAAATAAACAAGTGAATCATCAAATAAATCATCCCACAGTTCTTACTCAAGGCATAAATGACCAACTTCAAATTATCCTACTTCAGATCTGTTATGCAAAGACCTTGCTCTCTGAAGAAGGCTGTAATGCTGGGAAAGATAGAAGGAAAGAGAAGGCAATGACAATTTGCACCAGGATGGATCAATCCAGTTACAACAGTGATGAAGGTACCATTGGTACAATTGAAGGACCAGATTAAAGAAAGATGATCAGGGCGGGGGGAATCTATGTGGTTACTAAGTGCTGACAACAACTTGATGGTGTATAATCAGTCAATCTAAAATAATCAAGAAATTGAAAACAATTATTCAAAATGCCATTGTGCATAAAACCATAACGTTATATGTAGAATCTACATCAGAAGATTCATTTCTAGAAACTGCTAAGTTGCCCCTGGAATAGAATGATCTATAGCATTGATGGTGAACTTATGGCACATGTGCCACAGCTGGCACACGGAGCCATATCTGCTGGCATACGAGCTGTACCCTAGCTCAGCTCCAATGTGCATGCTGGCTAGGTAATTTCTGGTTCACACAGAGGCTCTGGGAGGGCATTTAAACAGTTCTAAATCTTCCTTTTCTTCC
This sequence comes from Erythrolamprus reginae, assembly GCF_031021105.1. Lineage (NCBI taxonomy): Eukaryota > Metazoa > Chordata > Lepidosauria > Squamata > Dipsadidae > Erythrolamprus > Erythrolamprus reginae. The sequence continues at coordinate 65,044,315 of NC_091955.1, forward strand.
TTCTTGGTCCCCTGGATAACTTTTTCCTTGTATGTCTTGTGTTGAGAGCTTTTTACTAGCAAGTAATTAACTCTCGACTTCCTTTAGTCACCACCAATTAAAATGTTACCTGTTTCATGTTCTTTAATCTTTCATATCAGATCTTCCCTTAAAAAAAATTCTTTTTTTTTCTTTTTAATTGCTCTCCTTTGAACTGAACATCAATTTTGTTTAGGATAAGATGCCTAGATTAATGCTTAGTATGTAAAGCAGTCATCCTAATCAATCAAAGGCAAATGCCCATGCTACCTGATTCACAGTGGATATATATAATACTATGCTTAGTATTGCTGTTAGGGTGAACTCTGAATGTGGATGATTTATAATACTCTTATTTGCCTTGAATATTTATTGTCTTGGATGCTACTGAATAGTAGATCCCAGTCAGGAAGTAACTTCCTCAGCTTATTTTCTGCTGTATACAGTAGATCTGGCTAGTTTATTTGCCGGGCATGGAGATGGAAAGTTCCTCCCGACCTTTGTTCTCAGTTCTATTTCATGTTATTCCTCCATAAGCTCAGCTTACCTGTTCCTACATTTCCTCTTTCCACAGTCTGGCTCTCAGGGGTGTCTATAAAATTATTCACGGCAATATTCTTGCCATTTCACAGGACTGTCAAACTACAGTAACCTTGCTACTTCCAGGTTCTTATGCTTACAACACCAGTCCTTGTTTAGATTACAGTGGTACCTCTACTTAAGAAAGCCCCTATTTAAGAACTTTTCTACATAAGAACCAGGTGTTCAAGATTTTTTTGCCTCTTCTTAAGAACCACTTTCTATTTAAGAACCTGAGCCTGGAAAGATTTCCCAGGAAATTTAAGAGCGACACGAAGGCCAGCCAATTTCCTGCCATTATCCCTTTAATCTCAGCCATCTTGGGCTTTTCTGGGCTGCCAGAGAAACCTTTCGGTGGCGCTTAAGGAGGCTTGGGCAGTCCAGAGTGAATGAAGCATTTTCCTTTCTCTGGGCGCTTGGAGAGGGAATAAACCACTTCGTTTGGTGACTCCTTCGCGCTGCCTCCCATACACCAGACACGAGGTTGCCTCCTGGAGTGTCTGGGTGTGGAAAGGCAAACTGAGGAGTCACCACTGTGAAGAAAATGCGCTGGCTACAAAGCAAGTTTTCAGCATGGGAAGGAAGAGGAAGCAGGTAGTAGCAGCAGCAACCGCCTTTCGGTCAAAGGAGCGGGAGGTCCCCCCCTCTCGCCCATCTGGGTTTCTCTCTCTGGTGCAGTATATGGGAGGCAGCCTCGCGCTGAATGTATGGGAGGCGTGTGCTCCTCCTCACCACCTCAGAGTCCCTCTTTTTTAAAAAAGTTTTAAAGGTTTTTTTTAAAGCCTTAAAGTCCCTGGGGTTTTTTTAAGCCTTAAAGTTTTGGATTTTTTAAATTCCCCTCACCTCACCTTCTTCCTTTGGCAGCAACTATCCTCCTCCTCTTCCTTCTCCTTAAAACCCACCTCTGCCGTCAGGCATGGGGGATCTGAGATAACTTCCCCAGGCCTATATTATTTATGTTTGGTATGTTGTGTGCATGTTTTTTAAATTATGGGGTTTTAGTTTTAATTATTAGATTTGTATTGTACATTGTTTTTTCTATTACTGTTGTGAGCCGCCTCGAGTCTACAGAGAGGGGTGGCATACAAATTTAATAAATAAATAAATTAATTAATTAATACCTCCCTAGTCCTAAATTGTATCCCTCTGTTAATGCAGGTCACTAATCAGTGACTGATTAGGGCCCACAGAGTTGGCCTTCTCCGGGTCCCATCGACTAGACAGTGTCAGCTGGCAGGGCCACGTGGGAGGGTCTCCTCTCTAGCAGCTCTGGCTCTCTGGAACCAACTGCCCCTAGAGATCTGTACCCAGGGCCGCCGATAGACCGGTACTACTGGGAGTGGCGTCAGGGGCCCGGCCAAATTGAAAAATGGGGGGCCAGCAGGGCCGCCATCAGGAATTTTGGGGCCCCATACAGCCTAAGTGTCTGCCCCCCCCCGCCATTTTAAAACTTTTAAGTCACCAAGCGACTCCATCCCCGGGGATCATTTCCCGCTTCACGCCAAGCGAGGCGGTCCCATAGGCCAGTGTTTCCCAACCTTGGCAACTTGAAGATATCTGGACTTCAACTCCCAGAATTCCCCAGCCAGAGAACGCTGGCTGGGGAATTCTGAGAGTTGAAGTCCAGATATCTTCAAGTTGTCAAGGTTGGGAAGCACTGCCATAGGCTATTTCAGGAACTGGGTTAAGTCGATTGTGTGGACTCGTCCAGGAGAAAAAAAGAAGCGGGAGCGGCGAGGGAACGAAAGATCCTCCTGGCATCGGTCAGGTGGAGCGAGGCTTATTTATGGCTCCTTGGCACTTCTCCCTTCTTGGAAGAGGCCTTGTTGACAAAACCATGTGCTTTCTAGTGAGGGGAGTGGGGAGGGGGATCCCACACCCGGCAGCCACCGGCCAGGAGCTGGAAAGGACGAGGGGAGAGAAAAAGCAGGGTACCAGCAGTCGGGTGGGTGTTTTGAGGGGGCACTCCCATCTGGAAGGAAGGGAAGAAAGGTGAGGGCGAGCTATGAAGGAAGGAAGGAGGAAGGAAGGACTTCCGAAAAGCTGTGAAGACCTGGCTTTGCCGGCAGGCCTGGAGCCGTTGAGCAATACCATCTAGCTCCGGCCAAGAATGAAATAATGTTTTATTTTAAGGGTTTAAACTTTTTAAATTGTTTTTAATTGTTGTACACCACCCCGAATCCGGAAGGAGTTGGGTGGCTTAGAAATCTAATAAATGAAATGAAATGCAATGCAATTTAGGATTAAATTAGCTTTTTTCGGTGTTGTTGCCAATATCAATTGGTGATATCATGTATCAGGAGCCGAGGTGGTGCAGTGGGTAGAGTGAAGTACTGCAGGCCGCTAAAACTGACTGCTAGATCTACAGGTCAGCAGTTCAAATCTCATCACCGGCTCAAGGTTGACTCAGCCTTCCATCCTGCCGAGGTGGGTAAAATGAGGACCCGGATTGTGGGCGGCAATATGCTAGCTCTGTTAAAAAGCGCTATTGCTAACATGTTGTAAGCCACTGTGAGTCTAAAAAAGATATTGAATAAATGAATAAATAAATAAATAAATAAATAAATAAATAAATAAACAAACAAACAAACATCAAACCCGTGTTGTAAAACAGGTATCAAGAATAACAGAGGGTTATGTAAAGCACAAAATGATAATAACAGGAAGGCTTTTGCTGAATTTTATTAAAGGTAGGACAAGGACAATAAGGATGAAGAATTTTCTCCAATATTGCAGATTTCAAACTAATTAGTATGCCGAGGAGATGAGGCAGGACATCATCTGCTATACTGTAGCAGAAGTAAAAGAAACAGTAAGAAGCGACCTGAACTCAAAGGTCGCTCAAATGCATTGGAAGTTACAGTGTCATAAAAATCCTGGGGAGGAATCTTCAGATTGCAACAGGTGACTAAATTGAGGGATTACTGACCCTGTCACTCTCTTCTCTGTCATGACAATATTTTTTCTTGTTCCCATTGTGACAGCAGTGCTTTGCTGCCCTGTTAACAAGGCTCGCTTACATGTAAAATCCTTAACTGTATCAGTCATAAATTCCCAAGATATCAGCTATCTCCTAGAATGCTGTTATTTGTTATTTGGAAAAACCGTAGGTACCGTCTAGGTTTAGAAGTTATGTTTTCCTTATATTCTTTACCTTGTGATAATCAACTCACAGGATTTTTAAATTTACGATTTTCAGGGATATAGTTGTGGTGCATATTTCTGCAAACCAATTATTAGAAAGGTTTCAATTAGAGCAGAATTAATAATATATAGATTTAAAAAACAAACAAACCCTGAAGGTGATACACGTTTGGAGAAAGCAAACAGATACAAATTTTAATTGAAATGACCATTCATCTTTAAAATGCTTATAATTTCGATAGCATATAACATAGATACATTGTTTTAGATGGCTTGGAATTATATTGCTCTATTGTTTTTATTGTTTTAAAATGTGTTTTTAGTATTTTAATTATAATCTATTTTTTTAAATTGTAAACTGCCCAGAGTTACTGACTGATAGAGGAAGCTATAGAAATGAATGAATGAATGAGCTACTTTCCACATCTTTGGTATATTTTTTTCAGTAAGCACCAATAACACATGGGTTTTAAAATAAGTTATCAAACAAATGTCCCATTAGCTAAAGCTTACATTTTTAAAAAAAGAAATCTGAATCATGGTCAAAAGAATATGAGCATTGAAGCAAGCATACATATCAGTTGAGGAACCACGGGCTTGAATAGAGTAGAATTAGGTAGTAGAATTCATAAACAAAACAATATTACCATTTTAAAAAACCACCTCCTTCTTAATAACCCTGTAATCCCTTAATCTGTGGTAGAGTCAGAGCAACTAGATCAGTGATGGCAAACCTTTGTTTCTTTGGGTGCCAAAAGAGTGTGGGCATGTGCTATCATTTATTTATTTATTTATTTTATTTATTAGATTTGTATGCTGCCCCTCTCCGTAGACTCATGCATGCGCGAGTGCCCACACCCATAATTCATTGCTGGAGAGTGCAAAAACAGCTTCCCCCACTCCCCCTGGAGGCCCTCTGGAGGCTGGAAATGGCCTGTTTTCCAACTACTGGTGGGCCCAGTAGGCTTGTGTTTCACCCTCCCCAGGCTCCAAAGGCTTTCCTGCAACTGGGTGAGGTTAAAATACCCTCCCTATCCGCCAAGAGGCTCTCTGGAAGCCCATAATACCTATGTGCTTGCCAAAAATCAGCTGGCTGGCCCACATATGCATGTTGGAGCTGAGCTAAGGTAACAGCTCACATGCCAGCAGATATGGCTCCATGTGCCACCTGTAGCACCCATGCCATGGGTTCGCCATCACTGGAGTAGATGGAGCTGAATGTTTACTTGTCAGGTGCCCTTCTGACACCTACAAGGAGCTCACAGCACTTTTTTGTCCTCTGAGACCTAGGAAGGAAACATCTGCCACTATCCAGGATTGAACTCTCAACCTTCTGAGTTGGAAGCGAACATCTTCAACACTTGGCAACCATGTTGCTTACACACATTTTTAAAAAAGTATTATCATTGACTCCATTTATTGGTATATTGAAACGTTATGAAAGACAGCCTTCTTCAACCTGATGTCCTACAGATATGTCTTCTTCAACCTGATGTCCTACAGATATGCTGTAATCCAATTAATTTAGAGGACAGCAGGTCAAAAAAGACTGCTGAAAAAGGGAACATCCCAGGAGATGTTTTTGATGGGGCTAGAATAGTGTTACTACGTGCAAAATTATCCTATTCAACCTTTACTAACTTGCTGCCTTCCAACTATATTAGATTATAACCTCTGCAACCCCTGGGTAAACATAGGATCAGAATGCATAATTTGTTTTAAAAGTAGTCAGAGAATAAGCTTCCCACAGACCACCTACAGTATATTAGGATGCAATGACTGGAAATGCATTATATGGAGGAACAGAACTAACTGGCAAAAATTAACTGCTGATGATTAACATTTAACACTGAAATGTGCCCATCAATTTACATGAGGCCAAACCGAGGCTGTTCTTTTATGATGTGGTGAAAAAAGTCAAAACAACTCTTGGGGGGAAATTAAAGTAAAAACCCTTTAAAAATTGGATTAGTGCATTTTCTCAGAACTGCCTCTATTTAGATTCGGAGCCTGCAGGCTGTGTTTTCTTGCCTGTTTGTTTTAATGAAATTATTGCATGGCATCCAGCGCTGAACCATTTGCAGATAATAAGTACAGTCATCATTTGTGCATTTACAATCTCTTAGTGCATTGTTCCCAATTTTAAAATAACCTTTGCAAGAATAAGGGCTGTCAAGCTCCTTTATCTGGCTAGAATTATAAAGAATCTAATGCAGATTTTTTTTGAGCCTCCTAGATTTGCCTTCAAAACAGCTTGTTCCCCTGCCCCCATTGCAGTCAGCAACACCCCCTGAGCTTTAGACTGTCAGTGCAAATATTTGAGGTTTGGCACAGATGACTTACAGCCCACTCAAGTGACAGTGAAATGGTGCCAATCGTTAAATGCTAGGGCTTGGACCGTGGAGAGAGCCACATTTATGGATGGCAAAATACAACCACTTCTTTCTGACATTAATCCATTCCTCATCACATAGAAACACCCAGGAATGGTTGTTCTTGACCACTCTGTGACTTGGAGGAGCAGAAAGCTTTGTGGAGCTGAGTTCACCTGATTCCTTTCTACCCTGTTCAGACAGTCTGTGCGTCTCTGTCTCTTAATTAAGCTGGAAATAGTGGCAAGCTGATGGATTTGCTTTGAGCAGAGGGCGAAATGCCTCTGCTATCCCCAGAGAGCATATTAGAGCAAGCCAAATAGACTAAGGATTTCAGTTAGCTAATGAAGGAAAATTGACACAGAAAGAGAGAGCGAGAGATAGAGAGGGGTGGAGGGAGGAGGTGGCAAAGACAAGAATAGGCAGAGAAGGAATGACCAGTTGAAAGGGACAAAAAAAAGATATATATACAGAAGGACAAAGAATAAAGAAAACTGAAAGAAAATCACAGAAGATGAATAGCTATTAGTTGGAACTAGAGAAGAGTAAGTTCAGTTCAGGACATTCTCTCTCTCTCTTTATCTTAAAGGAAGCTACATTTGCTTAACAGTGAACACATTCACTAAACTCAGTCCTGATAATCTTAAAAAACAATGTTCAGCTTTTATCTGAAGACTACAATATGTAGTTGAATATGCATTCATTAGAATCCATATAAGCAAACTGTCACTAAGTATTTCCCAGAACCATTTGCAGAACAAATAGATTTTAATTTTTGTTAAATGAAATGACAGCTACTTCTCCTATTTGGTTCCACCAGTTTTTGGTGCCATTGAATTCAGCCCATACTGCTCTTATTTTATTCATACAACTCTTCCTGCTTCTCTTTCTCAAAATGGTTACATACTACAAACTTTTAATTCCTATATTTTTATTTTTTCATATTATATCAATTTTAGTTAACATTCAGATTAAAGATTTAAAGATGAAATCTGGATGCTTAAAAGCTTGATAGTAGTTTGGATTGGTCCTAATATATGAGTTTTTTGGACCTATTAACCAATAGATTAATGCCTGTCTAATTCATTTGTCCTATTTTCAAGCCAAATAACAACCGAATCTTAATTCTAAGATTCTGGCTTCAATCCACCAACCCTCCAGTAAGATTTATATCCCACAAAGTCTTCATTCAGTGATTGCACTTGTGGTCATAGTTCCCTCTAAGCTGAGCAGTGAGCAATCGCTCACTTAAAAATCATCATCAACTCAGAGTTTTCCAAACCTGCCCAGAAGCCGAGAGGGAAAGAGTGAGAGGGAAGGAGAGAGAGAGGAAGAGAGGAAGAGAGAGAAACAGATAGAAAAAAGAGAGGAAGGAAAAGAGAAAGAAAAAGAATGGGAGTAAGGAAGAAAGAAAGAAAATCAAAATCTAGTTTGAAACTAGCTCAACTATTTAAGTGGCATTTTGATAGACTTCCGGGTGGAGCCCGATCGCGCCGGAGGAGCGGAGGCTGAGCTCCGGCACCGCGGTCCTTCTTTCCAGCCTGCAGGACGCGGTTTCGCGTGGTGCCGACTCTGGAGGGATCGGCACAGGACAGGGGGTCTCCCGGACACCCTGGGACGGATCGCCACGGTCCCGGGGGCGAGGGATAGCCCCGCAGCTGCAGGCATGGAGAGCTGTGCCCAGGCGGCTGCCTGGACACAGCCGTAGCGGTCGCCGACAGCGGAAGGTCAAAAAAATAGAAGAAGTCTACAAATAATTGATCAGCAGAAAGAGGAGACTCACAGCACCACACGGAATTCCTTTGGTATCTTCACAAGTTTGGGAAAAAGAAGATGTTTTCAACTCTAAGGCGAATATAACAAAAGAAGAAAACTGTAAGTGATATCCATCCGCGGTGGAGAAGATCAGCCGGAACTACTTGCCTTTGTTACAACTGAGTATAACTTTCACTTTTTTTCTGCTACTTAAGATTATAGTGTGGTGTGTCTACTTTCCCTTTTCTTCGTATATTTTTTCTTGTTACAATTTTTTCTCTTCTAAAACTAAAGTTTGACTTGGAAATCATGGAGTGAATGAAGTAAAATATATTAATCAATTGAGCATTGTGGAACTAATGAACTGAACTAATGCAGATAAAATAAAGACCCAAATTTCACCCCTTGCATACTAGCGATGCAGGAGTAAACGTGTGGTGGTGCTTGCTTTGTGATTTCATGACATATATTTTGTCATTTTGATATTGATAGAGTTGCCCTATTATGAGCTCACTGTTATAGACACACAGTACAATATTTTATTTTGAAATTCTCTGAGGCAAAACAGGGTGGGTTTTTTATTTGTTTGTTTGTTTGTTTATTTATTTATTATTTCTGTGCCGCCCAGTCCCGAAGGGACTGCTGCTCAGACACTATACTTTTCCGCCCATCCCCCCCAAAAAATTAGAGGGAACACTGGTTGTGGTGGCTCATTTTACCTTGTTAAGTTTTTAACTCAGCATTAAATTGGTGCTACTTGATTGCATTAATTCTATGTCACAAGTCTCAGAGGTTGCCAAATTCCCTAGATAAGTAAATGAATATGGTAATATCATGTTGCTGTCCGCAATAGATATCCCAGGGCAGTGATGGTGAACCTTTTTTTCCTTGGGTGCCAAAAGAGCGTGCGTACACACTATCGCACATGCACGAGTGCCCACACCCACTGTAAGGTTTATAAATTAAGCCCAGGAGGCTTATGTTTCACCCTCCCAGGCTTCAAAGGGTTCCCTGGAGATGAGGGAGGGTAAAAATGCCCTCCCCTATCCCTCTGGAGGCTCTCTGGAAGCCAAAAATGCCCTCCCAGAGCCTCTGTGCGAGCCAAAAATCAGCTGGATGGAACATACATACACATTGGAGCTGAGCTAGGGCAACAGCTCGCATGCCAGCAGATATGGCTCCATGTGCCACCTGTGGCACCCATGCCATAGATTCACCATCACTGTCCTAGGTTGAATCTTTTTGGCACCAAGTGCCCAAACTGGAATGCACGTGCATGTGTGCATGCGCCAGAGTGCTGGAAACCCAAAGATCAGCTAGTTGGCGCATGCATGTCTAGTTGTCAGTCCTTTTTTGGCCTGTTTTTCAGGCCATTTTTCAGCACTCCAGTGTCCATAAACACCAGCTGGCCAGTGTGTGCATACCTGTTTTTTTGCTGATTTTTCAAGCCATTTTGTGGGCTGTTTTCAGGGCAAAAACACCCCCCACAATGGCTTGAAAATGGCCCCAAAAGGGCCTGGTTTTGCACCAGAAACCAGAAGGGCAACTCGTGATGGTGCACATGCCTACAGAGAGGGCTGTGCATGCCACTTCTGGCACATGTTCCATAGGTTAGCCATCACAATCCTAGGGGTTTCAACAGGATAATTACCCACCCTTTCACAACTTTATAATTTTATCCCTGGATACTGAATTCATTTTATGGTTTCAGGTGCCTATCAGTCCATTACCTGTTCATGATGTTCAATGCCCATGCTGATGGTGTTTACGAGGATTGCAATCATGATTCCACGGTTGAAGTATTTGCTTTCCACGATTCCCCTTAGTTTGACTCTTACTTCTTGCCACATATCATTGCAAAGCACGAGCTGTCCTCTCTCTTCTTCATCATCCTCTTCTTTTTCCAAATCTGTCTTAGATTCCATGTCTCCTTTCCTTCCATCTCCCTCTTGGTCACAGGCTTTTTCTCCATCTTCCTGATCTGAATTGACACTATCGAGCACAGAAAGTCTTTGGGTTGTTTCCTGTTGGACCTTATAACATTTGGGGCAGTTGCTGGGTTCAGAGACCAATGTCTTGGTAGTAGGCTGACCAAGTCCTTGAGGCACATAATCAATAGAAGAATGTTTCCGGCAACGTGCTGGTTAATAATACACAAAGAGATAAAATGTAAGGCTTAATAATTCCCTTTTTGTAATACAATTCTGCATCTCAATATTTAATTATGCAAAGCAAATGGGTTGTTGGCCATTTTAATGGAGAAGAAAATGAAGCACTGGAACCCTTAGAGTTAAACATCTCATCAGAGACTTTAAATGGAGATTGCTTGTCTCTAAGAGATACGCTCTACTTCAGCCACAATAGATTGTACTCAATTGTGTTCAGCTACATAGCACGGATGGAATAATTCTCTAGACTGCAAGAATCATTAAATAAGGGCCATGACCTATATGTAACATATTGGAGGTTAAAAAAATATATATTGAAAGCTAGTTTCTTTAAAAACTAGGGCGGCTTATTGATCCCATAACAAAAAATATTTCAAATATTATATATTGTGCATATAAAACGTGGTAAGTCTGACTTTGCTACTACATAATATGTCAAATCATCCAAAAAAGCTTATCTTGGCAAATGGAGCAGAACTAGATAGGCATATGTGACTTGACAAGCATATGATTTTTTTTTTTAAAGTAGCACTGACAAAGTCACATTTTGCTGATTTTCTACAACTAAAATAGTTTTGTAGGACCTGAAAAAAAGGCCATAGCTTGATGATAATCACATGCATTGCAGGAAAAAAGGCCACTAGATCACATGAGACATTAGTGGTTATGAAGGCAATCTTGTGAGAATTGAGTGGAAACATATCAATCTTCTCACATGGAATTCTGGAGATGACTGGCTAGATAGAACAAATAATAATAATAATAATTCATTGATGTCCCTCTACCACAGTGGTTCTCAATCTGGGGGTCGGGATCCTTTGGTGGATCAAATGATCATTATACAGGGATTGCCTAAGACTATGGGAGAAGACAAATTTCACATGGTGTTAGGAACTAAAGCTTCTATTCTGGTGCCTTGGAACATATTTTTACAATCTGAACAATCAGGCATTTACAGTGAGGGGCCCCTCTGACCTTCCTGCCAATCAGCTTAAAGCTCTGTTGGAAGAATTGGTGCTAGACTTATGGTTGGGGGCAGTGGTGGGCTCCTACGGGAATGATCAAGAATGCAGTTCCGGTAGAAAAATTTGGAGCTCCACCCCATAGCACCCAATTTGCACTGAAAGATGTTGAAACAAAATGCAGAAGCCATGCCCACTGTGTGGTAGTAAAAATTTTGGTCACCACTACATGAGGGGTTGTGGTATTAGAAGGATTGAGAACCACTGCTCTACCAGATGATATTATAGTTGAGAAAATATTGCAAAATATTGGGAATTGCTGATTGAAGTTTAATGTTTATAATTTTAAATACATTCTGCAGAAAATGGAAAAGAAGTGTCTAATGACTGATGCCTTGTATAGGTAGTCTTATGACTGTCTTTTTTTTGTAGTAGCTGTTAGGCAAATCACCATGGTCATTAAGTAAAACCACAATCATTAAATAAACCTATTGCGGGCAATGGCTGTTTTCTGCTGGAATATGGAAGGAAATGTTGAATTCCAGCTAAAAGATCATATATTGTGGTCATATAATTATGGAGTGCTGTAAATGGCTGTAAATACAGTAATACCTCAACATACGAACTTAATTGGTGCAAGGAGGAGGTTCGTAAGACGAAAGGTTCGTAAGACGAAACATTGTTTCCCATAGGAAACAATGTAAAGTCAATTAATCCGTGCAACCCAAAAACCCCTGCAAAAAAACGGCTTTTGGCGACTGCTGGGAAGCCGCGCGGCTATTGGGAAGCCGCGCGGCTGTTTTAAAAGGTGACAGCCAGCCTGGGGGGCTTCCCAGCTGTCTCCTGAAGCCGAATGCAGAAGTTCGGCTTTGGCGTTCGGCTTCAGGAGACAGCTGGGAAGCGGCGTGGGTGTTTTAAAAGGTCGCAGCCGGTCTGGGGGGCTTGCCAGCACCCCCCCGAACCCAGGTTCGGGGTTCGGGGGGGTGCTGGCAAGCCCCCCAGGCCCCCCAGGCCCCCCAGGCCCCCCAGGCCCCCCAGGCCCCCCAGGCCCCCCAGGCCCCCCAGGCCCCCCAGGCCCCCCAGGCCCCCCAGGCCCCCCAGGCCCCCCAGGCCAGCGGCGACCTTTTAAAACACCCGCGCCGCTTCCCAGCTGTCTCCTGAAGCCGAACGCTAAAGCCGAACTTCCGCGTTCGGCTTCGGGAGACAGCTGGGAAGCGGTGCGGCTGTTTAAAAAGGTCGCAGCCGGCCTGGGGGGCTTGCCAGCACCCCCCGAACCCTGAGCCCGGGTTCGGGGGGGGTGCTGGCAAGCCCCCCAGGCCAGCTGCGACCTTTTAAAACACCCGCGCCGCTTCCCAGCTGTCTCCTGAAGCTGAACGCTAAAGCCAAACTTCCGCATTCGGCTTCGGGAGACAGCTGGGAAGCGGCGCGGGTGTTTTAAAAGGTCGCAGCCGGCCTGGGGGGCTTGCCGGTTCGTAACTCGAACAAAGTTCGTAAGAAGAGGCAAAATTTTGCTGAACCCCGGGTTCGGTTCGGGAGGTTGCTGGGAAGCCCCCCAGGCCAGCTGCGACCTTTTAAAACAGCTGCGCCGCTTCCCAGCTGTCTCCCGAAGCCGAACATGGAAGTTCGGCTTTAGCGTTCGGCTTCAGGAGACAGCTGGGAAGCGGCGCGGGTGTTTTAAAAGGTCGCAGCCAGCCTGGGGGGCTTCCCAGCAACCTCCCGAACCGAACCCGGGGTTCAGCAAAATTTTGCCTCTTCTTACGAACTTTGTTCGAGTTACGAACCGGCATCCGGGAGGCTTCTGGGAAGCCCCGCCGCCCGGCTGTCACCTTTTAAAACAGCCGCGCGGCTTCCCAGCAGTCTCCGAACGCCGGTTCATAACTCGAAAAAAGTTCGTAAGAAGAGGCAAAATTTTTCTGAACCCCGGGGTCGTATCACGAGTTGTTCATAAAACGAGGGGTTCGTATCTTGAGGTACCACTGTATATGCCCAAAATACATGATGTGACTGTGGGATGAGCAGCCATTAAAACTTCAAATTGGTGTCATAAGTACTTTTGGAGCGGGTGTCATCATAACTTCAAACAGTCACCAGTCATAAGTCAAGAACTATCTATAGCAGTGATGGCGAACCTATGGCATGGGTGCCACAGGTGGCATGCGGAGCCCTATCTGTTGGCACACGAGCCGTTGCCCTAGCTCAGCTCCAACATGCATGAGTGTGCCAGCCAGCTAATTTTTGGTTCACACAGAGGCTCTGGGAGGGCGTTTTTGGCTTCCAGAGAACCTCTGGGGGGACGGGGGAAGTCGTTTTTACCTTCCCCCGGCTCCAAGGAAGCCTTTGGAACCTGGGCCCACCAGAAGTTAGGAAACAGGCCATTTCCAGCCTCCAGAGGGCCTCCGGGGGTTGGGAAGCTGTTTTTGCCCTCCCCAGGCATTCAATTAGGCACTTGCGCATGCGCGATAAAATGCACCCACGCTCTTTCGGCACCGGAGGAAAAAAGGTTCGCCATCACTGATGTATCACTGTATGATATACAGTGAGGGTCTAGCCCTTCCCACAACCCAACGCTTCATTTGCCAGGCTTAATTTATAAACCTTACAGTATTGCTTCCGGTCTTTTCCATTCACTCTCTGTTTGGCAGTGCCTGGTTCTGTTTGCCCGAGACGACGATCCTGCAGGCTGTTGTAGAAGCCCAGGGTACGACGCTTAGCTTTACGAACAATGTGGCAGACATATTGGAAGATCTCTTCGTAACAATCTCCTGGTTCCATGTAGCTGGCCACAGTGCTGGACGACAGGTACCGAGCTCGCTGCTCTTGCATCAGTTGGTGTTCTCGTTGCTTGGTCTCGGAAAATTGGGTGGCAATGACGACTAGGCACAGATTGATCATAAAAAAGGAGCCCACCTAAGAAACAAGAGAAAAGGCGGATAACGCATTAATGGGTACGTGTGTGTGTATGGGTGGGTGGTGGTGATTAATTTTTTTTTAAAAAAAAACCCAAGGCATATAACACTGATGTGTGTATTTATGTGTGTGTGTGTGTGTGTGTGTTATCTAGAGCAGTGATTTTCAACCTTTCTTGAGCCGTGGCACATTTTTTACATTTACGAAACCCTGGGGCACATTGAGCGGGGGGGGGGGGGGAGAGGGGAAGAGGGGCTGCTAAAAAAAGTTTGGACAAAAAAATTCTCTCTCTCTCTTCCTCCCTTTCGCTCTATTTCTCTCTCCCTCTTTCTTTCTCTCTCTCTCCATCCCTCTTTCTTTCTCTTCCTTCCTCTCTTTTTTGCTCTCTTTCTCTCTCCCTTCCTCCCTCCCTCTATGTCTTTCTCTCTCTCTTCTTCCCTCCCTCTCTTTCTCTTTCTCTCTCTTGCTTTCTCTCTCTCTTTCTCTCTTTCTTTCTTTTTATTGTTCTCTTTCTCTCTCTTGCTTTCTCTCTCTTGTTCTCTTTCTCGCTTTCTCACTCTTTCTCTCTTTCTTTCTCTCTCTTCCTTTATTTCTCTCTCTGAGCTTCGCGGCACACCTGACCATGTCTCGCGCACACTAGTGTGCCACGGCACACTGGTTGAAAAACACTGATCTAGAGCAGTGTTTCCCAACCTTGGCAACTTGAAGATATTTGGACTTCAACTCCCAGAATTCCCCAGCCAGCGAATGCTTAACTTATTGAAGTTAAACTCCAAAATGCAGTATTTGGGGAAAAAATTGTCTTGGAAAAAGTTGCTATGCAGGAATCATAACCTGACATACTCACTACTTCTTTCTAGTAAGAATTTCTATAAATAGGAAGACAAGAAAACCAAAAAAAAAAAAAAAGGAAGTTAAAATACATGTTTGGAATTAGAATGAGCTTTCAAAATCCTTGCTCAAAGGAAATAGAAAAAGAAAAGCACTAGTTAGCCAAATTCTCAATTGTTATAAGAGATCAATGTAATTCAAACAGCCTATGCAAGTATTCAGATTCAAAACAGGAAAGGTCCTTTGATCCCAGCAACAGTGCATTTGCTGTACTTGACAACAAGCACTGAAGAAAGCAACTTTTTAAGATGTTGCTGACGGATGTTGTGAGTGCATTCACACTACATCCGAAGCACCTTTCCTGCTTTGGCTTCAAATACCGCACATACAGTGGTACCTCTACTAAGAACGCCTCTACTTACGAACTTTTCTAGATAAGAACCTGGTGTTCAAGATTTTTTTGCCTTTTCACAAGAATCATTCTCCCCTTACAAACCTGAGTCTCCAAAACTGTAACTAGAAAAGGCAGAGAGAAGCCTCTGTGGGGCCTCTCTAGGAATCTCCTGGGAGGAAACAGGGCCAGAAAAGGCGGGGAGAAGCCTCCATGGGGCCTCTCTAGGAATCTCCCATAGACCAAACAATATAGGGGAAGAGCCTTCTCTATGGGAGTCCCGACACTCTGGAATCATCTCCCCCCGGAGATTCGCACTGCCCCCACCCTCCTTGCCTTCCGAAAGAGTTTAAAAACTCATCTTTGCTGCCAGGCTTGGGGCTTTTAGATCTTCCCCCTGACCAATGAATGTTTTTAAGTATGATTGCTGAATGATTGGTTTGATAGGGTTTCTTTTTAATTAAATTTAATGGTTGTTTTTTAATGTATTATTAATTGGATTCATATTATTGTTCTGTTTTTGTACATGCTGTGAGCCGCCCCGAGTCCTCGGAGAGGGGCAGCATACAAACCCAATTAAATAAATAAAATAAATACAGTAATACCTCATCTTACGAACTTAATTGGTGCCGGAAGGTGGTTTGTAAGGTGAAAAGTTCGTAAGACAAAACATTGTTTCCCATAGGAAACAATGTAAAATGAATTAATGCATGCAAGAAAAAAAACCCACCGCCGCCCAGCTGTCACCTTTTGAAACTGCCAGGGGGCTTCTTGGCATCCTCCCGAACCCAAACGCCAAACCCGAACTTTTGCCAAACTTCCAGGTTCGGCATTTGGGAGGCCGCCAAGAAGCCCCGCCGCCTGGCTGTTAGCTTTTTAAAAGAGCCACGAAGCTGTCGGGCGGTCGGGAGGCTAGAAAGGAGGTGAGGAATCCCAATAGGGAATTCCATGGGTGGAGCTTTGACGTCACAAAGACGTCCTTCCTGGCCAGCCGAACTTCTGGGTTCGGCATTCGGGAAAATGCCGAGAAGCCCCCGGCTGTTTCAAAAGGCACCAGCTGGGCAGCGGGGCTTCTCGGTGGCCTCTCGAACGCTGAACCCGGAACTTCGGCAAAAGTTCGGGTTTGGCATTCAGGTTCGGGAGGACGCCAAGAAGCCCCCTGGCTGTTTCAAAAGGTGACAGCTGGGCGGCGGGGCTTCTTGGCGGCCACCCAAACCCGAACTTTTGCCGAATTTCCGGGTTCGGCGTTCGGGCGGCGGGTTCGTAAGATGGAAAAAGTTCGGAAGAAGAGGCAAAAAATTTCCGAACCCCGGGTTTGTATCTCGAATTGTTCGTATGGCGAGGGGTTCGTATCACGAGGTACCACTGTACATTTAACAATTCTAAAGCACCCTGTTGTTCTTCACGTGTTTGCAGATCAGTGAATGAGCTAATACTATTGTAATAGATTTCATAAATCTTGCAAAGTATGCGAGATGGAAAGAACTTTAAATTACAATACATCTAGCCTCAGCAGGTGGCCATCTAGCTTGCCCTCCTTCAAAAGCTTCCAGCAAGTAGGAATCCCCCAGTTTTAAAGCAAAGTCTTCCATTTCTAACAATTGACGCCGATAGGAATTTCTTCCTGATATTCAGCCCAACCACTTTAAAATAGCTGTCAAAGCCTTTTAAAAAACACTATTTTATTTTGAAACAGTGACCTGTTCTGATGCTGAAGCTGTCCAGGAAAGGCTTAGTTTTTCAAAGGCTAATTCAAGTGCTAGCAGAGACCTGGCCCCTTTGAAATGCTAAAAGTGAATGAAATGACTATCTGATGGAGCCTTCTGGCACCTTTGTCTAGGTGACCTGCGCAGCAAGAGTAGAAGGGCATCATGGTCTATTGTTCTCTGGATAATTATGTTTGAAAGATTCTAGGTGGGAAAACAGTAACTCTTTTCCTCCTTTTATGAGCTGAGGAGATGGCAGTATTAAATCCGCCCTTTATTTTCTGTTACCTCTTCCCAGCCTGCGGTTTGTACAGTTGCTCTTTAGGTAGATTGAACTTTGAAAGATATTTAGAAAGATGCTTATTTGTTATTTTTACCCTGACATTTATGTCATTTTACACAGGATAATAGCAAATATTATTTTGTTTATGGGAAGAAGGCTACAGGATAAGTAATGGATGGTGGGGAAAAAATAAATTCAGTTTATTGTTTGCTGTAAATTGGAATGACACAAGGATCTACATCCTCTTTGTAAAAAAACCCAAAAACTTTCATAACATTTAATTTAAGAAGAAGAATGTAAATGATATTAGCATAATACCAGAACTACCATTATTAATATCCTTCTTAAGTTTTTTAAATAAGAATAAATATTGTTATCTTGTATGTTTTAAAAACAAACATACAATGTTATTGTTGTTGTACTAGAGAATAAAAACAGGCTTACAAATCTAAATACACACACATGTATGTATGTATGTATGTATGTATGTATGTATGTATAAATTCATAAATATATGTGTGTGTGTGTGTGTGTTCTTTTGAGAGCAGAAATTCAGAAATTCATTTTTAATGTGTTCACAGAAAAAAAGTGACGATAAAATTTATCTTCTCTTAAGTCATAGAATGGAATCGAACACACTCATAGGCAGGAATGGCGTTTTCCAGATTTTAAAGTATTTCATTTTAGCAGTATTAAACCCATTTGAGGCTTATACTATAAAATTTCTATTGCATTTCTAGAATTTCATCCCAAAATGGCAGGTAAATGTGTCACTTAAATAAGGTTTTGGGAGGGAAACACTTAGGAAAGTGAACACAAGAATAAGGGGGCACAATCTGAGGTTAGTTGGGGGAAAGATCAGAAGCAACCTGAGAAAATATTATTTTACTTGAAAGAGTAGTAGATGCTTGGAACAAACTTCCTGCAGATGTGGTTGGTAAATCCACAGCAACTGAATTTAAACATGCCTGGGATAAACATAGATCCATCCTAAGATCAAATACATGAAATAGGAGAAGGGCGAGACTAGATGGACCAGGAGGTCTTTTTCTGCCGTCAATCTTCTAGGTTTCTAGGTTTCACTAATGTTCAGTAATTCTAGAGGTAAAATTTGACAATGGCGACAGACAGATTCTGAGGAAAGGGTTTTGCAATCCTTACACTCTAGATCAGTGTTTCCCAACCTTGGCAACTTGAAGATATTTGGACTTCAATAGTATCCTCTCTTTGTTTACAAACAAATAAATAAAATCATAGAAATGGAGGCCTCGCATGGAAGCTGTATCTTTGTTTAAGAGAGAGGAGTCTTCATTCATATGTTCTGGGAATGCTCAGTAGTAGAGAAATTTTGGAAAGTAGTGCAAGACGAAATGAACAGGATGTTAAATATTAATTGGACAATTATAAAAGAAATGGCAGTATTGGTAAAAAAAAGGGAGACTTAAGAGAATTTAAAGAAATAAAAGTAGCAGCATTGGAAAGCGCTCAAGCAGTAATTGTATTGGGTTGGAAAGAAGCAGCAAAATGGACGATACAGAATTGGTAGCGGTACATGGTGGACCACATTTGCTTTGAAATTATGGTGGTAAGGATGAGTATGTATAATGAAAACAAATTGAAAAAACTGATGGAACGATGGGAAATGGTGAGAGGTTATATGACAAGTAGAATTTGTGATCTAGCCATAAAGAATAAATTAGAATCACTCTTTGATATGTAAATAGAATGCAGATTCCAGCTTAGAAGAATATTAAAGATGTTAGTACAGACCCTCCAATTGGTGGTGGGGTATATATGTATGTTGTCAGGTGATGGGTGCACCTTCACAGGACACTGTTTTTATGTTGTATGTATGTAGTCTGTATGTTTTAACATTTAAAACTAATAAAAACAATTTTTTAAAAAATAAAAAAAGTTACAAAAAGACAAAAATGGAAGAAATGAGAACTCAATTTATTTATTGATTTAATTTATTTTGTCAAGTATGTATTGGTAGTATACATAGATATAATGCTGCTTATATACATGAGATGGTTATTAATAAGAGGGAAATATTAGGACAGGGATGGTAGGCGCTCTGGTGCACTTATGTACCCCCCTTACTGACCTCTTAGGAATTGGGTGATGTCAACAGTGGATAGCCTAAGGGTAAAGTTCTAGGGGTTTGGTGACAAAACTACAGAGTCAGGTAGTGAGTATTAATCTTTTGGATGATATGGGATAACTAAGATGCTGTGCATCTTAATCTTGTCTTTTGTGGTTTTGTTTGTTTTTTCTATATTTAATTTTTTGGAGTTTTGTATTTTTTCCCTATTCTACATTTTTGGTAATGTCATCAAGGAACTACTTAACAAGTATAAAACCACATTTCCACCAACATTGGCAGGACAACTTACTAATATAAATAGGGAGCAAACCCACATTTACTCACTAGCCCTGATGATGTTACCTACCTGGGTAATGAAGCATCTGTGTAAATAACCAAGGTCTGAGAGCACTATGGACTCCACTATTCAACCCTGACCTTCAAATATTCACTTCTATTGAAAAATGTATTATGTATTAGGAGGGATTCTTGGTGTTCTCTGAGGTTGGTTGTTTTCTTTCAGATGTTTCATTATCCAAACTAAGTAATATCATCAATACTAGCCTGTATTACTAGACATTTTACCCTTGTCATGGTCAGATCATTTTCTGCTATGGCTTGAGTTTCAGGCTCCAATCCTTTCCCGCAAGGAGGCGGTACCAATTAGGTGGTTCCGCTGCAGATGTCTGATGGACCCAAAGGGCTTTCAGAGGGTGCTTGGGGTTTTACCGGATTCGCTTATACACAGTTTGGCAGAGTCCCTGGTATTGGCCTGGAATATGGCCACAAGGGGGCTCTAGACCGAATTGCGCCTTTGCGACCTCTCTGTAGTAGTAGACCTTGGAGAGCTCCTTGGTTTACCATGGAACTCTGAGGGATGAAACGCCAGAAGAGACATCTAGAGATCATTGGAGAAAAAGTAAATCTGAATCCTACCAAAGACTTTTAAGAGCTCATATTGAGACTTATAAAGTGGCGCTCAAGGCAGCAAGATGCGCATATCATGATGCCTTAATTGCATCAGCGGAATCTCGCCTAGCCACCCTGTTTAGAAACATAGAAACATAGAAGTCTGACGGCAGAAAAAGACCTCATGGTCCATCTAGTCTGCCCTTATACTATTTTCTGTATTTTATCTTAGGATGGATATATGTTTATCCCAGGCATGTTTAAATTCAGTTACTGTGGATTTATCTACCACGTCTGCTGGAAGTTTGTTTAGGGTGACTTGCTCCCTCCTTAACCAAAGGGAAGTTCAGGAACCCTTGCAGGATAGTGCTGAGGATTTTAATGAGTTTTTCGCATATAAAATTGCCCAGATCCGGACAGACCTTGACTTCGAATGGAATCTGGAAACGAGCCAGTCGAGGTGACAGAGGCACATCTTAGTTGCATTGTGTGGGAGGAGTTTGACCTAGTGATGCCTAATGAAGTGGACAAGGCCATGGGAACTGTGATTTCCTCCACCTGCTTATTGGACCTGTGTCCCTCCTGGCTGGTCTTGGCCAGCAGAGAGGTGACACGGGGCTGGGTCCAGGAGATTGCCAACACTTCCTTGAGGGAGGGGGTCCTTTCCAGCTCCCTGCAAGGAGGCACTTGTGTGCCCCCTCGTCACGAAGCCTTCCCTGGACCAACAACAATTGTCCTGTCTCCAACCTTCCCTTTATAAGGAAGGTTGTTGAGAAGGTAGTGGTGCTCCAGCTCCAATGGTCCTTGGATGAAGACGATTATCTGCGCCTTCAGCAGTCAGGATTCAGACCCAGCTACAGCACTGAAACTGCTTTAGTCGCGCTGATGGATGATCTCTGGTGGGCCCGGGACAGGGGTTTATCCTCTGTCCTGGTGCTTCTTGACCTCTCAGCGGCTTTTGAAACCATCAACCATGGTATCCTTGGAGGGGTTGGGAGTGGGAGGAACCACTGTGGTGGTTCTCCTCCTGCCTCTCTGGTTGGTCACAGTCGGTGTTAGCAGGTGGCTAGAGGTCGACTCCTAGGTCCCTCCCTTGTGGGGTTCCTCAGGTAGGGTTTCTCATGGGTTGGTTCTCTCTTCCCTGCTGTTTAATATCTACATGAAACCGCTGGGTGAGATCATCCAAGGGCATGAGGTGAGTTACCATCAGTATGCTGATGATACACAGCTATATATTTCCACCCCGTGTCCACTCAGTGAAGCGGTGGAGGTAATGTGCCAGTGACTGGAGGCTCTTAGGGTCTGGATGGGCGTTAATAGGTTCAGACTCAATCCTGACAAGATGAAATGGCTGTGAGTTTTGCCTCCCAGGGACAATACCAGCTGTCCATTCATTACCCTGGGGGGGGGAGTCTTTGCCCCCCTCAGAGAGGTTCCGCAACTTGGGTGTCCTTTTCAATCCACAGCTGAGCTGAAAAGACCATCTCTCGACTGTAGCGAGGGGGGCGTTTGCACGGGTATGCCTTGTGCCCCAGTTGTGGCCCTATCAGGACAGGGAGTCACTTCTCACAGTCACTCATGCCCTTATCACCTCGAGGTTCGATTACTGCAATGCTCTCTACACGGGGCTGCCTTTGAAGACTGTTCAGAGACTACAAATTGTGCAAAATGCAGCCACGCAAGCTATAGTGGGATTGACAAGATCTGCCCACATTTCAACATCACTCCGCGAGCTGCCAATTGGTCTCCAGGCCCAATTCAAAGTGCTGGTTATGACCTATAAAACCGTACATGGATTAGGACCAGATTATCTTTGGAACCGTCTTCTGCCTCATGTATCCCAGCAGCCAGTTAGGTCCCACAGAGTCAGCCTTCTCCAGGTCCTACCAGCTAGAGAATGTTGACTGGTGGGGCCCAGGAGAAGATCCTTCTCTGTGGTGGCCCCGGCCCTCTGGAACGAACTCCCTCCGGAGATACGTACCGCCCCTCTTCCTGGTCTTTTGTAAAGCTTTAAAAACCTATCTTTGCTGGTGGCCATGGGGGCCATGAAATTATCTCCGGCCAATATGAGATATGATTGGATTAGATGAATGTGTGTGAGTCCACATAGGGTCTTTTAAAATGTTTAGTAACTTTTCATATTTTTATAGTTATTAGATTTCTTATATATTGTTATATTTAATGTTGTACGCTGCCCTGAGTCACCTCGAGAAGGGCGGCATAAAAATCTAATAAATAAATAAATAGCCAATACTTTCCTATTTTATTTCCCCAATAGTTTTATAGGATTTTTTAAAAAATTATGCTCAAATCCTGCATGTAGATATAAACTAAGAAACTTGGAAAATCTAAATGTCAGTATATATTTTTTAATAAATAAAGTCAGAATAGTTTGATCCCATTGTCAATGAATTATCATCACTTTCTCCTTTGACCTGAGCATGAACAATAAGGGTATAAAAGGGCATAAAAATAATAGAAAAGTGTACAGATCTTTTTAATATACAAAATTTCCTAGCACAACCTTTTCCAACCTGATACCTTCCAAATGCTATTCCCAAATTTCTATGGCCGTGGAACATTTTTTAGGCATATTTTAGCTGATTGGGAAGTCTGAAAATTTTAGATATTTTGTTGCCATTTAAGTATTTATTGTAGCTTAGGACCATCACTAAGCTCTTTTCTTCCTGTCACATAAGGGATTTGTGAAATATTCTTTAAGTCTGTTTAAAATATAAGCTCTTGGAACATGATTATAAATTAGTAGTTAAATATGTCAACAGATTTCAAAGACCTTAGAAAGAATTCGGAGAGGGGCGGCATACAAATCTAATAAATTATTATTATGATTATTAATTCAAGAATGGCAAAGTCCATTTGAATGATTTTTTTGCTATTTCAAAAAAAGGATTTGGAATCGGTATCTCCAGGAATGATTTGCAACAGCTATTTTACTTCAAAGAGCATAAATGTCCAGCTCCCTGGTTTATTGAGATGTAACATTTGTTTCTCTCATGTGAAGGGCATATTTTATCTAGTCAGTAAAGAGACTATTGTACTTACAATGATCAGCAAAATGAAGTAAATGAAGTTGTAGAATGAATGAGCATCCATCACATAATACATAATCTCTACCCATCCTTCCAGAGTGATCACCTGAAAGAAGAAATAGAAAATATTTCAGTAGCTATAAGGAGATAGATTATCCATTTTTGTTGTAAAACACATTATAGAAATACCGACAAAAGGAAAAAACTATTAATGCAACTTTCCCTAGCCTGATGCTCTCAAATTATATTTCATAATGTGTTAAGTCATGATATATGACTCATACACCCATAATGTTCCAAAATATTTGATGTGACCCTCAGAACACTTATCAGAACATTTTAAATATCATTAGGAATAATATTAGCTTCCTTAATTTCCTTCTTAATTCTAATTTAATTTAACTTAGTTTTCTCGTTTAATTCTATTAGATTTAAAATCTTTTTAATCAACTCCTTTAAATTAAAATTAATAGGTTGTGCCTAATGTCTGCCTAAATACAAAATGTAGCTCCTGTGGCCAAAACATTAGGCTTAGAGACACAGGACTGTTTCATACCACACCCCTGAAATAAACCAAATATCTTGACCTCAAATAGTGGTCTTATCATTATAGTATGGCTGTTGGGGTCTGGATGGGTGTCAACAGACTCAAACTCAACCTGGATAAGACGGAGTGGCTGTGGGTTCTGCCTCCCAAGGACAGTTCCATCTGTCCATCCATAACCCTGGGGGGGATTATTGACCCCCTCAGAGAGGGTGTGCAACTTGGGCATCCTCCTCGATCCACAGCTCACATTAGAGAACCATCTTTCAGCAGTGGCGAGGGGGACGTTTGCCCAGGTTCACCTGGTGCACCAGTTGCGGCCCTATCTGGATCGAGACTCACTACTCACAGTCACTCATGCCCTCATCACCTCGAGATTCGACTACTGTAATGCTCTCTACATTGGGCTGCCTTTGAAACGTGTTCGGAAACTTCAGATCGTGCAGAATGCATCTGCGAGAGAAATCATGGGCTTCCCAAGGTATGCCCATGTTACACCAACACTCCGCAATCTGCATTGGTTGCCGATCAGTTTCCTGTCACAATTCAAAGTTTTGGTTTTGACCTATAAAGCGCTTCATGGCATCGGACCAGAATATCTCTGGGACCGCCTTCTACCGCACAAATCCCAGCGACCGGTTAGGTCCCAAAGAGTTGGCCTTCTCTGGGTCCTGTCGACTAAACAATGTCATTTGGTGGGTCCCAGGGGAAGAGCCTTCTCTGTGGCAGCCCCAACCCTCTGGAACCAGCTCCCCATTGAGATTAGAACTGCCCCAACCCTCCTTGCCTTTCGTAAACTCTTTAAAACCCACCTCTGCCATCAGGCATTGGGGAACTGAGATAATTTCCCCAGGCCTATACTGTGTATGTATGGTATGTTGTGTGCATGTTTTTTAAATTATGGGTTTTTAGTTTCAATTATTAGATTTGTACTATATATTGTTTTCTATTACTGTTATGAGCCGCCCCGAGTCTACGGAGAGGGGCGGCATACAAATTTAATAAATAATAATAATAATAATAATAATAATAATAATAATAATAATATTCCACATAGAATATATTACCACTATATATTCAGATTACCTGGAATATAACAATCCATGCATAGCCAATATTGTCGAAGTTGATTGCCCCTTTGTGTGGATTGGCATTGCCTGTACGACATTCATTGTAGTACTGGTTCCAGTTAACGCACATGCCACTGACGTTGAACTCCTGCCTGCTTGAGGTGTAGTAGAAGTAGTCATCCTTGTCCAAGCAGCACACATGGCCCCGTTCTTTGAGTGGGGGGATCTCATGACAGCCCATGATACCATTGTCGCCTGATAGTGAACAGATGAAGGGCTTTTCATCATCCTCCTCAGGTTGATAATAGGGAGGAAGAGTGATGTTACCTTGGCTGAGAGAACACATGAACAAAATGGTTATGGCAATTATTATACCTGTGTAGACTGGGCGTAGTGGAGAAAAATCACAAAATGTAAAGACCTGCAGATAGAAGTAGAACAACTGTGACCAAAGAGAGCAAAGAAAGTACCAATAATACTAAGTACCATGGGCAAAATTTCAAAACATCTGGAGACCACTTGGACACTATCATCCCTGGCAAAATCAATTGCGAAAGAAAGCTTTATCTGGAATAGCTTACATTCTATGATAGTACTTTTATTATCCTTAAACAACATGATCTCTTTATCAAGGGTTGGGATGGAAACGATTGAAACTGGTTCTCTGCCTGGTTGCTGGGTGGGGTGATCATGGAGCATGGCCTACTCGGCTTCTGCACCATGGTGGGTGGGAGTGTTTTCACCATCCTGTGCTCTGGAGGCTTTCCTTGCGCCTCCATGAAGGTGAAAATGGAAGTTTCCAGACTTCCAGTACTTCTGGTAGGCCCGTTTTTCACCCTCCCAGAGCCTCTGCATGGGCCCTGCACTTACCCCGCATCCAAAATGGGCAATGTGGAGACTCCTGAGAGGGAGGGGGAAAGGGGGGGGGTGTCCAGTCTTTGCAACTACTGGTTTGGCAAACCAAATGTAAAATTAACATTCAGTTTGCCTGAACCGGTCTAAACTATCTGAATCCAACTCAGAAAGTAGACAAACAAATACCAACTCCAACTCCAAATAGCTGGCTGACTGACAAACCATAATAAAAATCTAGTACAAGAATATTCTTATCGGACCGTTATTAACATCTTTTTTCAATTCAATCGGATCTTAATTCAAGTGTAGACTAGGGGGGAAAAATATTGGAAAAACCGCGGCAACCATACGCCGCTCAATGTTCAATCTAAGGTATCTTAGAACTGTTAGCAACAGTTCACTGGGGGGTGGATGGGAAGGAAGAGTTATAAGATAACAATTTATTTAGACAGAACATTTTAAATTTAACTCTTAGCTCTGATATATTTGTTTTGGTATTGATGTACATCGTGAAATAACAGAGTTCACTTAAACAGAATAATTATATGATATAAATATAATAAGAGCATGGGGAATATATGTCGACATAATGATGTAAAATACGATGTATCTACTCTTCCTCCCTTTGTATATTTTTGTAAATTTAATAAAAACTATTTTATAAAAAAATAAAAATCTAGTACAGCAGAGGATTAATAATGTTATCTATCCGGAGATATTGGCAAGAATTAGAAATGTTAACAAGAACGAGACTCAAACGCTTAGTACATTGATTACAAGATCCAGTTGAAGATTCAATTCCACCATTGCATGTTTGTTTGTGACCAGGTTCTCCATAGCACACTAAATCTGTATTTTTTTTAAATTGTGTCAATGCTTTTTCTCTAAAGTAGAATTGGAAAATAGTAGATTTCCAATCAGAAAGTCTTCTCTGAGTGCTAAAAGTGGAAGGTAATTTTATTACTGTATTTTTGCCACTTCTACCCATTAGTTCCATTGGTACATTAGGACTAAAAGAAGGTTCTTTTCCCTTGTACCTTGCATTTAAACGATTCCTTGAAAGCAGGAACCTAGGGCAGGTATTCAAAGAATGAAGGAAGGAAGAATCTCCTCTTCTTCAGATAAGTTCAGAAAATTGGGAAATTGAAAATATGGGAAATCTGGAAATGGTGTTAGTATGTTCAGCTCCCTCTCTGTGTTTTAGCCTGAACTCTTGAACAGCACTAGTTTATAATTCTTATTTGGAGGAGAAATGATAACTACTATTGTTTTGTTAACTGCTACGGGTTTGTTCAGAAGTCATAGCAAAGTATGATGTGGAAAAGAAAACTAAAATGTTGTGGCTGATTCAGGTTGACCCAGACCAACAGTTTAGAGGATGATCCGAAGTGATTAAAACTCAAGAAAATCCAATTTCTATACACTTGGGAAGAGATGTCGAAAAAGGCCGAGAAAAGAGCATGTTTTTATCCATTTTTTCCTTGAGAGAAAGACTTTGTGACACAGTTAGAACTAAAATAGACAACAGATGCTTCCTAGAGCAAATGGATAATCTGGTACCATGCCAACATATGGGATCATTAAGCATACTTATTTCTTAACATGCGATAGCAATACTTCCCACAATATTGAATCAAAACTTAAAATAGTAGAAGCTCAGAAAAATAAAAATCTGTAAAAATTAAAAAAAGAACAAATGATCTAAAAATATTGGAGTGCAATTTTAAACCATGAGTTCACCCGTTTTATAATCTGCTTCTTTATTCGTGATATTACTTCAGATGCATACTATAATGGTTTAAAATGTAATGTGAACAAAACAAGTCTTTATAAGTAGGCAGAAAAAACACAGTAAATGTATTTAAAATGCTAAAAATGCTTTATAAATATGTACCATAAATATATATTCATTGGAAAGTCCACATTACTGCGATTCTTGATGTGATATCTGAATCATAATATGAAATACCCTTGGGTCATAGCAAAAATTTTAAAGTACACATTTGCATCCTAGGATGAGTTTTTTACCACTATGTAAAATTAGAGAGGAAAAGTTAAAAATCTATACATGCCAACATCCTAGGGATCTAGACAGACAAACAGAAAGGTTAACACCACATTTTTCCTTGAAGTTATCACCCAGATTCACATACAATCTGCTTCAATACTGGGGAAGAATATGAGAAGCTATACAGTAGTACCTCTAGATACGAGCTGCTCCACATGCGAGTATTTCAAGATACGAGCCACGAGGGGAGAGAAATTTCTGTTCCAGACCCGAGCTCAAATTCGGGATACGAGCCGAGCGTCCACTAGGTGGCGCAAGAATCCTTGCTTTTGTTTATCTCAGAGGAGAAAAACAAAGTCTAAAGCCATTTGTTCCAGATACGAGTTGCTCGACAGACAAGCTCCCTTCTGGAACGAATTATACTCGTATCTAGGGGTACTACTGTACAAGGGAGAAAAAGGAGAAGGTACAATTGCAGTCTATGCAGTCTTGCTTAACCCAATTTTAGAACTGATAGATCACAGGGGATTAGTTCATTTTCCAACACACTGAAAGGGAAAGTAAATATATATATTTTAATTTTAATAAATTTTAATAGTTTATACATGTGTTTACTTGAAGTTATGGGTTCTTTTACCCTGAAAAACAGATTAGCAATCCATGTTCTTTGTCTGGAATTTTTGCATCAAGGAGGGAGTTGGATTTAGATGGACT
The DNA here is from genome assembly GCF_031021105.1 of Erythrolamprus reginae. NCBI lineage: Eukaryota > Metazoa > Chordata > Lepidosauria > Squamata > Dipsadidae > Erythrolamprus > Erythrolamprus reginae. Next base: position 65,072,667 of record NC_091955.1, read on the forward strand.
ACGCTACATCCTCCTCTCCAATACTTTAATCTTTGAATATTCATGTTGGTGGTATACATAATCATACAACAGTAATTTCAACAATCTCACAGGTTCCGTTGACATAGTACACAAGAGTGAGGGACTTGGGGACTGGGATTAGCTCAATATCAAAGATTTAAAAAATAAAATAAAACTGAAGGAGAACAGAGACTTTACAAAGCTGAAAAGGAATTAAGAGAGCCATTTCCTGAACACTCACATTGTCAAGTTCTCATCCATGAAACAGCGGTTTCTCAGTAGACCAGCCCACAGCTGCACACCGATGATGCCAAAGATGAAGAAGACAAAGAAGCAGAGAAGGAGAACATTCCCCAGCATGGGTAATGTGTCCAAGAGCAAATTCACCAATATTCGCATGCCTGAGAGAGGGACCAGGGCCAGGGAGAGTGGGATAGATCACCACAAAGGAGCAATGGTTGAAGGTGGAAAAAGAAAAAAGGGGAGACAAGGAAAATATGGTAGTAAGACTAGAAGAAGTAGAGAAAGGAAGGTAACAATATAGAAAGAAATCCTGAGCTTAAAAAAAGTGAGCAGCAGCTAGAAAACTTACCGTAGATGGGCAGCTCTGAATCATGTAACAACAATATATTTAGTTGTATCTGTTCTTATGAACAGATTTTCATAAATGTCTAAAATACAGGAGGCACTTGCCATTTTCACTGTTTCAAGATCCAAAATGCTAAAGTAAACAAGAAATACCTGACATTTTTTAAGTGAAATGCATTCCACATTATGGATAGTGTTTAAATAAAACTACTGTTATTACTGTTGGAATCCAGTTAACTGTATATTATTATCTTCTTATGCAAGTATTCTTTAATTCTTTAATTGTTAAATTATCAAATTGAAATTTGATAATGTGGTTTGTGTTTCTCCCTAACTTTGTACAACTTTGCAGGATAAGAGGCTAATGGATAAGAATGGTCTGTGCCTTTTTCTAAATTAATCATAGTGCTTATGTACTCCATGGTACCTTGCATTTCAATAATCCTTTTAACAAACAGTGACTCTCTTAATCCCCCATTTACTTTTCTATCTTTTCTGAGACACCTCACTTTACTGGATGGGTCCAGGGAATTTCATTTAACAAGATGTTGCATGTAGGGCAGTGTATAAATGACTAATTAGCTATTTATAACTAGTTCATTACTTCAGTTGGTTTGGGAGGGGAAGAGAGAGGGAGAGATAAGATAAGGATTCTGTGACAATTCCCTAAGGCACCAGTTAATCCCTTTTTTATGCCCTCTGTCATATAATTAGTTACATTATTTTGTGCTTTCTGCTTTGTCTCATTTTCCTGTGTCATTGTTTTCCAGCAATTGGGAATTTAAAAAAAAATCCCCCAGCTCAGAAAAGTGCATGAAACTGAGCTCCAGCCAGGATTTGCGGCAGGGCCAGGGAAACGCAGTCCTCGGTGTAGCCGCCATCTTGTAAGGCTGGGATCTCGCGAGATTTCACGAGATCCCGGCCATGCCTGTCATCGGCACCGGCCAATGACATTGCCGGGGCAGGGCCTGCTAGCCCTTTATAAGAAGCTGCACAGGCTCAGGGTTTCCTTTTCGCCCCGGGACAACGAGCAGGCGAACACCCACCCGCCCTCCCTATCTGTCAGTGTGCTACAGGGATCGCTCTTACGGGGCCGAATAGGAATTTTTGGCGGTCTCAGTATTTTTCTGCGACCGTTTTTTCGCCTATTCCACAATGCGGTGCGGGACGGATGGTTAGGGGGTGACTTCGCTCCCCGATTAGTTCTAATTGGCTTACCTCTGGTCATTGGGTTGGCAGGTTAGGGGCGGAAATTGGAAGGTGTTTAGCAACTGCGTGTTCTCCATTGGGCATCTTTGGGGATGATTGGCAGAGTCTCTCCAAGGGCTCATGGTGGCTTTTAAATCGGCCTGAGCAATTGGGGAGAACCAGCCTCTGGGTCTCGACCATTTCAATTCCCTTCCAGGGATTGGACGGCGAGACCTCCCACATGCATGGCATGGATGGGATCCAGGTGAGGTCGTGGCCCCTTCACCTGGATCAGCATGGAGCAAAGCCCTAAGTTGCCCCGAAAGTTTTTATTACATCATTTCCGCCCCGGAAGTATTTCAGTTGACCTCTGCGGGTCCATGTTAGGTTGAATTAAATTAATTAATTAAATTAATAAAAATGACCCAGTTTAAATCCAGCTCTGTGTCTGCATTGTTATTCCGCCTCTGCTGCAATATATATGTAGAATTTAATACTTATGAAAGCATTTTGAGTTTCAGTAGCTTCGTTTCTTTGATGTCTAGATAATTCAAACCATAGCAAGAGAAGAAAATAACTCACATAATGCCAGTGATGAGAGATGGCATTTATGTATCTAATCACTTATCATACTTAACTCCAGGGACTCCAATTTTCATCAATAAGATATAAAAGATGTAAAAATCATTTTAACCGTTGTACGTCTACCCATTAAAAGTCTCCTGATTTAGTTCTTTGCAAGTAGATGAATAATAAATGATGAAAATCAAAATGCACCAGTCTTTCTTACCCACATAACAAGTGATATTATACTTTCTTACCTATATAACAAGTCATACAGGCAAGAGCTAAATGAACAAAAGGTGCAAAAGAAATAAGGTTGATTTAATGGGCACTGAATCAACTTTTATGCAAGTATTATATGGCCAAGTGTCGTAAATGAATGAGACCATTGTGAATGTGGATATTAGGATACTACATGAAGCCAGTGACAAGACAAGATGAAATGGAATTAGAGGTTTTATTAAAATATTCTCCAACACGGTGTCATCCAATTGTGTTTTACTACAGTTATTTTCTTCGTTCATTCTGGCTGGTAACCATGAAAATATTAATATAACACAGATCAAGAGCATCAAGTTTGCCCTAGGGAATTTGTAAGGAGTTTCATACCAGATAAAAATGTATGGGGCAGAAGGTCCAATAACAATTTATCTGGGACTGAACTTCACTGAAATAAGTGGGACATTTGCAGTGAACACATGTAAGACTGATGTTCTAAAAAAAAAATGCAATGCCCTTTTAAGATGATTATATTATATCACATTCTAATGTAGTGACCTTCTTAAAATTATTTAAGAATGATAAAGTATGAGTTAATTCCCGGGAAGAAGGGATGTTGCAACAAAATGAGTTATCTGCTTAATGCTTCTGGATATCATTACATACAGGCCAATGGAAAACAAGGACTCTTAAGCTTGAAATTTCTTCCAGTAAAATATATAAAATTAATTTATTCCAAATATTTTTCTACTTGCAAATATCCACTTATATTTTGATACGTTATTCCATGGGAAACATGCTTCTCACTCAATTTATCATAAGTAATTAGTTAACAATGAAAGGAAATGAGCTACAGACAAATGAAAATGACAAGAGGCATTTAATGGTACCACTGGTAACTGGTACAGTTTGATGCAGAGACATTTAAAATCAACTAGTCAACTACTGGTTACTTGGACTGAAGCTTCATTTACTTCAAAGTGTTTACGTCTGACTTCATAACTTCAAAATATGAAACACATTGAGCTACAGTTAGGCCAAATATACTAACTGGCTTTAAAAAGTTTGCAAAAAAATGACACCATATGAATGGTGCCATTTAAGGTGTGAAATAAGAACCCTATGGAAAAGAAAAGACACATCAACTCTTGGATTGATTATATTCTTAATTGTCAGAGTTTCTTGAAAATAATTTGATACAAATAGTAATAAAATCTAAACGCCTTATTATTACAACCGTACTAAACTAGACTGCAAAAAATACAACTTCAGCAATAGAGTAATCAACATCTGGAATGCTCAACCTGACTCTGTGGTTTCTACTCCTAACCCCAAAACCTTTAACCTTAGACTATCTACAATTGACATCTTCCCCTTTTTAAGAGGTCTGTAAGGGGCGTGCATAAGCGCACCATTGTGCCTACCATCTGTTCTGCCGGGCTCTATGGTATGAGTCTTCCGAAAATTCAAGGATACAAATTTCAGACACACACACACTTGAAAGTTCAAAAACAATGTTCTTTATCCCAAAAATTCAAAAGAAACAAAGCACCCTTTTTGTATTGCAAAGAGCACTCTTCCCAAAACAACCTGGTAGTCTGTACAATCCCCTTAATCAGTCCTTAAGTACTTAGCTAGCAGCTGTGAAGAAACGTCACAGCCCTCCTTCTCGCACAAAGTGAAACACACACTTTGCTCTGCTTTGGTTTCAAAGTCGTGAAAAATCAACAAACAAAGTCCAGAAACAGCAAGACAGTCCTGAAGAACAACGATCAGATAATCTTCCACAACGGCCCAAGCCAGCACGCTGCTATTTATACCAGCAGCTCTAATTACTGGAGCCCCACCCAAACACAGGTGGCCTCTCTTATCTCCTGTAATATGCCCTCAATTGGTCTCTTCTACGCATAAGTCTGCGCCTGTGTGGGTCTAACACTTCCTCATCCGAATCAACTGAAGATAATGGAGATTGGCTTCCTGGGCTGTGTGCCAAGCCCCCCTCTTCCAAGTCACCCTCACCTTCTTCTTCGTCCGAGGAAACTGCACTACCTGACTCTGTCGGCAATAAAACAGGCCTATGACATGTTGATGTTTCCCCTGCATCCACCTCCACATTCCTTGGGGCAGGAGCTGGGCCAGAGCCAACCACAACACCATCCCTGTCCTAATGTTCTATTGTCCTCTATCATTACTTTTCAACATTACTTTTCTAATGTTTTATTTATACAAATTACCATACTATAATTGTTTGACAAATATAAATAAATAAAATAAATAAAATACTTCATTCCTTTGCCAAGGCTGGGTGCATGCATAGGTTTTTTTGTAGATGTTTTCTATTTTTTAACTTATTGGAACTTTCTGATTTGTAATTAAAATGGGATTCAAGTGACAGCTTCTTTTAAAAAATATAAATCTGTAGACGGAAGGGATCACCCAGGAAAGCTACAATATAAAAGTCCATTTAAAAACAAGTTTGAATAAATTCATTTTGAGAAAATGTTCTTTGTCAGCAGGAATCCAGTTTTGACTATATAATGTGTAAAAAAGATAGGAATCCAATAAATGACTTGTATCCATCTAAAATCCAACTCCTAGGGTTAATTCAAAAAGTTATCCCTCTTTTTTGGAATATAACATTAAAAAGCCATTGCCCGTTTTCTGAGCCAACAAATTATTCAAGATTTGAGAGACTCATACAATATAGAATTGCCATATGTGCTGGGAATTATGATAATCCTCATCCAGTAATTGGAGAGGTTGCTTCTAGTCTTCTTGGTCAAAGCATTTATATATTGTAAGCCGCCCCGATGACTCGGAGTGGCTTACAACATATAAAACAGTAAAATACAATAAATTAAGTTAAAATTACAAAGCCTGATGACATAAATGAGTCTTAAGACTCTTACAAAAGGCAAGGAGGGTGTGGGTTAGGGTTAGGGTTAGCTGGGGGGAGCTGATTCCAGAGGGCCAGGGCCACCACAGAGAAGGCTCTTCCCCTACGTCCCGCCAAATGACATTGTGTAGTTGACAGGACCTGGAGAAAGCCGACTCTGTGGGACCTAACCGGTCATTGGGATTCATGTGGCAGTAGGCCCTCCCGCAAATGTACTCAACAGGTATACAACAAGACCACAAATGCATAATATAGTATCTTATAAGAAGCCATTAGAAAGATTCAAGTACTTATCCCATTTATTTTTTCCAAATTATTGCAATATTAGGTACAAAGCAATGCCATTTTATGAAATGCAAGTCTTGATTTCTGATCAGTTTGAGCTCATTATAAAGAATCAGTGGAACAATCCAAATAGCAAAGATAATCTATGGTCTCAGCCAGGGGTCAAGGAGCCATCATTAGTTTTGCATTTATACCTCTGAAAACCCGGTAGTTTTTTCCAGCATGTCATGGTAATAAAAAATGTTATTATGCAATAAAAACTTTCTGCCACCCTCCGCCTTTGAAATAGTTTCAGTACATTAATTATGTACAGAAACTTAATCAAGTTTCGCTTAAAGTTTTGGTGGGTCATGGAAACCATAGGAGTTCATGTAAACCAGGATCTCCCAAACTTCGCAATTCTATGACTTGTGGATTTCAACTCCCAGAATTCTCCAGCCAGCTATGTTTAAGTCTTAATGTTCTGGTCCAAGCTTAGGAAAAGTTTCTTGGACAGATAAACTCCACACAAATGGGTAAATCATACAGATCACATTTATGTTCAATATGGAATTGTCTGGTATCTTCATATCACAGACTTACTAATGAGATGAATTTCCTCAGGATATATGACCATAATCTGTCCCATTACACGTGGGTGAAAAGAGAGTCATTTCTCCCATCTGCTGGCTGTTACATGGTCCTTTGTTAAGACTTAAAAGTGCCTGTTGGAGAGCAGGCACTTATTGTCAATCAGAAAGATCACCAGTTTCACGGTTCGAATCCTCAGCGCCATGTAATGGAGTAAGCTCCCGTTACTTGTCTCAGCTTCTGCCAGCCCAGCAGTGTGAAAGCTGGGTTCTTATTGGCTTAATGGCCAATAAGAACACACAAATAAGGTCACATGTCACAGACTACATTAACTACATTTTTTAAAATATTTTTTTTAATATTAGATTTGTGCCTGTATAATACTGTTTTTATCGTGTTGTGAGCCGCCCCGAGTCTTCGGAGAGGGGCGGCATACAAATCTAATAAATTATTATTATTATTATTATTATTATTATTATTATTATTATTATTATTATTATTATTCTATTGCTACATTCCCCTAATGCAATCTCTTAAAGAAACAGCTCTTAAACTGAGCTAAATATCCAGTGGTTCTCAACCTGGGGGTTGGGATCCTTTTGGGGTGTGTGTCGAACAACCGTTTCACAGAGGTTTCATTCATTCATTCATTCATTCATTCATTCATTCATTCATTCATTCATTCATTCATTCATTCCATTTTTATGCCACCCTTCTCCTTAGACTCAGGGCGGCTTACAACATGTTAGCAATAGCTCTTTTTAACAGAGCCAGCATATTGCCCCCATAATCTGGGTCCTCATTTTACCCACCTAGGAAGGATGGAAGGCTGAGTCAACTTTGATTACCTAAGATCATGGGAAAAGACAAATTTCCCATGGTATTAGAAACTAAAGATTCTATACTGGTATCTTGGAACATATTTTTACAATCTGACAAATCAGGCATTTACAGTGGGGGTCTGTCTCTGACCTGCCTGCCAATCAGCTTAAAGCTCTGTTGGGAGAATTGGCATTAGACTTATGGTTGGGGGTCAACACAACATGAGGAACTGTATTAAGGGGTTGCAGCATTAGAAAGGTTGAGAATCACTGCTTTACTCTATCAACACATTTCAAGTTGCCAAGTTTGAAGACCTTTGATATAAACGAAGCGGCTCCCCCTCCAAAGCCAGCTCATCACCAATATTTCAATGCTAAATGAAGATCTGGCTGTTTTCCTAGGCTGTGGGCACCATAGCCCTACATGGCATTGGGCCAGAATACATCCAGAACCGCCTTCTACCGCATGAATCCCAGCGGCCGATAAGGTCCCATAGAGTTGGCCTTCTCCGGGTCCCGTCGACCAAACAATGTCGTTTGGCGGGCCCCGGAGGAAGAGCCTTCTCTGTGGCGGCCCCGGCCCTCTGGAATCAACTCCCCCCAGAGATTAGAATGCCCCCCACCCTTCTTGTCTTTCGCAAATTACTCAAGACCCACCTTTATCGCCAGGCATGGGGGAGTTAAGATATCCCTTCCCCCTAGGCCGTTACAAGTTATGCATGGTATGTTTGTGTGTATGTTTGGTTTTTATAATAAGGGTTTTTAGTTGTTTTATTAATTGGATTGTTACATGCTGTTTTTATCATTGTTGTTAGCCGCCCCAAGTCTGCGGAGAGGGGCGGCATACAAATCCAATAAATAATAATAATAATAATAATAATAACAACAACAACAACAACAATAATAATAGTAATAATAGTAATAATAATCACAATAGTGTATCTTTTTATTTTGACCATTTTAGGTTTTAACTGATTATTGTCTTTGACATCCAATGTTGTTGATGTACAATAGGTTAACTGTAAGAAAATGAAAACAAATTTATATTTGCCTAAATCTGCTAATTAGTTTTGTCGGACAGAATGAGCTTAATTTTCATCTCTGCAGTTAGCAGCAGAGGGACAAGTACATCTCTCTTTCTTTTTCATACAGTAACAGAACTCGAGACCCATGTGATAACAAATGAATGTTAGGGGGCACTCTGTACTCCGAGTTGTTTTTGAGCAGATTCAAAGTTCACACATTACACTGGAATCAATTTTCACATTTTTCTCATATGCCCATTCTGATCGGAAATGTGGCAGGAACTGTGAGATTTCCGACGGCAAGTAAGCTAGTTTGGACCCAACAGGCATTTTTTCAATAATGGCTTGCGAAACGTTCCTTTGTTTCTTTGCTGTCTTCCTTTCCTACTGTTTCATTGTGAGATAGACAGATAGCTAGAGAGATTTGTGTATGTGTCTATATGCGTGTGTGTGTGAGAGAAAGAGAGACTCTGTCTCCATTAGCCTTTTTATTGCTAACGTCTCCTCACTGTGCTTATCTCCTTTGCTATTCTTCGCTAGCTCCCCCTGTTTCTATTCTATTATTTGGGACTCCATCTTTCCCTCCTCCCTATTTAGCCTTTTCCAATGCCAAAGCAGGAGCCACACTGGCTCACAGTGAGGAGCAGGAATATGAAAGAGACGGTGACCTTTTCTAAGGCTGCATTTTTTTAAAAAAATAAAACCAGCCATTCTGTGTAAAAGGGTATGAAGGCTAGGGAGAGAACTCTGATGAAACGGTATTTGGCAAACAAAACAGGCTTCTGGGACATCAGAATGAAAAGAGGCACAATGAAGAATAGCACACAGAGAATTAAATATGCAAGGATGCCAGGTGTGGATTCTGAAAAGAGAGAAACAAAAATGTAGAAATTGAACTCTGGGCTTCGGTCTTAGAGGGAGACATATTGAATATCGGCCACTGATCAGGAGACAATAGACCAGTGTTTCCCAACCTTGGCAATTTGAAGATATTTGGACTTCAACTCCCAGAATTCCCCAGCCAGCGAATTCTGGGAGTTGAAGTCCAGGTATCTTAAAGTTGCCAAGGGTTGGGAAACACTACAATAGACGTTTCTGGCTGCTAATGTGTACCTAAAGTCATAGATTGTGAACCGTCCTTTTTTAATGATATAAAGGTAAAGGTTCTCCTTGCACATATGTGCTAGTCGTTCCTGACTCTAGGGGGCAGTGCTCATCTCCTCTTCAAAGCCGAAGAGCCAGCACTGTCTGAAGACATCTCCGTGGTCTTGTAGCTGGCATGAATAAATGCTGCAGGCACATGGAATATTGTTACCCTCCCATCAAAGCCGGTCCCTATTTTTCTACTTACATTTTTACATGCTTTCACACTGCTGGGCTGGCAGAAGCTGAGACAAGTAACGGGAGCTCACTCCATTACATGGCGCTGGGGATTCGAACCGTGAAACTGGTGACCTTTCTGATTGACAAGCTCAGCATCTTAGCCACCAAGCCACTGGGTCCCTTTAATAATATACTCCCTCACAATTGACTATTGAGAGAAAATATGTGTGCAAATGGAAGAATGGGGCACACTGCTGGAAAAACTGCTTGTAAATGATGACTTTAATATTTTTCCCCATCCGATTAGATGGATGATTCCCAAATTCCACCCTCAGAGGGAGAAATTGTCCAAACACAGATTCAAATTTAATATTAACCGCTCCAAACTTGACTGTAGAAAATATGACTTCAGCAACCAAGTTGTCGAAGCGTGGAACTCATTACCTGACTCAGTAGTGTCAACCCCTAACCCCCAACATTTTCCCCTTAGACTATCTACAATTGACCTCTCCAGGTTTCTTAGAGGTCAGTAAGGGGCGTACATAAGTGCACCAGTGTGCCTTCCGTCCCCTGTCCAATTGTCTCTCCTTATCTCATTTATCTTTTCTTCCTTTCATATATGTTCACCTACACTTTTATATCTTTTCTTCTATTCTTTTCTTTATTTATATTACTACATATCTATTCTCTTCAATGTGTATTATGTATTGGACAAAATAAATAAATAAAATAAATAAATAAAATAAACTCTTTTGCAAAAAAACAATGGCAGCAGTGCTGCTGGGGGAAAAAATCAAAGGGAGTAATTTCTTCACAATATCTTGAGAATATTCCTGAGAAGCCAGGAAGCTGGGGAGATAATTCTATAATAAAAGACAGGATATTTACACACCATTCTTGGCCATTTCATAACTAGAAAAATGCAGGAATTCTACATTCTATTCATGCAATATACTCTGAAATTCTCTTCTTTCATGAGAGGATGGTAGAAATACTGAGAAGCTACCTTTTGATCCTATAAAAATCAATAGTATAATTTTGGAGGGGAAAATATTTGAACTCCTCTTTGGAATGGTGGGCAAAGTGAATATATTCTGGAGGTGCCTCAATGCCTTCTCTGACAAGCTTCTGTCAACTTTAGAGAATCCATGTCCCCTCCAGACAGTTCCTGTCAACTTCTATTAACCAGCTGCCACTGCCGAAGCTATCTCCAATGAAGCAAGTAGCAAGTGCCAACTCTTGGGAAAAAGAAGTGATTTAAAAGAGGGTGAGAGGAGTGTGTGTGTGTGTGTGTTTGTGTGTAAGCCTGTGCACACCAGCTGCAATTAACACCGAGAGACAAATCTCATATTTACGTTCTGAAAGAAGCAAATGAAAAGTTACTCTTTTATAAAAATGTATAAAATGTAACACCCTTTGTCTTTTGTTTCCTACCATTGCAAATTGACCATAAATTGTAATTATAATCTGAATAATCCAACAGCAAATCATAGCCACAAAATGCCTTCTTCTGCTATCGTGAGACATATACTACCTACGGGTCACCAAGTTGATTCAAACATTTACATTCAAAGTTTTGTTCCGCCACAAAAACTCTTGTTTTCTGCCTTTTGCCAAAGTGGTTGCCATTAATCGATTGAAGCCACCTTTGTGTATGCAGAAACAACTGTATATCAATCTACGCCTTCCGTGAGCATAGAGTTTGTCTGTTGGAGTAACGTTTTGCAGAAGCTAGCCACCCAGATAGCTAAAGCAGCTAACTAGCCTGCCTCAGACCAGGATATCAGGAACCTTTGTCTTGAAGATAATTGAAGACAGGTACTGCAGAGTTTCTTAGGAAAATATTTACTTCTTTTGTAGCAAACCTACACTAACTATTTACACTGTAGCTATCTCTCTAGCAGTTACAAATTACTCACAATTCTAGCCAGATTAGATAGGTTCATGGATGCCAAGTGTATCGGTGGTTATTGAAAAGGATGTCTATGTGCCACTTCTATGTTGTTTGAGGCAGGCAGGATTCCCTTGAGTACCATTTGTAGGGGTCAAGGGAAAGGGAAGGTTTTGCCTTCTCTTTCTGCTCAAGATGTACAATTGGTGGGCCACTGTGTGACACAGAATGCTGGACGCGATGGGCTTTGGCCTGATTCAGCATGGCTCTTCTTATGTTCTTATGTTCTTAAGCCACTCTAAACCATATTAAGCCACAATACCTTCAAACCAAGCCCCAAGCCACACCTATGCAAAGGTGCATTATGTATATATATATTTGTCAGACAATCAGATTACATTACAATCTGCATATTCACCATGACTAAGACATTTTACATTGTTAAAGTTATTACAATTCTTCTGTCTGCAATTTGGTATATTGCATCAGGTAGGCCCCGATCCTGACATTATCATGGGCTAGCTTCCACATACATCACAAGTCTAATTAATGCTCTTGCTAGACCCTATGTTCTATGACGTTTTAACCTTGATTTGTGGGTTTGGTAGTGACGAGTCACTATGAAATACTTGCATCTGCATTCATTTTTAAAATGCTTTTTTAAAATAATTAAAGGGGAAAAATTATAATCAGTAGCGACAATGTATTAATGCTCCCTTGGGGACAGGAACCTACCTCTTAGGCAAGACCACTATCAATAAGAAAAGAACATCTGCCCAAGGTGAAAATTAAAAGTAAACATGAAAAGATAGTTGGTGTTAGACAGGAAATGGCAAGGTGACCCTTTAGAGAATAAATAACTGGGAAGAACCGAGGGCACTTGGGAGGGTTTCTGAGGCATGGCGTACATTGTATAGGGGTATAAAATGTATAACCTGAAGACTGCTTTTCCTGTTCTTTGAACTCAATCCATTTGGGAAGAGGCTGGGTTTGCAACCGCTTTTTCAATTTTTCTTCAATAAAACTTTGATTTATGAACCAGACTTGCCTTCGCATTGTGAGTATACATTTGTGTGTGTGTGTGTGTGTGTGTGTGTGTGTGTCTTACATCTCACAATCTCAATCCTATTATTATTATTATTATTATTATTATTATTATTATTATTATTATTATTAAGATTTGTTAGATTTATTTATTTATTATTTATTTATTGGATTTGTATGCCGCCCCTCTCCGCAGACTCGGGGCGGCTAACAACAATGATAAAAAACAACATGTAACAATCCAATTTAATAAAACAACTAAAAACCCTTATTATAAAAACCAAACATACACACAAACATACCATACATAACTTGTAATGGCCTAGGGGAAGGAATATCCTAACTCCCCCATGCCTGGCGACAAAGGTGGGTCTTGAGTAATTTGTGAAAGACAAGGAGGGTGGGGGCTGTTCTAATCTCTGGGGGGAGTTGATTCCAGAGGGCCGGGGCCTCCACAGAGAAGGCTCTTCCCCTGGGACCCGCCAAACGACATTGTATGCTTTCTTCTCATTTGTTACAAAACAGATCATATTTGTACATCCACTGCTTTTCACTGCATTTAGTGTCCCAAAGCCAAATCAACTGGTTGAGAAATAGAGTTTTCTCGTGCAACATTAATCATTATAATTTCCGGGTGCCTACATGAAGATATTATGAGGCCTCCACTTAATAAAACTTCACACAAAGGGCAGTTGACGTTATTAATTTCATCTTCTCCATTGTAGCATGACCTGCGATTTGTGACCAGGTATACAGAGGGCAAGATCTGGCTGCTGCTATTTAATGCCAGGAGTGGCAGCAATAAATCTCTCACCATCCTATATTTTATATATCTTTTCTCACACCCATATATCCTTCCTCTACTCTTCATTGATGTATTCTATTCTCATATCTCTTCTTCTCTCCCTTCCCTGATATTACTACTTCACGTTTTTATTCTCTTTAACTTTCAATTTGTATTGGACTAACTAACTAACTAACTAACTAACTAACTAACTAACTAACTAACTAACTAACTAACTAACTAACTAACTAACTCAACCAACCAACCAACCAACCAACCAACCAACCAACCAATCAATCAATCAATCAATCAATCAATCCATATTGTGGATGTGAGGATAGATCTGTCTTGTATTAAGGAGATAAACAGAGGTGACAGATGCCACTCCCCTTTGGAAATGAACCATTCTGGGTCTGGGATTAGTCATGAACTAAGGGCAGAGAAAATGGCATGGTAATTATCATGTGAAAAAGTTGGAAAGGTGAGGTTTTCCCCTTGCCCCCAGATTCCCAGAGTCATCCCTGCCACTGTACCCAATGACATGGCAAAGTCACAAGAACAAACATGCCACTTGCAATTTAATCTGAAGGAGGGGGATAATTGCCTCCCTTAATTATCTTGGTGAGATCACTGTCTCATTGACATGGAATTGACTTGTTCTATCAACTTCCACAGGGAGAACAGATCTACTTGCTTGGTTGATCCTAAGCAACTAGTAAATATTTTGGTTTTTCAGAGGATTCTTGTAACCCTTGACCACCTCTATCTAGATTCTCAACCTTTCTAATTCTGCGACTCCTTAATACAGTTCTTCATGTTGTGGTGACCCCAACCATAAGTCTGGTGCCAATTCTCCCAACAGAGCTTTAAGCTGATTGGCAGGAAGGTCAGAGGAACACCCCCACTGAAAACGCCCGATTAGTCGGATTGTAAAACTATGTTCCAAGGCACCAGCATAGAAGCTTTAGTTCCTAACACCATGGGAAATTTGTCTTTTGAACCTGTGAAATGGTCGTTTTATCCCCAAAGGGGTCCTGACCCCCAGGTTGGGAACCATTGATCTAGATTATTGCAACATGGTCTATATGGAGCTATCCTTGAAGACTGTTAGAAATTGCAGCTGGTCTAGAGTATGGCAGCTCATCAAGTTTGGGATGCTAGTCAATTTTGAGTATGATTGTCACTTTTCATGCTTGTGTTGGTTCATAGCTCGGATATATGCAGAATGTTATCTAAAGGGATCCCATGGGTTGTTTCAATGGGCTTTTGAGCTCCGAGGTACTGTTTTTCTTTCTCTCCTGGAGAGTACTCAGTAATATGGACCATAGTTGCTCTTTAACCTTGGAAAATGTTATATTCTATTGATATATTGATAATATTATCATTTTTAAGATCTATGAGCTGCACAGAGTTATGGTTGGAGAAGAATATAAGCCTGGTTAAGTTAAAACATATGATGTATGAATCAGACAATATACAGATATTGTGCAACCCAGAAGTGGGTTTCTCTTAACTTTTCTACTGGTTTGGGAATTACTCACAGTCGCTCATGCCCTCATCACCTTGAGGTTCGTTTACTGCAACGCTCTCTACATGGGGCTACCTTTGAAAAGTGTTCGGAAACTTCAGATCGTGCAGAATGCAGCCACAAGAGCTATCATGGGGCTTCCCAGATTCGCCCACGTTTCTACAACACTCCGTGGCCTGCACTGGCTGCCGATAAGTTTCCGGTCACAATTCAAAGTGTTGGTAATGACCTTCAAAGCCCTACATGGCAATGGACCAGAATACCGCCGGAACCGCCTTCTACTGTAAGAATCCCAGCGGTCGATAAGGTCCTACAGAGTTGGCCTTCTCTGGGTCCCGTCGACCAAACAGTGTCGTTTGGCGGGCCCCAGGGGAAGAGCCTTCTCTGTGGTGGCCCTGGCCCTCTGGAATCAACTCCCCCTGGAGATTAGAACGGCTCTCACCCTCCTTGTCTTTCGCAAATTACTCAAGACCCACCTATATCGCCAGGCATGGGGGAATTGAGACATCTCCCCTAGGCTTTTATATTTTATGTTTTTGGTATGTACGTGTTGCATGGGGTTTAAATTGTCGGGGTTTTATATATTGTTCCCTTTTAATATTAGATTTGTTGCAATGTTATATTGTTTTTGATTATTGTTGTGAGCCGCCCCGAGTCTTCGGAGAGGGGCGGCATACAAATCTAATAATTAATTAATAATAATAATAAAATAAATGGGAGTGCCTGTCAGTGTGCTGTGCATGCATGCAATGCTTCTGCGCATGCGCAGAGTGTTTTTGATGACATCCAAAATGGATGGGCGGAGCCTACTGCTGCTGCCGCTATTGGTTTGCCCGAGCAAGACCAGTAGCAACCCAACACTGGTCCAACCCCAGTTTGGTGCAAGGCCTGTGGAATTGCTTCTTGCGCAATACTTTAAACTAAAGTCTCTCCAACTGATGAAATTTATCCCTTTTAGTATATCCATAATTGAACTAGATGGCTTATACAGAAATCAGGGCCGCCGATAGACGGGTATTACTGGGAGGGGCGTACCGGCCCGGGGAAATTGAATAATGGGGGGGCCCCGGTGCTTCTCCTGCTGAGCCCAGTCCTCTCCCGGGGGCTTTTGGCTCCTCCCGCCGAGGAGCTGCAAGGCTGGCCTCGGAGCCCCGCGCGGCCAGCGTTCCCTCGTACCCGGCGGCTGGAAGAGGCTTCCCCGGGCCAGCCGCTTATCTTGCAAAGGCGCCGGGCGGCCGGAGAGGTGGGCGGTTTAGTTGGCGGTGCTTCGCGGACTCCCAGCCGCAGTCTTCCCGCCGCCGCTGCTGCTGTGGCCGGAGGCACGCCCGCTCTAGCATTCCTTTCGGCCGGCTGCCGCCTGTGCAAAGTTTGGCTGCTAACTCGGAAGTGCCATCCTGCCGGCTGGCTGGCTGCTGCCTGGCCCCCTCCCTCCCGGAGGAGGGTCTCCCTCCGCACCACCAGCGGCGCGCCCCCCGCCAGCCAGCCAGCCAAGCCCCGCGCCTGCCGGAGCCGGCTCCTCACTCTCCCCCCCCACCCGCCGCGTTTGCAGGAGGTGGGGAGAGTCGGGCAGCCCGCCAAGGCCAGGAGGGACGCCGCTGCCCCCTTCCCTCTCTCCGTCCGCCACTGTGCCTCCTTGATGCCGAGAGGAAATGCCCCGGGAGGGAGAGGCCGGGGGGGCTCGGACCCGCCGCGGAGCCAGGCCCCCTCCGCCCGAAAAGCCGCCGTGGAAGACCGCGGAGAAGGCAGGCTAACTGAGGAGGGGGCGGGGGCGCCTCGGTGCAGCAACCTGAGCAGGCAAGAGGGAGCAGAAAGTAGGGGCTGGGCGGGGGTCTGACCCGTGGGCGCTGGGGGGGAGACATGAAGGTCACCCCACCTGGAACACTTCCTCGCCTGAAACGGCCCCAGACGCAGCAAAGGGAAATCGGGCTAGGTAGCCAATTGGGGAGGGGGCCTCACCTCTCTTCGGGGGATGCCTCCTCTTTGCCCATCAGAGAGAAAGGTGGGGTCTGCAGACTCACCTTCCAAAGCGCTTTTTCCCAGGAATCCCCTCCACTCCCCATGAAATTCATCATGACATAGCCTCAACGTTAACCCAGAAGGAAAGCAGGCTACACTGAAGTTTCCCTTGCTCTAAATTTTGCTCCCCAATTCATCCCACACGCCTCAAATCGGAGACATTTTCCTACCCCAAAATGTGCTCAAGATCTTTGGAAACTCAGTGCCATAGAGAAGCTCCCAGAATTCCAAGGCAGCAGCATGGAATCCTGGGATCTGCATTTAATAATAATAACAACAGAGTTGGAAGGGACCTTGGAGGTCTTCTAGTCCAACCCCCTGCTTAGGCAGGAAACCCTACACTACTTCAGACAGATGGTGATCCAACATCTGCTTAAAAACCTCCAGTGTTGGGGCATTCACAACTTCTGGAGGCAACTTCTATTCCACTGATCAACCATTCTGACTGTCAGGCAATTTCTCCTTAGTTCTAAGTTGCTTCTCTCCTTGTTTGGTTTCCACCCATTGCTTCTTGTTCTACCCTCAGGTGCTTTGGAGAATAACTTGACTCCTTCTTTGTGGCAACCACTGAGATGCTGTACTGGATATTTCAACCCATCTAGGAAGGCCTAGCCTAACATAGCATGACAACCTGCCTTCCATTGAGGACCTGTGTACTGCACGAGTCAAAAAGAGGGCGGGAAAAATATTTACTGACCCCTTGTGCCCGACGGGCTCCCCTTTCCTAAACCCCCGCCAGCCCCCTCCTTCCCTTCCCGCCCTGCCCTCCTTCCCCGAGGCGTCCCTTGCCCATCATCCCCTGCCGGGCAATGGGGCAGCGGGACTGCTAGATGGGCAGCTCTTCCGGCGAGGGTGGGCAAGGCGCGCCCTTCTCAGCTCTCGGCCTCCACCCGCGCAGAAAGCATCCTTCCTCGCACCCAGCGCCGGTCATGGGGGCTTCCACCGCCGCCTTCCACAAGGACCCCCGAGGAGCCACGTGGGTCTCCAGCCTTCTCCTGGTGAGTCACCGCAGCAAGGATGCGGGCGAGGGAGAAAGGGAAGAACCCGGCGCCTCGGGCGCTTCCCTCTTGCGGTAGAGGGGTAGGTGGTTTGTGGGGAGCGGTGGAGGGAAGGAGCCGGCATAGTCAAAGTCACAATTTCTTTCGTTTCTTTTTCTTTCTTTCTTTCTCTATTTCTCTCTTGCTCTTTCATTCTTTTTTCTTTCTCTTGCTTTCTTTCTTTCTCCTGCTTTCTCTCCTTCCTTCCATCTTTCCATTTCTTTCATTCCCCCTCTCTTTTTATTTCTCTTTCATTCTCTTTCTTTCCTCTTTCTTTCTTTCATTTCTTTTTCTTTCTTTCTCTTGCTTTCTTGCTCTTTCATTCTTTTTTCTTTCTCTTGCTTTCTTTCTTCCTCTTTCTTTCTCTCCTTCCTTCCCTCCTTCCATTTCTTTCATTCCCCCTCTCTCTTTTTATTTCTCTTTCATTCTCTTTCTTTCTTTCTTTCTCTTTCTTGCTCTTTTTCTTTCTCTCTTTTACCTTCCCTTCCTCTATTTCTTCTTTTCCTTCTCCTTCCTACCTTCTTCCCTCCCGCCCTTCCTTCAGTCCTTCTTCTCTTACTCTCCCCTTTCATAAGTTTCCTTCCTTCCTTCCTCTGTTCCTGTCCCTTCTCCCTTTCTTTCTTTCCTTCCCTCCCTCCATTTCTTGCTTTCCTTCCTCCCTTCTTTCTTCCCTCACTCCCTTCTTTCACTCCTTCCTCTCTTACTCTCCCCTTTCACACCTTTCCTTGCTTCCTTTGCACCCTTCCTCTGTTCCTGTCCCTTCCCTCTTTCCTTCCTTCCTTCCCACCCTCCGTCCATTCATTCACCCATTCCTCTCTTGATCGCCCCTTTTACCATTCCTTCCTTCCTTCCTTCCTAGCTCGCCCTCACCTTTCTTCCCTTCCTTCCAGATGGGAGTGCCCCCTCAAGACACCCGCCTGACTGCTGGTACCCTGCTTTTTCTCTCCCCTCGTCCTTTCCAGCTCCTCTCCGGTGGCTGCCGGGTGTGGGATCCCCCTCCCCTTGCTAGAAAGCACATGGTTTTGTCAACAAGAAGGGAGAAGTGCCAAGGAGCCGTAAATAAGCCTCGCTCCGCCTGACCGATGCCAGGAGGATCTTTCTTTCCCTTGTCACTCCCGCTTCTTTCTTTCTCCTGGACGAGTCCACACAATCGGCTTAACCCAGTTCCTGAAATAGCCTATGGCAGTGCTTCCCAACCTTGACAACTTGAAGATATCTGGACTTCAACTCCCCCCACAGCCTGATTTTTATATAGCCTTGGTAACTTCCAAACTCCACATAAAAAGGGGCAAGAAACCTGATATTTAAAAAAAAATTAAAAGGGGCTGGAGTAAGGGGGAGATATCTGAGAAAATACATATTGAATTTTGTATTTAAGGCTTTCTGGATATTTTACAAATATGTTTCTAAGAGTGTTTAAGATGGTAATAATATTCTCTGGCTGCATAATGTGGTCCTGTATTTCTGTCAGGGCCACCATCAGGAATTTTGGGGGCCCATACAGCCTAAGTGTCTGCCCCCCCCTGCCATTCTAAAACTATTTTAAGTCGCCAAGCCACTCCATCCCCCGGGGATCATTTCCCGCTTCATGCCAAGCGAGGCGGTCCCATAGGCCAGTGTTTCCCAATCTGTGGTTTTAATTACAGTTTAAAATTACCTCATTTTCATTTTGATGAAAAATCTATGGCTCTTCTACTGTTGTTGAACTACTGAACTTCTCAGGATATTTCACATTGACAAAGTGGCTAAAACTGCTAGGAGTCATAATTTAGTACTTCTGACAGGCCACTATTTTCATTCCCAGTCCAACTTTCTTCAACCATAGTTCCCTCTAAGCTGAGCAGTGAGCAATCGCTCACTTAAAAATCATCATCAACTCAGAGTTTTCCAAACCTGCCCAGAAGCCGAGAGGGAAAGAGTGAGAGGGAAGGAGAGAGAGAGGAAGAGAGGAAGAGAGAGAAACAGATAGAAAAAAGAGAGGAAGGAAAAGAAAAAGAAAAAGAATGGGAGTAAGGAAGAGAGAAAGAAAATCAAAATCTAGTTTGAAACTAGCTCAACTATTTAAGTGGCATTTTGATATTGATAGAGTTGCCCCATTATGAGCTCACTGTTATAGACACACAGTACAGTATTTTATTTTGAAATTCTCTGAGGCAAAACAGGGTGGGTATTTTATTTGTTTGTTTATTTATTTATTATTTCTGTGCCGCCCAGTCCCGAAGGGACTGCAGCTCAGACACTATACTTTTCCGCCCCCCCCCCCCAAAAAAAAATTAGAGGGAACACTGTCTTCAACCCAATATCCCAATATCCAACCCAATTGTGGAATTTGACTGCCAGAGGTTATTGTTGCTTCCATTAACAACTTTACTTAGCTCGTATCTGCTATCCTGGACCTAATTCTCACCAATAGGGAAGAAATCATTGAAGAAATGAAGATGACTGTCACCTTGGGAAAAAGTGTTTTTCTTATTCTGATTGATTGATTGATTGATTGGATTTGTATGCTGCCCCTCTCCGTAGACTCGGGGCGGCAAACAGCAGTAATAAAAACAGCATATAAACAATCCAATATTAAAACAGTTAAAAACCCTTATTATAAAACCAAACATACATACAGACATACCATGCATAAAATTGTAAAGGCCTAGGGGGAAAGAGTATCTCAGTTCCCCCATGCCTGGCAGAGGTGGGTTTTAAGAAGCTTACAAAAGGCAAGGAGGGTGGGGGCAATTCTAATCTCTGGGAGGAGTTGGTTCCAGAGGGCGGGGATGCCACAGAGAAGGCTCTTCCCTTGGGTCCCGCCAAGCAACATTGTTTGGTTGTTGGGACCTGGAGAAGACCCACTCTGTGGGACCTAACTGGTCGCTGGGATGTGTGCGGCAGAAGGCGGTCCCTGAGATAATCTGGTCCGGTGACATGAAGGGCTTTATAGGTCATAACCAACACTTTGAATTGTGACCGGAAACTGATCGGCAACCAATGAAGACTGCGGAGTGTTGGTGTAACATGGGCATATTTGGGAAAGCCCATGATAGCTCTCACAGCTGCATTCTGCACGACCTGAAGTTTCCGAACACTCTTCAAAGGTAGCCCCATGTAGAGAGCATTACAGTAGTCGAGCATCGAGGTGATGAGGGCATGAGTGACTGTGAGCAGTGACTCCCGGTCCAAATAGGGCCGCAACTGGTACACCAGGCGAACCTGGGCAAACGTCCCCCTTGCCACAGCTGAAAGATGTTTCTCTAAACATATTCAGATATGAAGGAACCAAGAAAACTCAAGTTTTACATGCTGGCCTTCAGAAGAACATCTTTTGATGAACTTAAAGGAACAGAGGTCAAATCTAACGTCTTCTTATTTTTGAGGAAAAAAACATCTGGGCAAGATGGGAAATTCTATAAAATGATATGCTCAAAGCCCAATTGAAACAATCCCCACAAAAAAGAAAAGTCTAGAAGGGCCAGCAGGGATACATGCAGGGCTCTCTAAAATACTGATGAGATAAAGCAAAGCAACATGTATAGGAAATGGGGAAAGGGGAATCTTACCAGAGAATACAAAGTACTCTCTAAAAATAATGGGAACACCATTTTTAAAAAGCTAAAACTCAGAATGGACTAAGACTGATGAGATACAAATACCGAACAGAACATGTTATTTGTGTATGTTAGAAATAAAAGGAAAGCTAAGGATAGTATAGGTCCATTGTGAGGAGAAAGGGGTCACGTGGTAATGGATGATGGTGATAAGTTAGAAATCCTGAAGAATTAGTAAGTTCTCAGTATACTGTAGGAGAGCACAAATGTCACCCCTTTCTTCAAAAAGGGGGTTATAGGAAACTGTGGACTGAAAGCTTATTGTTTATGATGGGCAAATCTTGAAGCATATTGGGGACTACTTGGGAAAGCTTGCTATAATCAACAGGAAAAATGTTTTCTCAGCGAATTGCATTGACTAATAAGATTAAATCAGCTACAGGGCTATTCATAAAATCACTAGCTTTATAGATCAAGGGAGTGCTATAGACTTGGTGTACGTGGAATTTAGTGGAGTCTTTGACAAAGTATTTAACATGGGGCTACCTTTGAAAAGTGTTAGGAAATTTCAGATTCTGCAGAATGCGGCCGCGAGAGCTTTTGTGGGGTTACCTAGGTTCGCCCACATCTCTCCAACACTCCGTGGCTTGCATTGGCTGCCGATCAGTTTCCGGTCACAATTCAAAGTGTTGATAATGACCTATAAAGCCCTACATGGCATCGGAGCAGAATACCTCCAGGACCGTCTTCTGCTGCATGAATCCCAGTGGCTGATAAGGTCCCACAGAGTTGGCCTTCTCCGGGTCCCATCGACTAAACAATGCCATCTGGCGGGACACAGGGAAGAGCCTTCTCTGTGGTGGCCCCAGCCCTCTGGAATCAACTCACCCCAGAGTTCAGAACTGCCCCCACCCTCCTTGTCTTTCGTAAATGGCTTAAGACCCACCTCTGTCGTCAGGCATGGGGGAATTGAGACATCTCCCCCAGGCTTATATAGTTTTATGTATGGTATGCTTGTGTTGTCTGTTTTTTTTTTTAAATGATGGGGTTTTAGATGCTTTCTTTTAAATATTAGATTTGTTACATTATCACATTGTTATTATTGTTGTTGTGAGCTGACCCGAGTCTGCGGAGAGGGGCGGCATACAAATCTAACAAATTATTATTATTATTATTATTATTATTATTATTATTATTATTATTATTATTATTAATTATTATTATTAAATTAAATACTCCTTGTTAGCTGCTCAAAGTCCATCAGAATTGGGCAGCATATAAATCTTGCTAAATAAATAAACAAAATAAAAAATAGTGAAATATGGGCTACACAGTACATCTCAAGTGAAATTACTTGATCTCCATAATATATCCCTGTTTCATTGGTAAGATACACTACTGCAATGTGTTGTGCATGGGGCCATCTTTGAAAACTACTATACATGTACTCTTACAGTATGCGAAAGACGATATACCCACATGTCTATATTGTTGGCACTGCATTAACTGTTAATACATTTCCAGATTTGCTACAAAATATTGGTTTTAAACATTAAAACAATTACCTCATCCATGTAGAACTACGAAAAGGGCCTGTTGGGGGTTCCCAATATATGAAAGTCAAAAATCAGTGGGAATCCAAAGCATTACTATTCCCTACTTTATGTAATCCCCTCCTAGAAATCAAAATGACACTTACTCTCTTTACACACTTATACACTTTTAAAAATCTGCCACAATGGCAGATGTTAATTTTTGCGTGAAAGGACCGCCCCTTTGCTTGCAGCACCGCTGCGGTGTCCTTTTTCATAAAAATAACAATGTTTATTTTTACGTGAAGACCTCCCTTTGAAGTAGCTGGGGATTCCCTCCCACGAAGAGATTCCGGGGGCGGAGCCTTGACGTCACCGGCAGGTTGCTAAGGACACCAAGGTGATCACTTCCTGGGTTCCATGGAATCCAGGAAGTGATCACCTTGGTGTCCTTAGCAACCTGCCGGTGATGTCAAAGCTCTGAACACCGAACACAACCCCGAACTTTGCCCGAAGTTTCAAAAAAAATTTGTGTTTGTGTTCAGCATACCGAACACCGCAAAATTCGGTACGGACCCAAATTGTGCGGGTTCGGTTCACCCATCACTACCAACCATGTCTGCTGGAAGTTTGTTCCAAGCATCTACTACTCTTTCAGTAAAATAATATTTTCTCATGTTAATCTTTCCCCCAACTGACCTCAGATAGTGCCCCCTTGTTCTTGTGTTCACTTTCCTATTAAAAACACTTCCCTCCTGAACCTTATTTAACCCTTTAACATATTTAAATGTTTTGATCATGTGCCCCCTTTCCCTTCTGTCCTCCAGACTATACAGATTGAGCTCATTAAGTCTTTCCTGATAAGTTTTATGCTTAAGACCTTCCACCATTTTTGTAGCCCACCTTTGGACCCGTTCAATTGTATCAATGTCTTTTGTAGCTGAGAACTGAACACAGATAGCAAATAGCAAATAACAAATAGCAAAGGACTGGCCAGTGATGTCTCTGGCAGCCAAAATGGAGTGCAGAGGAGGGGGCTGTGCCCCCCATGACCCATTTTTGGCCTGGATGACCTCCTGCAGCACTTTTCTGGCCAAAATGGGGCACAGGGACTGCATGCAGCTCCCATGCCCCATTTTGACCAGCAGAGTGATGCAGGAAGCATCCACCTCATCTCCCCTACTCCCCCAGCCGGCAGAGAGCTACAGGGCTGATCCGGTCCTCAAAGAAATAGAGTTTGACATCCCTGCTCTAAGCCATAATATAGTTAGGTGTGTTGGATGAATACAGTTACTGTAATTTTAAAATTTTCAGTTCATTCACTCCTTATTCTTATTACATCCATTTATATTCCTTCTATTGTCTTCATTAATATCTGTGGTCCATCCAATTCTGGCACCATCTGCAAATGTCGTTAACAAGCCTGACTTCTTTGTGAAGATTATTAATGAAGGCATTAAACAAAATTTGTGGAAGGGGTTGAAATGTTCCACTGTTAATCTGTGCGATGTCTAGCTAAGCACCTGCTCCCAGCCCAGGCTATTTCTAATTTTGTATGCCTTTTCAGGCACAATCGTCAGCGGTTGTCTTATAAAAACCCAGGGAACAAAATTACTCCATCAATTCACACAAAAACAACATTTTGATCAGAAAAGCTAAAAATATCACCAGAAACACTCTCTGTTTATATGCAGGGAATGCAAGCTAGGGAAACAAAATTGAGCATAAATTAATGCTATACAGGTATTGATGTGACCAAGAGGAGAAAGTAGTAAAAATATGTATTATTGCTTTTCAGCCTGCTTTATATTCCTTACCTAAAAGGACATTCTTCATTTTAATATTTGTAAATCACTAAGGTGGTATAATTTAAACAATGTAGGCAAAGCAAGTAAAGTTTTGCAACAAAATATTGCCCTGTATACCTAATAGGAGTGTATTTTGTAAATCCAAAGCAAAAGTTAGCAATCTCAAGGTCTCTAACTTCATGCATTTCCCAACCCCCAAAAGAGTTTGAAGTAAAATAAATGTAACTGAAGAGCTAAACTACTGAGAAGTTGGCTGAAGTCAAAGGCATCTGAAGGAGGTGCAAGATTGTAAAAAACAAAACAAAAGGAAAAACAATAGTTGATGATTGCAACCACACACCTGAAGCTGCTATCTTAACTGTTTAGACTCCCACCCTTGTCTAAAAAATAACTTTTATAAAAATTTGACACTTGCTGAGAACTGAGCAGTACACATTATTATATTTTAACTGAAAACCCAAACTGAGGCTGCAATCTTAATAGCAGATTCCGCAGGGTTATTGCAAACAGCTTTCTCTTCCGCCCTGGCTATCCAATTTGAAGCATTGTTCGATGTGGAACTACATGGCACCGTTGCCTGAATAATTTCTCAGCCCAGCCTTCTCTGTTGGGTAAGAACAAATAAAACTACCCAGCTGCATTAGCCTCTGCAAAGTTGTGTCATCTTCAACCCAACCTGCAGAGTTTCTGATTAACAGTATAGGCACTCGGTAATGATGCTGAGAAGTATTGTCATTGCGAGGCTATTGTAGGGGTCACTTTCTTCCAGCTATAGCCCTTCTATTATGAAGGCAGCAAAGTACAATTCACACATACACACACAGAGAGAGAGAGAGAGAGAGAGAGAGAGAGAGAGAGAGAGAGAGAGAGAGAGAGAGAGAGAGAGATTGAGATTTGATACAGTAAAAAAAGCATAAGAAATGAAAAAGAACAAAAGCTATAGTTATGCCTTCTGCCCTTCTTTCTATTGTGTAATTATCATCTTATTCTTTTTCTCCATCACTTTTGGCTCTTTTTAATCCCCAAATAAGAAAATAATTAATTCTGTCTTTGCTTCTTCAATAAAAAAACACACGCTGCCATTAGCAGCTTTGTAAAAAAAATTACATACTTTGCTTTAAGTAATAATTATTTTAGAAACAGCAGGAACTCTTGGGGGGTTTTTTGAGGGGGGTTTGCTGCTCCTTTTGGGTGAGAAAGTGGATAAATAATAAGTATATTGAGACCGAGATCTGGCTATTAAAATGTTTATATTTCTACTGATTTCCATGGGGGGGGGGGAGAGTAGATTAGATTAGAAGAGATTTATTGGATTTATATGCCACCCCTCTCCGCAGACTTGGAGCGGCTCACAACAATGGCAAAAACGGTACAGAGTGACAAATCCAATACCCACCAATCCAATTACAATTTTAAGTTAACAAAATTCATAAAACAATCCCAATATATATAAAAAACAAGCACACAATCAATCAAACACCAAAACAACATGGGTAAGGGGGAGATGTTTCAGTTCCCCCATGCCTGATGGCAGAGATGGGTTTTGAAGAGTTTACGAAAGGCAAGGAGGGTGGGGGCAATCCTAATCTCAGGGGGGAGCTGGTTCCAGAGGGTCGGAGCCACCACAGAGAAGGCTCTTCCCCTGAGTCCCGCCAGACGACATTGTTTAGTTGACGGGACCCGGAGAAGGCCAACTCTGTGGAACCTAACCGGTCGCTGGGATTCGTGCGGCAGAAGGCGGTCCCGGAGATATTCTGGTCCGGTGCCATGAAGGGCTTTATAGGTCATAACCAACACTTTGAATTGTGACCGGAAACTGATCGGCAACCAATGCAGACTGCGGAGTGTTGGAGTAATATGGGCATACTTAGAGAAGCCCATAATTGGCAGTCTATAACTCAGAGATGTTAAGAAACTTTCTTAATGTAAAGCAGGATATGATATCTCTGACAGAAACAATACTGTATTTCCTTTCTCAGATCCTGCAGTCTATCCCTCCCCTTCTTCCATTTCAAAAGCCTCTTAGTATTCCATGTGTACTAAACACATCCAACTTAGACTGGGCTGGTTTTGCAAGAGGTATTTATTGTATTTTAGCTTGGGATTTCTCAGCATCTACTAGTATCACCTCAATACAAAGATTCTCCCTTTGAAGACCAAGCAGAATGTCAGACTATGCTATTAGATATTATATATCTATGGAGATTCTCAGTCATCCAGGTCATAGTTTATTTATTTATTTATTTATTTATTACTTGGATTTGTATGCCGCCCCTCTCCGAAGACTCGGGGCGGCTCACAACATGTAGAAACAAATCATAAGTAATCAAACAATTTAAAATTTTAAAGATTTAAAAAAACCCATATACTAACAGACACACACACAAGCATACCATATATAAATTAAACGTGCCCAGGGGGAGATGTTTCAATTCCCCCATGCCTGACGGCAAAGGTGGGTTTTAAGAAGTTTACGGAAGGCAGGAAGAGTAGGGGCAGTTCTAATCTCCGGGGGGAGTTGGTTCCAGAGGGCCGGTGCCGCCACAGAGAAGGCTCTTCCCCTGGGGCCCGCAAACCGACATTGCTTAGTTGACGGGACCCGGAGAAGGCCCACTCTTTGTCCCAAAGATGATTTTTCAAGAGGCAAGGAGAGTTTCTGGCTTTTCATTGAAGACATTTCACTTCTCATCCAAGAAGCTTCTTCAGCTCTGGCTGGGTGGGAATGGAAGGATTTATCACTTCTTGCAGACAGCTGGTCATTTGCATTCTTTTAGAGTTGTTGAGGCCCCCTGGAGGTTTATCTGTATCATCAGGATCACCTGATTTGGAGCCTTCTTGGAACTGTTGAAAGGACTGTGTTGTAGATTGGAGACAGATGATGTCGTATTCCTTCCCCTCTGTTGAGAGACGGGTGAGAAGCAAAATGTCTTCAAAGAAAAACCAGAAGAAAGCCCAGCTCTCTCTTGAAAAATCACCTTTGGTACTATATAAGTGGCTAGGTATGAATCTAAACATACCACCCTTTGCCTCTTCTATTGCTTAGGGCTGCATTTTAATAATCAACTATGAATAACATAGCAAGGTAAAGGTGACAACAGAAAATCTGAGGAATCCCAAAAGGTCTGTTAATTGCAATGAAATTCTGTTACAGACCCATGCCTTAGGACAGTGATGGCGAACCTTTTTTCCCTCAGGTGCCAAAAGCATGTGCACACACACTATCGCACCTGCGCAAGTGCCCACGCACATAATTCAATGTGTGGGGAGGGCGAAAATTGTCACTCCTGCCTGCCTGGAGACGCTTTAGAGTCTTCGGAGAGGGACGGCATACAAATTTAATAAATTATTATTATTATTATTATTATTATTATTAATTGGATTTGTATGCCACCCCTCTCCGCAGACTCGGGGCGGCTAACAACAATGATAAAAAACTACATGTAACAATCCAATTTAATAAAACAACTAAAAACCTTATTATAAAAACCAAACATACCATACATAACTATAATGGCCTAAGGGAAGGAATATCCTAACTCCCCCATGCCTGGCGACAAAGGTGGGTCTTGAGTAATTTGTGAAAGACAAGGAGGGTGGGGGCCGTTCTAATCTCTGGGGGGAGTTGATTCCAGAGGGCTGGGGCTGCCACAGAGAAGGCTCTTCCCCTGGGGCCCACCAAATGACATTGTTTGGTCGACGGGACCCGGAGAAGGCCAGCTCTGTGGGACCTTATCGGCCGCTGGGATTCGTGCGGTAGAAGGCAACCGCCTTCTACCGCACGAATCCCAGCGGCCGATAAGGTCCCACAGAGCTGGCCTTCTCCGGATGTATTCTGGACCAATTATTATTATTATTAGAGGACAGGAACAGCCCATTTCCCAACTTCTAGTGGGCCCAACAGGCCCATTTTTCACACTCCCCAGGCTCCAGAGGCTTCCCTGAAGCCTGTGGAGGGCAAAAATGCCCACTCTCATCCCCCTGGAGGCTCTTCGGAAGCAAAAATACCCTCCCAGAGCCTCCATGCAAGCCAAAAATCAGCTGGCCGATGCGCACATGTGTGCTGGATCTGAGCAGGCTCCGTGTGTCACCTGTGGCACCCATGCCATAGATTCGCCATCACTGCCTCAGAATATTCCAAAATATCTTTGATTATGGGAAAGAGGAAAGTAGAGGTGGGAAGGAGAAAGAGTTGGACTTGGAATAAAGTGAGCAATGTTCTTATCAGTCATATATGATGTCACTCTTCAAAACAAACTGACTCAACATGAATAATGGAGTACCAGAAATCTATGTTTCCATGTGTATACTAATTCATTGTCAGGCTAAGATAACATAGTCATAATATTGCCGTGTACAGTACTGAATTAATACTTTGTGGATTTTGTAGTTTTCAAGTGGTTTTTGATGCAGATACACAAAACAAATATTCTGGGAGTAATGATAATGTACATAAATTTGTGAAAGGGATTCCTGGTCCAGACTTAAACATGGCAAACATTAGGAAACATTGAGACATGTTTAATTAAAATTTGTCATAAAATGGAAATATATTGCACATCTACCTAAACATTGTGAGTCAATATAAAATTGTGAATGTCTGTTCTTTTTCAGAGCTAAAAATACTTTAGATTTGTCAATATCACCAATACTCTATTAATTGTTAGATACTTAATGATTCTGTCAGTATCAACTTCTGAATGTCAATTTCAGTATGACAAAGTGCATGAATTCGATAAACTAAACATGGAAACTTATTCAACATGTCTAAATCCCCCACTGTGATAGACACACACTAATTAATTTTCCAGAGTTGTATTTCTTCATTCTTTAGGCACAAGAGTGAGACTTTGAGCTTAAAAGAATGTGTGAGGTGCTCCAAAGCAGCACAACTCATATAAATCATAGCACTGTCAAAAGGAAAGGTAATGAACATCTGACATTGTCTTACAAAGATCATAATTATCTATTTCTATCTCTATCGCACAATACATTTTACATTGTATTGTTATTGTTGTGAGCCGCCCCGAGTCTGCGGAGAGGGGCAGCATACAAATCTGATTAAACTAAACTAAACTACTAGGATGAGGGGGCACTCCCTAAAGCTCATAGGTAGGAAAGTGAGGACAAATAAAGGGAAATATTTCTTCACCTAGAGGGTCGTTGGTCTTTGGAGAGGGGCGGCATACAAATCTAATAAATCTTAATCTTATGGAATTCACTTCCAGAAGAGGTCATGAGAGCTGTCAGCCTTGATAGCTTCAAGGCAGGATTAGACAGATTAGTGGATGCCAAGTGTATTGGTGGTTATTGAAACGGATTTCCAACTTGGAAGTTCTATGTTGGTTGAGGCAGGCAGGATTCCCTTGGGTACCCTTTGTTGGGGGTCAAGGGAAAGGGAGGGTTTTGCCTTCTCCTTTGGCTCAAGATCCCCATGTACAATTGGTGGGCCACTGTGTGATACAGAATGCTGGACTCGATGGGCTTTGGCCTGATTCAGCATGGCTCTTCTTATGTTCTTATAATTAGAACTTACATTTGTGATTCTAAAAAAGATAGCAATACTACAGAGAAGGGGTGTCAAATGGACCAGATGCATCATGTGTTGGCAATACCCACCCCCGTTTTAGCAAAGGGGAAAAATGCCGTAATACATCATATGATGACAATGTGATGACACGATTTGACACTCCCGCTATAGAGCAATGCCTAAGCTCACTCGTGGTGGATCTACTCATCTAGAAAGAGTGCAAAGATGATTAAGTGGCTGGAGGCTAACTTAAGAGGAATGGTTGCAAGAATTGGGTGTGTCCAATCCAGTGAAAAGAAGAGAAAAGAAGAGTAGAGGTGACAGCAGTTTTCCAATATTTGAGGTGACATCACAAAGAAGAGGAGGCCTATTCTCCAAAGCATCCAAAGGCAGGACAAGAAGCAATGGATAGAAACTTATGAAGGAGAGATTCAACTTAGAATTAAGGAGAAATTTTCTGACAGTGAGAACAACTAACCAGTGGAACGGCTTGCCTCCAGAAGTTATGGCTGCATCTGTTCCCTCACAGAAACATAGAAGTCTGACGGCAGAAAAAGACCTCATGGTCCATCTAGTCTGCCCTTATACTATTTTCTGTATTTTATCTTAGGATGGATATATGTTTATCCCAGGCATGTTTAAATTCAGTTACTGTGGATTTATCTACCACGTCTGCTGGAAGTTTGTTCCAAGGATCTACTACTCTTTCAGTAAAATAATATTTTCTCATGTTGCTTTTGATCTTTCCCCCAACTAACTTCAGATTGTGACCCCTTGTTCTTGTGTTCACTTTCCTATTAAAAACACTTCCCTCCTGGACCTTATTTAACCCTTTAACATATTTAAATGTTTCGATCATGTCCCCCCTTTTCCTTCTGTCCTCCAGACTATACAGATTGAGTTCATTAAGTCTTTCCTGATACGTTTTATGCTTAAGACCTTCCACCATTCTTGTAGCTCGTCTTTGGACCCGTTCAATTTTGTCAATATCTTTTCGTAGGTGAGGTCTCCAGAACTGAACACAATATTCCAAATGTGGTCTCACCAGTGCTCTATACAACGGGATCACAATCTCCCTCTTCCTGCTTTTTATACCTCTAGCTATGCAGCCAAGCATCCTACTTGCTTTCCCTACCACCTGACTGCACTGTTCACCCATTTTGAGACTGTCAGAAATCATTACCCCTAAATCCTTTTCTTCTGAAGGTTTTGCTAACACAGAACTGCCAATACAATACTCATGAAAATCATCCCTCCCAAATTTCCATAATCATCATCCATAATCAACCTTCTACTGATAGTGTGGTGGGCTGGTAATTTCCCTCCCAACTTTTTCTGCACCAGCTCAACAGCTTCACCATTGGAAGTTTTTAAGAAGAAATTGGACTGCCGTCTGAAATGGTATGGGGTCTCCTGCTTGGGTGAGGGTTGGGCTAGAAGGCTGTTGGCATCCCTTCCAATTCTATTATTCTGTTCTTTCTATGATTTATTTATTTGTTTGTTTGTTTTGTCCAATACACAATAATACATAATGAGGGTTATAGAGAAAATCAGGTAGTCTGTATTAAAGGGGGAATAGAGGAGAAAATAAAGGAGTGAAATATAACTATGAGAGAATAGCAGAAAAAGATATAGGTATAGAAGAGAAGATATAGGAGATTGTTTTTTTGCAAAAGAGTTTATTTTATTTTATTTTATTTTTATTTATTTTGTCCAATAAATAATACACATTGAAGAGAATAGATATGTAATAATATAAGTAAAGAAGAGAATAGAAGAAAAGATATAAAAGTGTAGGTGAACATATATGAAAGGAAGAAAAGATAAATGAGATAAGGAGAGACAATAGGACAGGGGACAGTAGGCACTCTGGTGCACTTATGTACACCCCTTGCTGATCTCTTAGGAACTTGGTGAGGTCACTGTGGATAGTCTAAGGGTAAAGTGTTGGGGGTTAGGGGATGATACTACAGAGTCCGGTAGTGAATTCCACGCTTCGACAACTCGATTACTAAAGTCGTATTTTTTACAGTCAACTTTGGAGCGGTTAATATTATGCGTATCCAACCCACGAAGCCCAAAGGAAGTCCAGACTTATGTAGGATCTCAAGCCATGGGCAGGAGTTGGATTAGAAGGATTTCAAGGTCCCTTCTAACCCTATTTTTCTGTTTTCTATGTTCTAATGAAAAACTTTTCTCATGCATTGAAATACTACTTCTGTCTTTCCTAGCATGGCCAGTTTTTTCTGCTTTTGGAGATAGGAAACATAATTCAAGGACATCACAGGTAGCAGGTTTAGAGCGCTGCTAGAATATCATAGAAAGAAATGGAACCTAGAAGAGGGTTATGCAGACAAATAGTTGGAAATCAAACAAAGATCCACATCAGGGATAAACTAGTCCACAGATAATGCAGCAGCCTGAAGCAGAAAATCCACAATAATCCATAACCTTTGGAAGTGTTTCAGTTGTCCTTTGGCAGGTGGTAATATTTGAACTACAGAAGCAGTGAAGAAAGATTTTCTTGTTATTTGCATTCTAGCCACAGCTATCAAAGATAAAATAAGACTGTTGTAAAACCTTCTGCTTCAAAAATTGATAAATGTATCAGTGAAAGCTGTAAGAGAAAACTGTACATTTGATGTATAATTTCTAAAACAATTTTCTTAATCCTTTGATTTTCAATCTATACAGTTGGACTGAATAATAAATCAGGGTCCTATTCTTTTTATTATTATTATTATTAATTATTATTATTTATTAGATTTGTATGCCGCCCCTCTCCGAAGACTCGGGGCGGCTCACAACAGTAATAAAAACAATATAGTAGTAGAACAAATCTAATATTAAAAACATATAAAACCCTATCATTATTTTAAAAACCAAACAGCACATTCATACCAAACATAAAACAAAGTATAAAAAAGTCTGGGGGAAAGGTGTCTCAGCTTCCCCATGCCTGGCGGTATAAGTGAGTCTTGAGTAGTTTACGAAAGACAGGGAGGGCAGGGGCAGTTCTAATCTCCGGGGGGAGTTGGTTCCAGAGGGCTGGGGCTGCCACAGAGAAGGCTCTTCCCCTGTGGCCCACCAAACGACATTGTTTAGTCGACGGGACCTGGAGAAGGCCAACTCTGTGGGACCTTATCTGTCGCTGGGATTCATGCGGTAGCAGGCGGTTTGACAAAGGGGAAGGTTTGGTAGGGAAGGTTTGCCTATTTGCTGATAACTCTGAAGACTGCAAAAGGGTTGGTATTCCTGGAGGTGTCTGTAATATGGCAAATGCTTTAGCTTTACTAGATAAGTGGACAAAGCAATGGAAACTGCAGTTTAATGTTTCCAAATGTAAAATAATGCACTTGGGGAAAAGGAATCCTCAATCTGAGTATTGTATTGGCAGTTCTGTGTTAGCAAAAACTTCAGAAGAGAAGGATTTAGGGTTAGTGATTTCTGAGGTCTAACAAGCAGGAAAGGGGAGATTGTGATCCTGCTATATATAGACTGCTGGTGAGACCATATTTGGAATACTGTGCTCAGTTCTTTTGTAATCACCTACAAAAAGATATTGATAAAATTGAAACTAATGAAGTATAGAATGCAAGCCTGCAGTTTGCCATTCAGCATGGGGAAAAAAATCTCCTGATTTTCTGCATGTTATGCAAATAATAATTAATATTAACTTGCTAACGTCTATGTGGTGCATAGTTATGAAAATACTACTATCATTATTTGAACAGAGTTGATAAGTAACATAGTAAAATCCCCACTGTGCAATAGTTATAGTTCTGTATAGTCTGCACAAATTCCATGCAGTGAAGAAAGGCAGTACTTAAAAGGAGCAGAGAGAATACTTTCTGTTTCCTAAACTTCTCCATATTTTTCCTTCCATAATCATTTTAATAAAAATGTATCTGTTTTCTTTGGCCTGTACATAACATGGAGAGAACATAATAAAATGGTATAGGGCCGTGATAGCGAACAGGTGGCACATGGAACCATATCGAAGAGCACGTGAGGTGTTGCCCTGTGTCAGCTCCAGTATTTATATGTGCACTAGCTAGCTGATTTTAGGCCTTGGGAAAGGCCATTTTGCCCTCCAAAGGCTTCAGGAAGCTTCCCTGAAGTCCCACAGTGCAAAACACCGCCCAACGGGCAAACCAGAAGTTTGGAAAAATGGACTTCCGCTTTGCCCGTTATGCTATTTTTCCTACTCCGGAGGCTTCCAGGAGCCCCAGAGTGTGAAAAACAGCCCAATGGGCAAACCGGAAGTTTGGAAAAATGGACTTCCGCTTTGCCCGTTATGCTATTTTTCCTACTCCGGAGGCTTCCAGGAGCCCCAGAGTGTGAAAAACAGCCCAATGGGCAAACCGGAAGTTTGGAAAAATGGACTTCCGCTTTGCCCGTTATGCTATTTTTCCTACTCTGGAGGCTTCCTGGAGCCCCAGAGTGTGAAAAACAGCCCAATGGGCAAACCAGAAGTTTGGAAAACGGACTTCCGGTTTCCCCATTGTGCTGTTTTTTACACTTTGGAGGCTTCAGGGAAGCTTCTTGAAGCCCTGAAATGTGAAAAACAACCCAGCAGGCAAGCCAGGACTCCCTTTTTCCAAACTTCTGGTTTGGCCATTTGGCTGTTTTTTCACTGTCCCAGGCTTCAGTGAGGCCTGTGCACATGCGTGGGGAATGGGGTGATTGCGCGCCTGAGCAGGGGCAGCATGGGGGATGCACATGGGGGGAGGGAATGGGTGTTTTTTCTGTTGAATCACACTGGTATCCCCAATTATGGGAGGAGCCAATGCTTCCTTTTGCCTCTTGGCCCAACCCAGGGCCATTTCCAAGGCACTTAATTTTTTCATAGCTGACACACTATGTTCTGTATTATTATTATTTATTGGATTTGTAAGCTGCTCCTCTACGCAGACTCGGCAGTATGTGTAACATGTTTTAGCTGAATTTGAAAATTAAGGGAGACAAGTCTAAAACATGTTACATACATACATACATACATACATACATACATACATATATATATACTGCTCAAAAAAATAAAGGGAACACTTAAAAACACAATATAACTCCAAGTAAATCAAACTTCTTGTAAATTAAACTGTCCACTTAAGAAGCAACACAGATTGACAATCAATCTCCCCTGTTGTTGTGCACATTCAACTTTGTACAGAACAATGAGAACATTTCATTCATTCAGATCTAGGATATGTTACTTGAGTGTTCCCTTTATTTTTTTGAGCAGTATTTATTTATGTATGTATGTATGATTCAACACAAAAAACATGTAACCCTCCCCTGGTACAGAGCTGAAGGGATTGGATACTGTAGCCTAGAGATTAATTCTCTGCCTTACAAGGCAAAGGTTGCAAGTTCAAGTCCCAGTGAAGGTATGGCTAGCTGATGAGGCCAAAATAAGGCCGAAATAGATCTATCCTAGTCTCCCTTAATTTTCAAATTCAGCAAAAACATGTGTATATATTCAAATTCAGCAAAACATGTGACATATATATATATATATATATATATATATATATATATATATATTTGTGCAACATAAAAACACAGTACTACATCTTGCATGCATTTGCAGATACAGTGTTGATATAATTAATAAATAGTGTATGTTGTTATATCCGATGGAGGAGGAGGAAGAGGAGGGGAGGGAATTGTTGTCAGGCATATTTTCTGCCCATATTTTTATATACATTACTTTTTTGAATGGATAATGTCAAGACAACATCCCTCCACAGCTTTAATGGACGAGAAACTATCAAAAAAAACCAATGCTTCCCTCATAAAATCTTTGAAAGACAGCAGCCAATTAGAAGATAAATGACTTTGAGTGGATTGTTTATTGTCCATATTTTTATCCTTCATTAAACCAGGCTGAAACTATTTTGGTTTCACTAAAATCAGATAGCAATTTTCCAGATCATTTCATGCATTTCATAAAATAGTTACTATAAACAACATGCTACAATGAATGTTATTATGATAAATTGAAATAAACAACTTTAGCTTCAAAACCCCTCAGAACTTAAAGGTGAGGTACTTGAAAATCATTCCTCACACAGCCCAATTTGGAGATCTTTTTTCTGGGTTTGCCTGCTAAACAAATTGCACTGAGTAACTGCTATGGAGAAGAAGTTCCCAGAGATCATACCCTATTATGCAAATCCTAAAGAAGTTCACTTGCATGCGCTCTGACATGCATCTAGTTTGAATATGTGTTTACATATTCATACTGAATGCTAATTCCACATTTCTCCGAATGGAGAGTCTTGATCTGCCAGGAATAAACATGAGTTATATTTCTTTCCCAAATACCTTTCCGTGATCTATTTACACGTGAGCTTATAAACATATTTATAAGCTCCGGACCAGAATACCTTCAGGACCGCCTTCTGCCGCACAAATCCCAGCGACCGGTTCGGTCCCACAGAGTTGGCCTTCTCCGGGTCCCGTCGACTAAACAATGTCATCTGGCGGGACCCAGGGGAAGAGCCTTCTCTGTGGCGGCTCCGACCCTCTGGAACCAGCTCCGCCCTGAGATTCGGATTGCCCCCACCCTCCTTGCCTTTCGCAAACTCCTTAAAACCCACCTCTGCCGTCAGGCATGGGGGAACTGAAACATCTCCCCCTTGCCCATGTTGTTTTGGTGTTAGATTGATTGTGTGCTTGTTTTTTTAATATTCTGGGGTTGTTTTTTATGAATTTTTAAAGCTTAAAATTGTAATTGGATTGGTGGGATTTGTTATTATGTATTGTTTTTACCTCGTTGTGAGCCGCCTCGAGTTTGCGAAGAGGGGCGGCATATAAATCCAATAAATCTAATCTAATCTAATCATATTATAGAGAATGAAACCAATATACTATACAAGTAATCCTCAACTCACCACCAAAATTGAAACCAGAATTTCTGTTGCTAAATAATCTGGTCATAAAAGCAAGACAGCACATCGCTGAAGTCCTTAACAATCCCAATACTCCCTACTGCCATCTCAATTCCAAATACATGTGCCATTCAATCCAGGGGTGGGTTCTACTTAACTTCCCTACCAGTTCGCATTGCAATGGAAGTGCATGAGTCCTTTCAATTCAATTCAATTCAATTCAGTTTATTAGATTTGTATGCCGCCCCTCTCCAAAGACTCGGGGCGGCTCACAACAATAATAAAAACAATATTCCAGCTAAAACAAATCTAATATTAAAAAGCACATAAAACCCTATCATATTTTAAAAAGCAAACAACATATACATACCCAAACATAGATATAAAAAAAAAGCCTGGGGGAAAGGTGTCTCAACTCCCCCATGCCTGGCGGTATAGATGGGTCTTGAGTAATTTACGAAAGACAAGGAGTGTGGGGGCAGTTCTAATCTCCAGGGGGATTTGATTCCAGAGGGCCAGGGCTGCCACAGAGAAGGCTCTTCCCCTGGGGCCCGCCAAACGACATTGTTTGGTCTACAGGACCCGGAGACGGCCAACTCTGTGGGACCTTATCGGTCGCTGGGATAAGGTCAGAAATGATTCTCTGTACATACACAGAATGCTTTGCACATGAGCAGAGGGGTTTTTCTTTCTATCTGTGGTGGCTGGAGGACTGGTTTGGGAGCACGGACCACTGGTCATCGCTAAATCATGAATCATCGACCACTGATTCAGTCGCTAAATCATGCAGCCTGTTGTTGTGATGGTTCTCAAAGCCTTCAGAAAAGTTTCGAGATCGTCCCCTGGTCTTACGAGAATGGGTGTGTTATTTGAAGAACAATGGTATGTTTCTAAAGCTTTCTGAAACATCGCTTAAGAATAACAAATCAAATAACTTAACTTCTTCTCCAATACAATTATCAGCAAAAGGCTCAGAGCTCTAAATAAATTAACTCAACATTCCACATCTAAACCCTGAGCTGTAACAAAATCCCATTTAAAGGAATAAAATGGTCCCGATATCCTAATGTAAATAAAATAAAAGAAAGCCAAAGTATGATGAAAAGAGAACATTTCTCATTTACAAAAGACAAGCCCCAATTATTCACTGTAATTTCATGTCTTTTCTTCTGGTTTATCGCCACAAGAGCCTTCAACATGTAGCTGAGGATTTATGATTGTACTCATGAACCAACCTAATTTTACCATTTTATTACCAAATCAGTTAATCTTTTCACAGTGGTTTTTATTCTGGCGATCTGCTTTCAGTTTTTACTGTTCTTTAAAAAAAAACTTGACGTAATCTACCACTGAAGTCTTTATCCCATACTTCCAGCAGGGGATCATTTAAGGACAAGCGAAAACAGCTCTTGTCCAATACAAATACGTAAAGAACTTTTTTTAACTTCTTACTATTGTGAAATTAATATTAAAAGGGCACACTTTTTTACGAGCCTGAACGTGAGATTTATTTTTGGAAATGCTTCTGTCCAAAGCTTTATTGGAAAAGATTATAATGTCTCCCAAGGGAGCTTGGTCTGTTTTTGTGGTGACACATTTAACCACCCAT
This sequence comes from Erythrolamprus reginae, assembly GCF_031021105.1. NCBI lineage: Eukaryota > Metazoa > Chordata > Lepidosauria > Squamata > Dipsadidae > Erythrolamprus > Erythrolamprus reginae. The sequence continues at coordinate 65,111,357 of NC_091955.1, forward strand.
GGCTGGCAGGGACCAAGATGCATTAGGGAAATGAAACTTCAGCTGGCCTGAGGACTGCACCAGACTTTAGCTGTCATGTTGGGGAAGCTTTCCCAAAGTGGACAGGGCTGGGGGCTAAACTTTTAAGAACTAAAATTAATGCATTAAATATGTACAGGGCTGAAAGGCATTTATTTTGCCCTTTGAAACCTTTCGAAACTCTTCCAAATGCAAAGTGGGACCCCCTGGAGACCATATGAGGGATGCTGGTGAATTCGTGTGGCCCCTGGATTACCCCAATACTAAATCACACATACAGTGCCAACCTATTGTGAAAAAGACATGGACATGCATTTTTTTCCCATCCCCGTCAAGGAAGGAAGGAAGGAAGGAGGCAGATAGACTTACTAGGCACTCGGTTAATGGCTTTGAGGGGCCTCAGAACTCGTACAGTGCGAATTGCAGACAAATTAATATTTTGAAGATCCAGAGAATATTCCACCATCCTGCAAAAGATGAAAGACACTGAGACTATTATATATGTTTAAAACAGTGAAGGGCTACCAACATTTTTACTACCACACTGTGGGCGTGGCTTATGCAGGACGCCCTGCATTTTCTTTCAACATCTTTCAGTGCAAATTGGGTGCTCTGGGGTGGAGCTCCGTTTTTGCTACCCCCACTGCATTACCCCCCCCCCCCCAATTCAGGCAGTAGCCCACCCCTGGTTTAAAACCAATAGAGTAAATGAGGGATCGAGGAGTTAGATCTGCTTCCGCTGACAGAACGGCACCAAATCCCTTTAGTACGTCATTTCTTCTGGCTTGCATTGGCTGCCGATCAGTTTCCGGTCACAATTCAAAGTGTTGGTTATGACCTTTAAAGCCCTACATGGCATTGGACCAGAGTACCTCCGGAACTGCCTGCTGCCGCACGAATCCCAGCGACCGATAAGGTCCCACAGAGTTGGCCTTCTCCGGGTCCCGTCGAATAAACAATGTCGTTTGGCAGGCCCTAGGGGAAGAGTCTTCTCTGTGGCAGCCCCGGCCCTCTGGAATAAACTCCCCCCGGAGATTAGAATTGCCCCCACCCTCCCTGTCTTTCGTAAACTACTCAAGACTCACTTATACCACCAGGCATGGGGGAGTTGAGACACCTTTCCCCCAGGCTCTTTTATACTGTGTTTTATGTTTGGTATGAATTTGTATGCCGCCCTGAGTCTGCGGAGAGGGGCGGCATACAAATCCAATAAATAAATAAATGAATGAATGAATGAATGAATGAATGAATGAATCAATCAATCAATCAATCAATCAATCAATCAATCAATCAACCAACCAACCAACCAACCAACCAACCAACCAACAAACCAACAAATAAATGTGTTGTTTGGTTTTTTAAATAATGATAGGTTTTATATTTTTTTTAATATTAGATTTTTTCTACTATAATATTGTTTTTATTATTGTTGTGAGCCGCCCCGAGTCTTCGGAGAGGGGCGGCATACAAATCTAATATATTATTATTATTATTATTATTATTATTATTATTATTATTATTATTATTATTATTAGTCTATTGTGAGAATTTGATGGTAGGAAAGTATTGGAGGAAGCTTCACTGGGCCTGGAGAGACTAAATAAATGACTAGCATGTAGGGCTGTATATCTCAGGCTGCATCTTTAGGATATGATGACAGCATCAGGCGATAGATTCAATAGTGGATACACTTTGGGAATTTTAAAATCTGAACATGTGCATTCCACGAGCTTTGCAAAACCCAGCCTCCCCAAATCCTCAGGTTCAATTAAAAATGAATTCAATTAAATCTTTAGGACTTAAAAAAGAGCAGGAGATCAGAAATATCTTTCATTTATTCCCACCATATTTTATTCTGGATCATACTGGCTGGGATGGATGCCTAAATTTGTTCAGCAGAACATGAAGATCCATCTACTGTAGAGAATGAACAATTTCAGGACCTCCATCATTCACAAAGTTCTATATTTTTCAGAGTATAAGACATTTCTTTTTCCCCATAAAAGAGGGTGGAAATTATTATTATTATTATTATTATTATTATTATTATTATTATTATTATTATTAATTAGATTTGTATGCCGCCCCTCTCCGAAGACTCGGGACGGCTCACAACAGCAATAAAAAAACAGTATAATAATGAAACAAATCTAATAATGAAATGACATTAAAAAAACCCAACAATTAAAAAACCATGCAACACACACATAACAAAAATAATCTCTGGGGGGAGTTGATTCCAGAGGGCTGGGGCCGCCACAGCGAAGGCTCTTTCCCTGGGGCTTGCCAAATGACATTGTTTGGTCGATAGAACCCGGAGAAAGCCAACTCTGTGGGACTTTATCGGCCACTGGGATTCATGTGGTAGAAGGCGATTCCGGACGTATTCTGGTCCAATGCCATGTAGGGCTTTAAAGGTCATTACCAACACTTTCAATTGTGACCGGAAACCGATCAGCAGCCAGTGTAAGCCACGGAGTGTTGTAGAAACGCGGCCGCATTCTGCACGATCTGAAGTTTCGGAACACTTTTCAAAGGTAGCCCCATGTAGAGAGCATTGCAGTAATCGAACCTCGAGGTGATAAGGGCATGAGCGACTGTGAGCAGTGACTCCCTGTCCAATGTCGGTGCGAATACAGACATTTTTCGCCTCCTGAAACCCTGCCCCCACACCCCATTTTTTGCAAAAATGGACAGCACAGACAATTTTGGAGGCCTGCAGAGTGCTCCAGGGGACTTGGGGAAAGGCAAAACATTGACATTTTTGCAAAAAAAATGGGAGCATTATTGCCTTTCCCTAGTCCCCAGGAGCACTCTGCAGGCCTCCCAGACTCTCTATGTACCCCAAATTTTTTTTTGTAAAAAATGAGTAAAAAATTGGTACTTTTTTGCCGTTCCCCCAGTTCACAGTCTTGGTGCGTCTTATACACTGGTGCATGTTATAGTCCAAAAAATATGGTACTTTAAAAATTAATAGTGTTTATGTATTAATTTTGTACTAGGACCCTTTCCAAAAAGGATATTTGTATTTGTATACACATCTATAAATAAATGCACAAAATGGGATATATGTTGAATCTCTAACAGGAAACAGAGCTTTTTGGAATAGTATGGGGTACAGATTTGTCTGTGTGTATGTGTGCATAGATATATATATATCACCTTCTTTGCTTTGTACTATCTAATCCAGGATTCTAATCAGGATTAGAAGATTTCAATCAATGTTACTGGTTTCTTCTAATTCTGGATTTGACTTCATAGAATCTGTTCTTTTAAATCAGAGGAGAGGGGAGGTGCAGTAGTTAGAATGCAGTATTGCAGGCTACTTCTGCTGACTGCCAGCTGCCTGCAATTTGGTGGTTCAAATCTTATCAGGCTCAAGGTTGAGTCAGCCTTCCATCCTTCTGAGGGGGGTAAAATGAGGACCCAGATTGTTGGGGGCCATATGCTGACTCTGTAAACTACTTAGAGAGGGCTGAGAAGCACTTTGAAAGGACATTTAAGTCTAAATGTTAAAGCACATAGAAAATGAGTGGAACTTTGGCTGCCGGCTGCAGTCACCATGGATCCTGTTCTGACCCTCTTTGCTGTTGTCAGTGAGAATAATAATAATAAACGTTTATTTATAATGCCCTTTTAACAAAGGGCATGACAGCAAGCCATATACCAGTGTTTCCCAACCTTGGCAACTTGAAGATATCTGGACTTCAACTCCCAGAATTCCCCAGCCAGTGAATGCTGGCTGGGGAATTCTGGGAGTTGAAGTCCAAATATCTTCAAGTTGCCAAGGTTGGGAAACACTGCCATATACAACTAACAAAGACAGACAGTAGGCAATACACACCCTTAGTTAAAACACAATTAATAAAACAAAGAAGACAAGGTATAAAGACTGTGCATTTCTTTTTTAAGATTAGTGCAGAGTATTTTAGTTTTAAAAGAAGTGATCTTACATACATACTGGCTGAATTCACATATTACGTTCAGCTAATACGAGGTTTGCTTGCTTATGGTTTAAGTGAATTTCAGCTTCAATATAGTAGTTTGATTAGGCAAACTATGGTTTAATGCAGTTTAGGAACTCAGTCACAATTTTTTTCTGTCTGTTATCTGCCCTCCAGTAGAGAAAACAGTAACTCAGTGCAACCTTCTCAGGAGATCCAAGCCATAACCTAACTTGTGTAAGTCAAGTCTCTATCTTTGCAAGATTCAAAGAGAAGAATAGTTTAAAGCTTTATAAGGTCATTAGATAAGATCTTCTGGAATCAGTGTAAGCAACCAACTCACAAAATAATATAAATACACAGAGACAACATAGCACTGAATGCTCAGTGCTGCAAGACAACTGTAAAAAGAACTCCTGCCATCCAGGCCCTGGATGCGTGCAAGAAAGAACACGCACCATTGGCTTGATCCGATCAGACTTCTCTATGGGCTGGTAAATTCCTCTCAAGGACATGCTTGCTTGCTATTACTGATCTCTTGTCAGTGGAGGAAGAAAGATGGCAAAAAATTAAAAAAGTAGTTTTCCTCAATCGAGCATCCTCCATATACAGTGGTACCTCTACCTATAAACACCTCTACTTACGAACTTTTCTAGATAAGGGCCAGATGTTCAAGATTTTTTTGCCTCTTCTCAAGAACCATTTTCCACTTATAAACCTGAGCCTCCAGAACTGTAACTGGAAAAGGCAGGGAGAAGTCTCCATGGGGCCTTTCTAGGAATCTCCTGGGAGGAAACAGGGCCGGAAAAGGTGAGGAGAAGCCTCCCTGGAGCCTCTCTAGGAATCTCCTGGGAGGGAACAGGGCTGGAAAAGGTGGGGAGAAGCCTCCCTGGAGCCTCTCTAGGAATCTCCTGGGAGGAAGCAGGGCCGGAAAAGGTGAGGAGAAGCCTCCCTGGAGCCTCTCTAGGAATCTCCTGGGAGGAAACAGGGCCGGAAAAGGTGAGGAGAAGCCTCCCTGGAGCCTCTCTAGGAATCTCCTGGGAGGAAACAGGGCCGGAAAAGGTGTGGAGAAGCCTCCCTGGAGCCTCTCTAGGAATTTCCCCAATTGCACACATTATTTGCTTTTACATTGATTCCTATGGGAAAAATGGCTTCTTCTTACAGATTTTTCTACTTAAGAATCTGGTCACAGAATGAATTAAGTTCGTAAGTAGAGATATCACTGTATGCTTTTATTTTTAAATTCCATGTTATAGACCATCTGATGTAACTGGGGGGAACCAAGCTAAAAAATCAAATCAAAATCCAATTCTCGTGAGGTCTGCTCCTGAACTTTAAGAGCAAAGAGACTAGAGCTGATAAAATTAAGTGGTATAATTAATCAATTAATTCATGAGTCATATTAAAATTCAGAGCAGACTCCCGTAGGAAGAAAGTTCAGGTTGGATGACATTGTCATAAGCAATTTATGTTCATCCCCTCCAGACAGGGGATGGATTCAAAATGATCTTTCAAAGAATAAATGTTTTGTCAATGAGAGTTTTCTCACATCACCAGCACATTGCAATAGATTTTAAGTGTTCAATTTAACTGAAAGAATTGGTCCATTCATAGAAGTATATAACAATTGATATCCATAATTAGGGTTTATTCTAACATGCAGCAGAACACTTTGTACTTCTGGGAAAAGTAGATATTTTGAAACTGGGAATATGAAATGAATTGGAGATAGAGTTGTTGAAATATAAATTAGGTTTTTTAAAAAAAAATGCATTATTTTATGCTAACAATATATTATTGGTACCAAATATTTCATCAGTTAAAAGCATTTATCGATTTTTTGAATTGCTTATAAATACTTTGTGCAGATCAATAACTCAAATAGAACTTCAAGCAAATTTAAACAAGGGTGCTTCCTGCGTATACATCATATAGCATGGCAAATATAATCACAATCTATCTTCTAAGGGGTCTTGAAAATATATATATATAATATTGCAAATCAGCAGTGTAGAAAAAGCGAGAAAATTAGAATCTCAATAATTCCATTTTTTCCTTTTTATTTTTTAAATTCTTTGTTTTTCTTTTTATTAAATTACAATTGATAGAATGTTTCTCTGTATTTTCAATAGTGATTGAAATACTAGAATGTTAATAATTTCAATTCATACAGCACAGCTATCAGTATATCACAACCATATAATATTTACAAGTATTTACATCTCTATTATGGCGTCATGTAAAATGCCATCTTTCATGTTTTATCTACATACATACATACATACATACATACATACATACATACATACATACATTCAATACACCAGGGTGATTCGACACAAAAATATGTAACCCTTCCCTGGTGCAGAGCTGAAGGGATTGGATACTGTAGCCTAGAGGATAATTCTCTGCCTTACAAGGCAAAGGTTGCAGGTTCAAGTCCCAGTGAGGGTATAGCTAGCTGATGAGGCCAAAATAAGGCCGAAATAGATCTATCCTAGTCTCCCTTAATTTTCAAATTCAGCGGAAAAAAACCATGTGACACATACATACATACATACATACATACATACATACAGTTTTCTCATATTTAGATCATGACCATTTGAAATTGGATCAAAGAACTGCTGGTTTTGTGAGCTTCTGAGAAAATATATTAATTCATTTGTTTAAACTCTATGGGTATCTGTTTGCTTTTAAACTACACACATTTCCTTGGTTTCACGTCTTTCAACCTGGGACTATCTTTAATCATCTACAAAAGTATCCTTTTCCTAGACTGACCACTCTAGAACTCCAGCAAAGGGACAGAAGATTTCTCATCTATGTTGACAGACGCCCCATCTGTGCAATGGCTGAAGCTGGTGAGGCAGGAAGTATCAGTGCTCTGACCCGAGAAAATGGTTACATAAACATTGAGTAGATGTCTCAAGGCTAGGAAAAGAAGCCAGCAAAGGAAGGAAAAGGCCTGCAATTTAAACCCCGGAGCACATAGACTATGCACAGAGCTTGACTTTTGTGTTCTACATGTACAGAGCTTTTAGCGTTTCTGCAGTAAGGCCAATTATTTAGCTAAGTCATGTCTCTGAAGCTTTTGCTTTCTTGAATACAAGATGAGGCTATGGAAAGTTAACATTTATTGTTAAGCCTGAGGTGAAATCTGGATATCTGGACTGGAAAGGGTGAATGCATGAATATATGAGTAGCTGCCATGGGTCCAGCTATCTTATTGTAGGCAGTGTTCTCTTTTGCCCCATAACTACAGGACTCATTAGCACCTAGAATTGTGATGGTGAACCTATGGTGTGTGTTGGGTCCAGAGGACAGCTGAGGAATGTGACCCGCCCCTTATTCTTGGGCGGGAAAATACATAGTTTGGATTGTATTGTATTTGTATTTGTATTTATTAGATTTGTATGCCGCCCCTCTCCGAACACTCGGGGCGGCTAACAACAATATAAAAAGACAATATAAACAAATCTAATATTAAAAATAATCTAAAAAACCCCTAATTTAAATAACCACTCATACATACAAGCATACCATGTATAAATGCTATAAGCCTAGGGGGAAGGGAAAATTTCAATTCCCCCATGCCTGATGACAGAGGTGGGTTTTAAGGAGCTTGCGAAAGGCAAGGAGGGTGGGGGCAACTCTGATATCTGGGGGGAGCTGGTTCCAGAGGGTCGGGGCCGCCACAGAGAAGGCTCTTCTCCTGGGTCCCGCCAGACAACATTGCTTAGTCGATGGGACCCGGAGAAGGCCAACTCTGTGGGACCTAACTGGTCGCTGGGATTCAGCCTGGCAGCAAGAGTTATAAATAACTGCAGGCATGGCCATATTGCGTTATTGTTAGCAGTTCCAGTTGCATGTTATTGTTACTACAATTACAATAAACCTTGTGAGTTCCCTGGCCTACGGCGTCCTTATTTGGCAGATATAACACTGGCGATGAAGGAGTAACCAACCACGCTTATTTTCCTGCATTAAGGTACCTTTTCAATCCTTCTTGACTGTATGCCACCTTCCGCCTCTGCCTCCGTCGGGAAGCCGCCACTATCGTTACCGCCAGGATTTCCCCACCCACCGCCTCTGAACCGCTGCTGCGGGGGAAGCCCTACAAAGCCACCGGGATTTCCGCCGCATGCAAATACTGGCACACCGAGCCCTCTCTATGGGCACGGGAGCCATCACCCAGCTCAGCTCCACTGCACATGTGCCCTCACCAGACAGCTGATTTTTCGGATGCGAGAGGAGGGTGGGACATATGTAGGAAATGTGCATGTATGCACAGGGGGGTGTCGCACATGTATGCATGGGGCAGGGGGAGCAGGGGTGAGTGCCTCCTCCCAGCAGCCCATTTTGGTCCCAGGAGGCTCCAGGGATGTCCACTATGCCCAAAATGGGGCATGAGGGGGTAGGTGGCCTATTTTGGGTCCCAGGAGGCTGCAGGGAGGCCTACTAAGCCCAAAACCTAGTTTCATGAATGCATCAGTAGTGGGTTCTTGCTGGTACGTTAGAGCCAGCGAATGCTGGCTGGGGAATTCTGGGAGTTGCAGTCCAAATATCTTCAAGTTGCCAAGGTTGGGAAACACTATGTTAGAGGATGGTGCACTGGTAGATATCAGTGCACTGCACATGCAGCTAAGGGTCTCTTGTGTGCGCACACATATGTCCCATCCTGTTTTTGCTTTTGTGCATGCGCAGGAAGCAAAATATCACCAAGGGATGCATGCAGTGAAGGGCTACCAAAGGTTTTACTACCACACTGTGGGAGTATCCTATGCAGGACGCCCTGCATTTTCTTTCAACATCTTGCAGTGCAAATTGAGTGCTTTGGGATGGAGCTCCATATTTGCTACCCCACTGTGTGTCCCCCACCATCCGGGCAACAGCCCACCCCTGGATGTGCAGGTGAGTGAGATTTCAGTGGGTTTTTTGCTTCTGTGCATGCGCGGAAGCAAAAGAACCCCACCAAAATCTTGTTTGTGTGCATGTCCCCTCACAAGATTTTGCTTCCTGCGTAGGCACAAAAGCAGAAACACACTGAGTTGCGCCCGTCTACATGCAAGGGGCCCAAAGCTGCATGCACAGTGCACTGGCCTGCAGCTATGCATATGTGATGGGCAGGGGACCATGGGGAGTCACATGCGCAGATGGGGAGGAGGGAGAGCATAATAATAATAATAATAATAATAATAATAATAATAATAATTATTATTATTATTATTATTATTATTATTATTATTATTATTATTATTGTCAGTACAACACAGCAAACGAGATCACTATGCTGGAATTCATATTTCATCATCAGTCGGGCGCTTCCCAAGCACCTAGGACTGCGTGATGTAGCGGCGAATTATGTTTGCCGATCCCAGTAAAGCGGCCTTTTGCAATTGACAGATGGAGATTTTGTCAATTCCGATGGTTTTCAAATGTCCGCTGAGATCCTTTGGCACTGCACCCAGCGTGCCAAGTACTACTGGGACCACTTTCACTGGCTTATTATTATTATTATTATTATTATTATTATTATTATTATTTAGATTTGTATGCCATCCCTCTCCGTAGACGCAGGGCAGCTCACAACAATAATAGCACAATATATAACAAATCTAATAATTAAAAGTCATTAAAAAACCTCTTATTTAAAAAGAAACATACACACAAACATACCATGCATAAACTATATAGGTCCGGGGGAAATGTCTCAGTTCCCCCATGCCTGGTGGCATAGGTGGGTTTTAAGAAGTTTACGAAAGGCAAGGAGAGTGTGGGCAGTTCTAATCTCCAGGGGGAGCTGGTTCCAGAGGGTTGAGGCCACCACAGAGAAGGCTCTTCCCCTGGGTCCCGCCAAATGACATTGTTTCGTCGATGGGACCCGGAGAAGGCCAACTCTGTGGGACCTAACCGGTCGGTGGGATTCGTGCGGCAGAAGCAGTCTCGGAGATATTGTGGCCCAATGCCATGAAGGGCTTTATAGGTCATGACCAACACTTTGAATTGTGACCAGAAACTGATTGGCAACCAATGCAGACTGCGGAGTGTTGGTGTAACATGGGCATACTTAGGGAAGCCCATGATTGCTCTCGCACTGCATTCTGCACGGTCTGAAGTTTCCAAACACTCTTCAAAGGTAGCCCCATGTAGAGAGTGTTACAGTAGTCGAACCTCGAGGTGATGAGGGCATGAGTGACTGTGAGCCGCAACTGGTGCACCAGGCGAACCTGGGCAAACGCATGGGGGTGTCACATGCCCCTGCACAGGGAGATCACATTGCCTTATGGGTGCCATCATGCACACGTGCTGTCGCATAGGTGCATGCCTTCAGCACACAGCGACAAACAGATTAGCCATCACTGACCTAGAAGCTACTGCTTTTCATCATCAGATATAATTTCAGCACTTTAAACATTTGAGCATCAATTCTGGCTCAGTTCACTTTTGCTGCCAAACCTCAAGGATAGTATCAAGATTATCTTCAGTCAGTTCCTTGATTAGACTTCTTATGCTGGTTTCTACAATGCTTTGTAAAAACACCCAGAGTTTATCTTGGCCTATGCATGGCAACCTTACAAGCAAACGCATGGGCTAACTTGCAACCACTCTTGCAAGAAATGAGTACATGCTTGGCCATTCACAACTGGAGGTGGAGGTGAGTCATGCAGCCCCAGGAAAAAATGCAGCTGTTCTAAGAGGATGTTTCTCCTAAGTGCTTCTGTGCCCTCAACTCTGAAGTGCTGCACATCCTTACTACCAACCTTTCAAACAATACTGAATGTCATATATAAATGCTGACTTAGCTGTTAAGGAAATGTTAAAAGAGGTTACCGCCTACTTTGGCATTTACTGAATGCCTAACATAAAATTATCCTTCTGCATAGTAAAGATGATTCCTGTTTGCCAATATAGAGGGAACATTTAAATATGTCAAAGGGTTAAATAAGGTTCAGGAGGGAAGTGTTTTTAATAGGAAAGTGAACACAAGAACAAGGGGACACAATCTGAAGTTAGTTGGGGGAAAGATCAAAAGCAACATGAGAAAATATTATTTTACTGAAAGAGTAGTAGATCCTTGGAACAAACTTCCAGCAGACGTGGTTGGTAAATCCACAGTAACTGAATTTAAACATGCCTGGGATAAACATAGATCCATCCTAAGATAAAATACAAAAAATAGTATAAGGGCAGACTAGATGGGCCATGAGGTCTTTTTCTGCCGTCCGTCTTCTATGTTTCTATGTTAGATATTTTTTCCTTTGTATAACAGAGCCCTTTTTCTATCTGTTTAGCCAAAGCCAACCTTAAATTGCATTAAGAGAGGCATATAACAAAGATCAAGTGTGAAGTAGTAATATGGCTTTCTGGAAGACCAGTAGATGGGGATAATGCAGATCTCTGAGGGCAGTTGATTCCATAGGGTCCAAGCTGCCATAGAGAAGGCTCTTCCCTGTGGTCCCGCCAACCGACATTGTTTGGCGGACAGGACCTGGAGAAGGCTGACTCTGTGGGCCCTTACTGGCCACAGCGAGGTATCAGGCAGGAGGAGGTCCCATAAATAGACTGACCCTGAGCCATTTACGGCTTTAAAGGTAATAACCAATACCTTGAATTGCCTTCTGAGACCGACTGGCAACCAATGTAGCTTATGTAAAGTTGGACTAGATTCTGTATTAATTTGTGTTTTGAAATGCTTTTGTCTCTTTTTTTGTTTGGGTCTTCTAGCCTTCCCAATCAAGTCAACTACTGGTATGTGTGTCTATCTATCTATCTATCTATCTATCTATCTATCTATCTATCTATCTATCTATCTATCTATCTATCTATCTATCTAGTTAGTCCAATACACAATGAAGGTTATAGAGAATATACTTGTAGTAAAATATATCACAGAAGGAATAGAAGAGAAGAAATAAGAATAAAATATGTCAATGAACAATAGAGAAAAAGATATAGGGATGGAAGAAAAGATATATCAGATATAGGAGAGACAATTGGATAGGGGACGGAAGGCACGCTGGTGCACTTATGATCAAACAAGCTCTGACACATAAAAACAGATGTAACACGAACCATATGACTGATTCCAGGAAAGACAAATCATGTTTTCACTTGGACAAAGACAGTTTATTCCTTGTTCACAGCTTCAGTGCCACTTCCACAATAGGCATAACTGATTTTGCAGAACTGGCGCAGAGGTGGGTGCTATCATACATATCTGCAGATCAGGTTTGCTATATAAATCCTTGATTATATTCCGCCCTGTTTTTTCTCCAAAAATAGACATTCTGTAAGTTCAGCAGTACATAATTACATATAGAAGGCCTAGACCTTGAGGGCTGTCACCACCTAATTCACTCCATGCATTATTAAATATCAAAGGTTGCTCTAGGTGCTGACTCAGCGCTAGCATTAGGCCTTTGCTTTGTTCTGCAGCCTATTTAACCAAAAGAACGTTCTCTGTGAATTGTCATTCAATTCTGTTCCCAGACCAAAAAATAGAAAGAGCAGCTGTCACAACCTTTCACAACAGCATTTGCTACAGGGACATATTTTCCAGGGCAACAAAAGTATTACTTGCTGAAGTGTTATGATTTCTTCTCCCCCCCCCCTCTGCTGCCTCCTTTTCCCCCTCTCCATGCTGAAATTCTTTAAAAAAAATTACTTAATTTGTGGTAATTAAGTGAAATGATGTTTTTTCTTCAAATGCAGTATTTTCATCCTCCCATGAGGTACTTAGAGAAATTTCGAATAGGCAATGACAAATACTCAAATGCCTATTCAAAATAATTTGGAGAGATTTAGATTGTTGAGGAAACCCTTCTCAGAAAATGATCAGTCTTATCCCTTTTCTATGCATGTCTCTTTTATTTATTTTCAGACCCTTGCAGAAAGATATTTAAATCAGAAAACAAGGAGTTACAAGTGATCTAAAATGTAAAACAACTAGAATTTTCTTTCTCTGTTTTGATTGCAACTGAAGCAATCTCCTTTGCTCTTCAACTGTAGAATTGGTATCTCTAAATGTAGAGTACTCCTTTGATCATAATAGAATACCTTATTCCACCAGACTTGAAATATTGGGATTAGACAGTTTAGAACTACGCCGCCTTTGATCTGATCTAAATGTACTTCATAAAATCATATACTGTACCACAATGTCCTTCCTTTCAATGATTACTTCAGCAGCAATACAAGAGCATGCAATAGATACAAACTTAATGCAAAACGTTTCAAACTCGACTGCAGAAATTACAACTTCAGCAACAGGGTGATCAGTGTCTGGAATGTAGTAGCTGATTCTGTGGTTTCTTCCCCAAACCCTGTTCTGCCGGACTCTCTGGTAGGAGCCTCCCAAAAATTCAAAGGTACAAATTTCAGACACACACATGTTTGAAAATTCAAAACAATGTTCTTTATCACAAAATTCAAAATAAACTAAGCACTCTTTTTGTATTGCAAAGAGCACTGATCCCAAAACAACCTGGTAGTTGGAAAAGTCCCTTATCAGTTCGTAAGTACTTAGCTTGCAGCTGTAAAGAAAGTCACAGCCCTTCTTCTTCCAAAAAGTGAAACATACTTTGCTGTGCTTTGGTTTCAAAGTGGTGAAAAGTCAACAAACAAAGGCCGGAGTCAGCAACGATCAGATAATTCTCCACAATGGCCAAACCCACACGCTGCTATTTATAGCAGCAGCACTAATTACAGCAGCCCCACCCAACCACAGGTGGTCTCATTTTCTCTTGTAATAATCCTTTAGTTGTTGCTTCCTATGCATCACTCTACGCATGCGTGGATGTGTCATTAATTCTTGTTCGGAATCCAGAGATGATAAAGATGATTGATCTCCTCCTGGGCTATCTGCCAAACTCTCTTCCTCCCTGTCACTCAGGCCTCCTTGGTCAGAGGAGACTTCGTTGGCAGATTCCACTGGGAGCAAAACAGGCCTGCAGCATGTGGATGTCTCCCCCACATCCACCTGCACATTCCTTGGGGCAGGAGCTGGGCCAGAGCTAACCACAACAAACCCCCAAACCTTTAACATTAGACTGTCTACAGTTGACCTCACCCCATTCCTAAAAAGTCTGTAAGGGGTGTGCATAAGTGCACCATTGTGCCTATTGTCCCTGTTCTACTGTCCTATTGTCTTCATTTATCTGTACTTCTTTGCTTATGTTATGTTTATATAAACACCCACTATCTTGTACATGTTTAAGAAATAAATAAATAAAAATAAAAGTTCAACATCAGGAAGGCAACAGTTAAGAGGAGATTGCACTAATTTCCAAGATACTCATAGGAGAAAAACACAGACCAGAAGAAAACTGTCTTCCTAAATTAAGGAGATTTTTAAAAATCCATTTTCCTCAGTGAAAACAGAATGACTTTTCAGAAAAAGATTTTCAGTAAGTTAACTAGTTATTGATGAGTTAATAAAACAAGGCAAACATGCAAATCTATTTTTATGGCAATCTGGAAACATATTATTGAGTAGTTTACCAATTAAGTCTATTTCTCTGTAAATTCAGCTAATATTTCAATTTGATTTTGTTATAGTCTACAATATTATAGGAAATGTGCATATTTTCAGAGCCAAATAAACAAATAAATAAACTAAATAAATGCTGGATTTATTCTCTTCCCCCATTAAGAATACATTGCCTATTATTATTTCTACAACTTTCTGACTTCTGCATCGCACAGATGGATTATTTTATTACTTAAAATTGAGGTATTCAGAAGCCAAAAAGTTGTAGAAATAACAACAGGTAATCTATTCTTGCTAGGAGAAAAGGAATATACTTCTTTCATAACCTGTTGCCTTAAGATATGTGCAAACTTTTAGGCATAGTCTGCCTTCTCTGACTCCCTCCTGCACTTTATTCTATCTAAACCAATTTGAGATATAGGACCACACATGCTGATAATTATCATTCTGTTCAATGCCTAGAAACTTTACTTGCATTTTTGAGCAAACACATGAACATGTGGAACAAAATACATACACTTGATCGTTGTCAAAAGGCTAAGAAGCATTTGTGTATTTGCTCAGACTCTGAAATTGAGACTGTAGCACACCTACTTCTGAAATGCACTTTCACTTTTGGGAGGGCAGAATCACAAGCTATGCTGACTACACTCACGTGGGAATCCTGTGTTACCTACTGAATAGGTTCAGTAAGCCATCAGAATTGTAGCGAAATTTTACCGTTTTTGAAACTGATTTTTTTTTTTAGGTATAAACTTGTGCAGGCATGAATAGGTTGCTTTTTAAAATCTTTTTAAACTGAATTCAGTGTAAAATTTTAACTTCTATATGTTTGGTCTACGAGCATATACAGTATTTTAATAATATAAACAAAACACAATATGAAACAAAATGTGTTTTTCTGTTTGCACTGTTCCCATAACAACAGGTTGCGATCTGCAATGCTTATGGCATTTCTGTCCACATAGAAAAAGGCAGAACCGGTAGCAAACTGCTGGTGACATCATGATGAAATCATGGAACCTGTTTTGTCGGGTTTTTTGGGTTTATTTTTAAAAAAATTGGGGGAATTTTTTTTTTCTTTTGCACATATGCAGAAGCTGAATCACCATCTTGTTTTTGTTTTTTGGATTTTTTGGCACTGCACATGAGCTCATGCGCAAAATGTGTGCACAACCACAAGGCACGTCCACGTGGTGCGGGAGGAAGTGAACCGACAGTGAGGTAAATTAGAATCCGTGGTGGGCTCCTACGGGTACGGTCAGGTAGCAAAATTTTGATTTTTTTTTTCTTTTTTCCCCTTCTGGGCTCTGGGTATGTTTTTCTTATCACAGTAAATGAGATTGAATGTGCATAATTTCAGAAGAGCTGTGTGTGTGTGTGTGTACATACACATACAGTTTATATAGTAGATAATGTATATTTGTGTGTGCCTGTGTGTAATATGTATGTACACATATGGCATATATATATGAACTGAAATAGTATATTTTGGATGCTCAGTAATAGTAAATAGAGAGGGAAATTGTATCACTTTGAGTTGAGGATAGGCCAGGCACCCAAACCCAAACTCTTGACGTGAGTGACATCATGTTGGCCATCTTTAAGCCAGTCACATAACCTTTAAGCCACACCCCCAGTCACATGATCATCAAGCCATGCTCACCTGGTCACATGGCCGGCAAGCCACACCCACAAAATAAACCACACCCACAGTATGGGTGTAGCCCTTCACTGATTAGAACCCACTCCTGGATAAAGGTCAAAGCCTGTTTCTCTCACTCCACAACTCAAATTTAAGCTACAGGAAGACAGAATTTGAATGAATGTTAGAAAAAACCTTCCTAGCTGTAAAAGCAGTTAAATAATGGAATCAATTAGCTGGTGAGGTGATGGGCTTCCCTTGATTGGATGTTTTCCAGCAGTTGCCTGTCTGGGATTCTTTCATTTGGATTTTTATACTGAGATGGGACTTAATGGCCTAAATTGCTATTCCAATATTATGGTTGTAGCATGGAAGCTGCTGCTTACCTCATTGCTCCCATCTGCATTAGAGGAGGATGTACTATCTCTCCATTGGAAAATACAGCCCAGTAAATGGTTCATCTACTTTTTTAAGCAAGTCAATGTATAAACGGATTAGGAAGCTAAACCACTATTAGAAGTGGAAAATAAATGGAAAATAGATGGGATTTAAGCACAGAGCTTATAAGGCAATTTCATGGATGCAGCCTTTCTCACTGGCAGCTACATTTTCTTTGAAAATGTAGCTTTCTTTGCTCAAAAAAAATAAAGGGAACACTTAAACAATACAATATAACTCCAAGTAAATAAAACTTCTGTGAAATCAAACTGTCCATTTAGGAAGCCACACCGATTGACCATCAAGTTCACATGCTGTTGTGCATATTCAACTTTGTACAGAACAAAGTATTCATAGAAACATAGAAGTCTGACGGCAGAAAAAGACCTCATGGTCCATCTAGTCTGCCCTTATACTATTTTCTGTATTTTATCTTAGGATGGATATATGTTTATCCCAGGCATGTTTAAAGTCAGTTACTGTGGATTTATCTACCACGTCTGCTGGAAGTTTGTTCCAAGGATCTACTACTCTTTCAGTCAAATAATATTTTCTCATGTTGCTTTTGATCTTTCCCCCAACTAACTTCAGATTGTGTCCCCTTGTTCTTGTGTTCACTTTCCTATTAAAAACACTTCCCTCCTGGACCTTATTTAACCCTTTAACATATTTAAATGTTGCGATCATGTCCCCCCTTTTCCTTCTGTCCTCCAGACTATACAGATTGAGTTCATGAAGTCTTTCCTGATACGTTTTATGCTTAAGACCTTCCACCATTCTTGTAGCCCGTCTTTGGACCCGTTCAATTTTGTCAATATCTTTTTGTAGGTGAGGTCTCCAGAACTGAACACAGTATTCCAAATGTGAATATGAGAATAAATGAGGATATTTCATTCATTCAGACCTTAGATGTGTTATTAGAGTGTTCCCTTTAATTTTTTTGAGCCGTATATTTGTTTGCAAGATAATAACCCATACCCAGCCCTGTTTCTTTTCATGGAAATAAACCTACTGAATTTCAGTACATAAAATAATTTCTTAATTTCTTCCATCAGGATTTGTCAAAGACAAATTCATCATGTTTAATTCTGAATTAATTACACATGGACATATTGAACATGCAACATGCATCTGGATCTAAAATTAGGGTGAGGAAATATAGCCACTTTATGAATTGTGGACTTAAATTCCCAGAATTCCTGAGCCAGCACGATCCAGAGCAGGGGATTCAAACCCATGACCTGTGGCATGCATCATGTGCTGGCCCCACCCCAGCCCAGTTTAGTGAAGGGGGGGGAAAGTCCTGATATGTCATGTGATGCCACCATCCCCAGTAGTGATGTAGATACAGTCCCCTTATACCTGCTGAAAACAGTGTATGAGGGATCTCATAGACAAGGCATCTTTGTTTTATTAGTCCAAGAGCCATGGTGTCTTCAGTAACTCACATGAGGTCTGATGCCTTTGATCATCCTGTAGGTGGCCTCTCTAGAGCTGCCTCAACCACTGTGCAGACATTTGAACTGATTAGGAGCAGCTGTTTGTTGACAATCAGTAGCATGGATTACTTACTGCTGTTCACTGTGATATGGACATTTAGGTAACACCTAAAACAAGTACTTAAATATCATTTAATTCAAATGACCCTTAGCATCCTTCCATGTCTTGGAGCAGTTGCATAGTATCTAGGATAGACATTCATACTTCAGTTAGAAATTCTGACCTATTATAATATCCTGTGACCCACAGTTCTTTGGGATTGCCATCAGCTGTGGTCTCATATTCAGGAAGGGGCAGGTCCTCCTTTTCCTGATGCATCCTCCTCCTCTAACTTTCAGAGAAGGGTCAAAGCTTAGTAGTGTTATCATAATCTCCTTTGCTTATACCACAGGAAGATACTGTACCTTCCCCTAACACTGTCACTGGCCCTACCTTGATTTCAGTCACCAGTAATGGCACCACTGGTATCGTGGAAGTGGCATGTTACTAAAGTCCATTTCTGTGATGGAATGTTGAACATATCAGGAATGTAGAAGAGCAGGATTGTTGTAAAAAGATTTGTTAACCCAGGAGACAGGGAAAGCATGACAAAGAGATTCAGCACAACTCTCTCATTATGTATGTGTATGTGTGTATATGTATGTATTCAAGATATAGAGACAGAAATAGATATAGATATAGATATAGATATAGATAGATAGATGGATAGATGGATAGATGGATGGATGGATGGATGGATGGATGGATAGATAGATAGATAGATAGATAGATAGATAGATAGATAGATAGATAGATATGGGTGTGTTTGTGTATGCACATAGATAGCAGTGTATGTGTACACACAGAGAGAGAGAGAGAGAAAGTGAGAGAGAGAGAAAGAGAAAGAGAAAGTGAGAGAGGAGAGAAAGAAAGAAAGAGAGAAAGAGAGAAAGAAAGAAAGAGAGAAAGAGAGAGAAAGAGAAAGAGAGAGAGAGAGAGAAAGTGAGAGAGAGAGAGAGAAAGAAAGAAAGAAAGAGAGAAAGAGAGAGAGAGAGAGAGAGATAGCTGTCCAAGGCCATACACTCCAACTGTGTTTTCCTTCTTGATATTTTCAACTTTGGCACTCGAGTTGCCAATCACAAGCAGCACATCTTGCTTGCATTATCTGTTGATTTCAATTTTTTCATAACACTCATCAACCTCTTCTTTGCATCAATGGTTGCAGCATAAATTTAGATAATTGTATTAAAGAGCTGTCCACAAAGTTTGAGTGATATTATTTCATTATTGATTGCATTGTTCCCAAATATTTTCTGTTGCTATTCTCTTCCTAACTATGACAGAATGCCATCCTTTCACTGTTTTACATGTTTTGAGTAATAGACAGTGTGACCTATTGACTGAAGGTGACCAATCCAATCAACTGAAGCCACTAATTCCTAGGATGTCAATGTGTAGTAATTCATTTCATATTTCACTGCATTGAACATATTCTTGCTTCTTCTATTTCACTTTCCTTTTTTACATAAATTTAAAGTTTTAAAGAGAACATAAAAACCAACCCAACCTAATATAGAATAGAGAGAAGAAATAAAGAAAAAACAAAAAGTTGAAAGAAAAAATAAAATAGAAAGAAGGTGCATCCAATTTCCCTTGCAGAAAATACAACATGATTACAAATGGAAGATTGTCTTACTTTGTGATTTTCTAATCATTAAAACTATAAATCATAAGTTCATTTTTTCTTTGGTGCAAAAAAAATTATGAGGGTTTTTTAATCAGCTATAGGTGTAGATGTTGTCTTTTTTCTGATAAAAAAAGTTAATATAGTCATCTTCAACTTCCATCATCTTCACCAACCGTTCCTTTATTGTGGATAGTGACAAAGCTTTCTACTTTTGAGTATATAGTAATCGCACTGCAATTGTTATATAGGAAAATGAAGTTCCATGACTTGTTTCTAGTGGCATGTCCATTAGTCCCAAGAGAAAAGCCTTTTGAGATTCCAATTGTACTTTAAGCTTTAAAATCTTCTGAATTAAAATATATATTTATATCTAATTTGGTGAGCTATTTTACACATTCACTAGGTATGAGAAGTTGTTTCTTCATTTGTTCACATTACCAGCAAAGATTTAAGGTACCTTTATGTATTCCAGATAATATCTTTGGTGGCAAACACCAAAGACACATACATTCTGTGTTCCCAAAGTAATTCAGTCGTTGACAGGTAGGACATAGTAGCAGATAATTTTATGTACTAAGCTTAGGTCAGACTGAAGGCAGCGTAGTTCTAACTTGTCTAAAGCCAGAATTTCAAGTCTGGTGGCATAAGGTATTTTATGTAGGTAGAGGAAAGGAGGACTCTTTTCATGAAATATCTCTGGACTCACTCAATTGTATTAATGTCTAATGCAGTGCAGATTCCAGACAGTTGAGCTATATTTGAGAATTGGTCTAGCAAATGTTTTGTATGCTCTAGTTAGCAGTATTACCAAAGAAGAAACTGTACGTTAACAGCTCTTAATGCCTCTTTGGCAATGTTGTTACAGTGGGCTGCTTTTTCTGCATCCAGTATTTTGTTATATGGCTGCTGCCCAATATAAATCACTGCTTGTCTTATCTGTGTAACTGGATTACCTTCATGCCTTGGGCAATCCTGTTGGGATTATCTATAGAAATTTAATATTCCCAGATAAACCAACATAATTTATTTTGAAGGAAGAGAGTTAATTTAAAGAGGATGAATAAAAAGAGGGGAGAGAATGAGGGAAATCTCTTTGTCATGGGCTCCCATCACTGATACCATTACTGTTCTGCCAGCATGTCTCAACCGCCCGTAATTACAGGGTAATTAGTCCAGGAAGACACCCACCACACAATAAAAGGAAAACCCAAAAGTTTTTATAAACATAAAACCAGAAACAGCTCCCTTTTTAAATGTCAAAGGGATTTTCTGGTACACACAAGGCACAGGTTAAATGCAATCCAATTGCTCACCCAATAACAGGGAAATTGAGTCCAATTCTAAAGTCCAGAGAGTCCACACACACAATCTTGAACAGCACAAAAACCACGATCTTGATTAAACATTTTCTATTATCCAGTATTTTGTTAACACCCCATCCCGAAAACACAAATTGTAAGTGCCTTTTGGGATACTCTGAATATTCTGTTCTCAAAATGAAGGGTTTGCTTTGAGTCCAGAGTATCAAAAACAACTGTTTTGAGAATGAACAGGGAAAGCTGGAATAACTCAATCAAGGATGTAAACATAAAAAAAAAAAGAAAATGGTAGAGAAAATGAATTATAGGACTTGGTTTTTATACTCAGGTTCAATAAACTACTCCCCAACAATATTTGGATGCTGTTGTTCCTCTCATTTTGTGTTATTATCTTTTTCAATCTCTTCCAGGTTTTTGGCTACTCACTCCAGTCTTGATTTATGCCCATTGTCCTTCTGGTTTTCTTTCTGTATTTCTCACTCTTCCTATGCTATTCAGTTTTTCCCATAAAACATCCACGGTATTGTTCTTGGCTTAATCCTGATTTACTCTCTTTGCTCTCCTCCCCATCTCATTTTAGTCTTTCTGATCCAGCTGATACTGGAGTCTGCCTGTTTGTCAATTTCCCCAATTCAGAGCAGAATGGGACCAGATTTGGTGCAATGAGAAAAGCCATCAAAAGAAAGAAGGGGTTTGAAAATTGAATAGGTATACCTGGAGGCTATGGAGAAAAGTGTGTCAGAAAATGTTCCTATGACAACTTTTTTAGTCTTCACTAGTGTTGGACAAACCGAACCTGCACAACTTTTTTCTTAAAAATTCGTGTTCCGGTTCGGCATTTATGCTGAGCACCGCGAAGTGCCGCCGCCCAGCTGTCATCTGCTAAGAAGAGGAGGAGGAGCCGGGTGCTGGTGGTGGCAGAAGAAGGTGAACACCAGGGAGCTGTCGGTCGATCGGGAGGCTGGGAGGAAGGCACAAAAGGAGCTGAGGAATCCCACAAAGGGATTCTGGGGGTGGAGCTTTGACATCACTTCCTGGATTCCGCACGCCGCCGCTTACAGGCAGGTTGCTAAGCACACCAAGGTGATCACTTCCTGGATTCCGTCCTCCCATCATTACTCTAGTGCCACCCCTGGAATCTTAAAAGGA
Organism: Erythrolamprus reginae; assembly: GCF_031021105.1. Classification (NCBI taxonomy): domain Eukaryota; kingdom Metazoa; phylum Chordata; class Lepidosauria; order Squamata; family Dipsadidae; genus Erythrolamprus; species Erythrolamprus reginae. The sequence continues at coordinate 65,133,528 of NC_091955.1, forward strand.
TGGGCACGTGCTTCCACCACCACCACACCAGTCAGTGCAGGGCCTCACTCGCCTGGAACTTCTTCTGTGTGCTCACTCCCGGCCGGCTGGCCATCCCAAAGCCAGCGTGAGGCTCGCGCGAGGCCACCGCGGAAAATTTTTAGCTTTGACGATAGGGAGACTTCTTCCTGGGGCATGGCTTTATTTCGGCCGGCCAGGAAGAAGTATATGTGATGTGAAAGCTCCACCCCCGGAATCCCTTCGTGGGATTCCCCAACTCCTTTTGATTGCGGCGTGGCTGGGGCATCCTTTCACGTAAAAATTAAAATTTTTATTTTTACGAAAGAACCTCCCTTTGCTTGCGGCATGGCTGGGGCGTCCTTTTTTGTAAAAATAAAAATAAATAAAAATAAAAATTCCGTAAAAATAAAAAAATTATGGGATTCTGGGGGTGGAGCTTTGACGTCACAGAGTGCTCAGAGTTCGGGTTCGGGTTCGGACAAACTTCACGCAAAGTTTCACTGAACCCGCCGAACCCGAACTCCGTTGGGTTCTCCCATCACTACTCTTCACTAAAGTGGGCGTGGGTACAGCCAACACCTGATACATTCAGCCTGAAGGTTTCAAGTTTGACAGTTGTGCATTAAGATGTTTTCCCCTCCCTCCCTCCCTCCCTCCCTCCTTTCCTTATCATGTGACCTGGAGTAGGAATGCTAGTAAGGGGTTGGGAAAAATCCAGATGTTTGCTGTGCCTGCTTTCCTATCTTATTTCAATCTCCTTTGCTTCAGTCATAATCCTGGATATTCTTCTGAGCTAGCCTAGAAGCCTTAAGTTAGCAAAAAAACTACACAAGGATGACTTGTGCCAAGTAGTGCTGATCAATGATTTTACAACCTGGACTGAGTTAGTATGCATTAGGAGAATATGGGCTCTGTCTCCTTTATCACACAGAGCAGACTGCTAGCACATTTGAAATAGGGACCCACAAGCACCTACAGGCATTAATCCACACAAGCTTGACAGGCTACAACTTTGATGGCTTTTCAAAATGATATAAAGCACGGGCTTATAAATATACAGGCATGAGTTCAGAAGCATTAAAGCATTTCCCCGATTCCAGATTATAGGAAGCAGGAAGCAGTGGTGGGGTGAGTTAGGTAGGGATCGTTTTGCTGCTCACTCACTAAAAAGGCAAGAGGGTGGAAGCTCTCAGGGTCCCCACCCCCGTCCCCATTCTCGAGTTGCTTTTAAATTTTTAAGAAAGACTCTAGTGCAGTTTTTGAACTTGCTTTGTTTTTGTGAAGTGATAGAGGAATTCTGGGTGCACAATTTTCCATCAAGCTGCAACTTCCCTGACTGCTTCGTCTTCCCACCATGAGAACATACCAAATGGAAGAAAATCCTTTGCAAAAATGAGTGGAAGAACTAGAGAAGCCACAGAAATAAGAGGAAAAAATAGAAGTCAAGCAGCCATTCGGCTACTTGCTATAGCTTACATCTTGCATGGATACTACCACATCTATGCATTTTTAAAGAGTTATATCACCTGTATATAAACAAGAATAAGTCTACAGTATTTTAAAACTTATGTTAGAATTCTTCTGTATCTCCTTCTTTCTTTCTTAATATAAATACAGAAATACAGAATATGGATATTTAATACTTTATACCAACCTGTAGTTATGCTTTCATAAATATTCCCCTCCTAAAATTTTGGTTTTTATGGTGTCATTTTTATTTTGAGATTATTTTGTCCTTAATTTTTATTTTTAATGTTTCTATTTTAAGTATGCTTACTTTTTAAATTGAATGAAATTGAAAGAATTGCAGGACAGTGACTGAAAAAATGGAGAAGGCATTTTTAGCATAGCACTAATGAACAGACTACATTTTCATTTCCAAATCACACATAGTTCTTGTATATTTTGCATACATAGGTTGGGTTGCATATAACCCAACCTACTTAGGGTTGGGTTAGTTTATGTTCCACTCATAGGCTTTTTTCCTTACATCTCCTTGGTTACCATGGAAACCTACACTAGTAGATGTCTTCTTATATATTAATCCTATTCAGGAGCCGTACACATAAATTGGTTGGTGGGTTGTAGAAAATGGGAGCAATATACTGAAAGACTGTCCAGTAGAAATGTCAACATCCAGGACACCCTAAAACAGTGATGGTGAACCTTTTTAGCACTGAGTGCTAAAAAGGGAGTGTCCGTGTGGGGCTCATTGGGGCCGCAACCTGGAAGAGGTCAATCTACATTTCTATACCAAAAAAAGGAGACTTAACAGAATGTTACATTTTAGCGAAATAGTGCTCAGGATCATCCAATGCAGATCAGAGCTCTACGTGGAAAAAGAGATGCTTAGACTGGCTTTAGAAAAGGTCAAGCAACATGACACATCATTGCTGATGCATGCTGGATAATTGAGAAAGTCAATACCAAAAAGAAATCAGTATGTCCTTGATAGATTATAGAAAGGTCTTTGAGTGTGTCAGTCACATTAGGCTATGGAACGTGCTTAGAAACATCTAATTGTTTTATACACAGGTCAGGAAGGCACAATATGTGTAGAACATGATGAAACAGACTCTCAATCATCCAGGTCATGGTTGTCCCAAAGGAGCTTTTTCCAAAAGGCAACTGGACTTTCTTGGCGGCAGGGGTGTGTGTGTGTGTGTTACTCAGTTCTGAAGAACCTTCTTGGATGAGAAGTGAAACATTTTCAAAGGGAAAAAACAAAGAACCCAAGAAAGTCAAGAAACAAAGTGGGGAAAAAAACAGAGCTAAAATTAAATATAAATGAATGGGCAAAGTAATGAAAACAACCAGCCTTAGAACTGATAATGAAATGGCAGACAGCTTCTATCTTTTAGGATTAACTATCAACCATAAAGGAACAGGTAGTCAATGCAGACTAGCACTTGATATAGCATCATGAAGGCCTTGGCAAGCCCCTGCTGTGATGTATCTGTATCTAAAAATACCTACAAAGATCAGAATAGTGCAAGCCATAGTATTCCCTATGACAGTCTATGAAAATTTAATTGGACTTTGAAGAAGTATGAAAGTATTTGAAGGTATACTTGTTTATTTATTTTATTTTATTTTATTTTATTTTATTGGATTTATATGTCGCCCCTCTCCGAGGACTTGGGGTGGCTCACAGCATGTACAGAAAAACAGGAAACAATAATAACAATCCAATTATACCTTAAAAACAATTAAAATTCTAATTAAAAACTATCAATATCATTCATTCAGCAGTCAAACTAAGCATTCACCAGTCAGTTGGGAAGGTCTAAGGAACCCCAGGCCTGGCGGCAAAGATGAGTTTTTAAACTTTTTCAGAAGACAAGGAGGGTGGGGGCAGTACGAATCTCTGGGGGGAGCTGATTCCAGAGGGCCGGAGCCCCCACAGAGAAGGCTCCTCCCCTAGGTCCTGCCAGCCGACATTGTTTGGTCGACTGGACCCTAAGGAGACTAACTCTGTGGGGCCTCACTGGTCACTGGGTTTCATGTGGCAGAAGGCGGTCTCGGAGATAATCTGGTCCTATGCCATGTAGGGCTTTATAGGTCATAACCAACACTTTGAATTGTGTCTGGAAACAAATTGGTAGCCAATGCAGTCCACGGAGTGATGATGAAATATGGGCATTTCTTGGAAGGCCCAAGACTGCTCGCGCGGCTGCATTTTGGACGAGCTGAAGTTTCCGAACACTCTTCAAGGGTAGCCCCATGTAGAGAGCATTGCAGTAGTCGAACCTCGAGGTGATAAGGGCCTCGTTTATTGGTCAATAGAAGTGGATTCTCTGCATCCTATGTTATTTGTCAGAGATACATTTATAATCCCAATTAATCAACAAACTGATGACTTGATGTTAGTTGTAACTTATGAACAGGTTGCTTACAGATGTAGACTACACATGGAGGATTGCAATGAAATATGGGCATCATTTATTGAAGCTTTTATGTAAAAATCTCTATTTAGGATACTTCTAGAGATATTAAGACTGGGAATTATTACTCTCATAATTCCTAACTCTATTTCCCAGTTGGAATACACTCAGTTGGGAACGCTACAGTAAATTAACAGAATAATAATCACATTAATACACTATATAGACTGCAGAAGTTCCAAGGTTTTATTTTTCCTGCTGGTACTAAACCACTTCAGTAAAATTGTTCACTGCTTGCCAACCTTAAGGGGAGAAGCTGTGTATACTGGATTTGGTTATTATCATGCCCTATCATTTTAGCTAATATCCCAAATTCAGAAAAACTCTTATCCCCGGAAGAAAAATTGTATCCCTACATTGAAGTTTTTATAAGTACTTCTGATGGCTGTTCCAATAAGAGTTGTTGAAACCACTTAAACCTCCCCGCCTGCCAGTTTCTTGTGATTCAATTATTGTGTGGTTAATGTATCCAATTAGTCCTAACAGCAATGCTACATTGAAACATGGGAAGGGAGGGCATAAAGCAAACAAGCCAATAAATTACTTAAGTGGATAGCAAGTATTATCCAAGATACACATCAGCAGTCCCCTGATGTGAAAAGTGCCCATCAATCATATCTGGCAAGGCTAAAGACCATTGAAAGCAAGATGACAGATCGATCCATTGACTCATAAATCAATTCTAGGAATTGGATTAGAAGGTGAGTAGGAAAAAGCCCCACTGAGCCCTTGATACACACACACACACACACACACACACACACACAAACACACGCCTTGTTAAAAACCCCATCATTAATGGCTCCTTGACTCCCAAATATTTAGAACATGGGTATCAAACGCACCATGTGATGTTGCCATCATGTGACATTTTGCAACATTTTCCCCATTTGCGAAGCTGGGATGGGCGTGGCCTGTGTGTGATGCATCTAGGCTATAGATCAGTAATAGGAAGCCAAAATTTTTATTGCCACACTGTGGGTGTGGCTTATTTTGTGGGTGGGACTAGATGGGAGTGGCTTGCTGGCCATGTGACCAGGTGGGAGTGGCTTGAACGATCATCATAGTTCAAATGAGCTGTTAAGTCCTCGAATTACAACCTCAGCAGGGTCGCTCTCTGGGGTGACAATTTGCTTCGCGTTTCCTGAGCTCTCCTTCCTGGGTCGTCCCCTGTCTCAGGCTGGGTAGCTAGGTGAAAGGGTGCCAATTAGCTGTTGAGAAAAGAGGGGCGAGGAAATGGGCCCCCTGCAACTCCTGCCAGTGCTGGTCTCCCTGATGCTTTCTGAGAAGGAGGAGGATGGGAGGAGGATTAGTCAGCTGGAGCTGGGCACACAGCTTCATTTCCACCAGTGGAACTGCATTCCACCCCATACTGCCTGCTGCCCACCGCTGCTATAGACCACCAGTATGACCCCTAATTTAGACTATATGAAAAGTTATGCTGTCTGCTTATTTAGGTATGTTGCATTTTACAGGACTACTCTTAATCCAAATTTGGCCTGGGATACTGTCACTTGTGTTCACTCAGTATTCTCTTGTACTAATTATTTTGATTCTTAATTGTTTTATTAAAACATTCCCATATAAAAATAATGTATACATTATGACCTATAACTTTCCATAATACAGGTATTCCTCAACATACAACCACAATTGAGCCCAAAATTCCTGTTGTTGAGTGAAACATTTGTTAACTGAGTTTTGCCCCATTTTATGACCTTCCTTGCTTCAATTGTTAAGTGAATCACTGCAACTATCATAAATATGAACCAGTTGCCAAACATCTGAATTTTGATCACATGAGCATGGGGATGCTGCAAGATCATAACCGTGAAAAACGGTCATAAATCACTTTTTTCAATGCGCTGATAACTTTGAACATTGACACAGTGACAAAATTAGTGGACCAGAGAAATGTTGTGGATATAATTTACTTGGACTTCAGTAATGCATTTGATAAAGTAAACCATAACCTATTATTCGATAAGATAGAAAAATGTGGGTTAGACAACATTACCATCAGATGGAATCATAACTGGCTGACCAATCACACTCAATGGGCAGTCCTTAATGGAACTGTATTCACATGGAGGGAAGTATGCAGTGGGGTATCCCAAGGCTCTGTTTTATCCCAGTACTGTTCAACATTTTCATCAATGATTTGGACAAGGAGATAGATGGGAAACTCATCAAATTTGCAGATAACACCAAGCTGTCAGGAATAGTCAACACTCCAGAAGATAGGCAGAAGGATCTTGACAGACTTGAACATTGGGCACTATCTAACAATATGAAAATCAGTGCTGAAAAACTAAGGTTCTACATTTGGGCAAGGAAAATAAAATGCACAGGTACAATATATATGGTACTTCACCCAATAGTAGTAACTGTGAGAGAGATCTTAGAGTACTAGTGGACAATCATTTAAATATTGGAAAGAAGGGGAAACAATATTCCAACTCTATTATTATTATTATTGTTGTTGTTGTTGTTGTTATTATTATTATTATTATTATTATTATTATTATTATTATTATTAAATATGAGCCAACCGTGTACTGCAGCTGCCAAAAACCCCTAACACAGTTCTAGGCTGCATAAACAGAGGCATAGAATCAAGATCACATGAAATGTTAATACCACTTTACAATGCCTTGATAAGGCCACACTTAGAATACTGCATACAGTTTTTGGTTGCCACAATGTAAGAAAGATGTTGAGACTCTAGAAAGAGTGCAGAGAAGATCAACAAAGATGATTAGGAGACTTGAGGCTAAAATGCATAAAGAAGAGTTGCTGGAATTGGGTATATTTACTTTAATGAAAACAAGGACTAGGGGAGGCATGATATCACTTTCCCAATATCTCAGGGGTTGCCACAAAGAAGAAGGAGTCAAGCTATTATCTAAAGAGGGCAGGACAAGAAATAATAGATGAAACTAATCAAGGAGAGAAACCACCTAGAACTAAGAAGAAATTTCCTTACAGGGGGTTGGACTAGAATAACAAAATCCCTTCCAACTCTGCTGCTCTGCTCTGCTCTGCTCTATTCTTTTCTATTATATTCTATTCCATTCTATCCTATTCTATTCATTTTGTAAAATAAGGGCTATCTGTATAGGTTGGTATATAACTCCTTAATACTGATTTCAATGCAAGAACTCCACAGACTGTTTTTCTGCAAACAGACTTTAAATATATATATATATTCGACACAAAAATATGTAACCCTTCCCTGGTGCAGAGCTGAAGGGATTGGATACTATAGCCTAGAGGATAATTCTCTGCCTTACAAGGCAAAGGTTGCAGGTTCAAGTCCCAGTGGGTATGGCTAGCTGATGAGGCCAAAATAAGGCCAAAATAAGGCCAAAATAGATCTATCCTAGTCTCCCCCAATTTTCAAATTCAGCAAAAAAAACCCAAACCCAAACATGTGACACATATAGATAGAATTGTCGGCTATCAATAAAATTAACTGCCTTGGAAATGGCTCTGGGTTGGGCCGAGAGGCAAATAAGGAGCTGTGATGTTCCTTCGATACACCAGGGTGATTCGACACAAAAATATGTAACCCTTCCCTGGTGCAGAGCTGAAGGGATTGGATACTGTAGCCTAGAGGATAATTCTCTGCCTTACAAGGCAAAGGTTGCAGGTTCAAGTCCCAGTGGGTATGGCTAGCTGATGAGGCCAAAATAAGGCCGAAATAGATCTATCCTAGTCTCCCTCAATTTTAAAATTCAGCAAAAAACCCCAAACATGTGACATATATATATATATATATATATATATATATATATATATATATATATATATATATATATTAAATATGACACATAATATATACATTTTTGATAACTTTCCCTATGACTGAGATTCTAGTAGATTGCTTGCATTATTGAAATATGTGCTGAGATGGAATTTGTACTGCTATATAATATCATTGTGTTCTTAAAAAAGTCGTGATGAAATTCTGATTGTTGTTGTTTTTTCTTCTTTTCCTAGTGGACATGACACAAAATGACTATCAAATTGGAATAATTGCATTTGTGGGAGATTTCTGTGGTTATATTTGTTCAACAGAGTCTGTACCTAGCCATAGATTAAACTTACTATTTTTAAATAACACGTGACACAGAAAATCATAGCCAGCCACATTTCTCCAACCTCCTTCTATTTTAACTAGTATATGCACTGCCATTTATGTTTTAAAAGAAACCTACAGGAGCTTAAGTGAGACTGGAGCCACCGAAGATTGAACGACTGAACTACTGTACTGTAGGTTTTTCCCCTCCTGCATCCTTGTTTCAACCCACATAGGATTATAAAAGAAGAAAAAAAGATAGCACAGCGAAGCAGTGCAGTCTGTGACAGTTCCATTATTATTGCCAAAAGAGAGAATGAACTAGAGATGCCTCCCCCCCCCCGTGGTTCAGATTCTGAGATAAGGCAGAACTTTAAATACAAGCCACGTTTCAGGTTAAGATGCATCATCAGTCCTAGTCACCTTATGGATTAATCTGATGTCAAATTAATTCAGTATCTGAATGTAAGTTTGTGTGTGTCTGTGCGTGAAAGTGGAAGAAGGTTAAAAAAAAGTGCAGACCATAAAATAAGAGCTGGGGTGGCACAGTGGTTAGAGTGCAGCACTGAGGCTACTTCAGCTAACTGCTAGCTGTAGTTCAGCAGTTCAAATCTCACCAGTGGCTCAAGGTTGACTCAGCCTTCCATCCTTCCAAGGTGGGTAAAATCAGGATCCAGATTGTTGGGGCCAATATGCTGACTCTGTAAACTGCTTAGAGAGGGTTGTAAAAGCACTATGAAGTGGCATATAATAATAATAATAATTAATAATAATAATAATTTATTAGATTTGTATGCCGCCCGTCTCCGAAGACTCGGGGCGGCTCACAACAACGATAAAAACAATATTATACTGGCACAAATCTAATATTAAAAAAAACTAAAAACCCTATCATAATTCAAAACCAAACAGCACATACATACCAAACATAAATTATAATAAGCCTGGGGGAAAGGTGTCTCAAATCCCCCATGCCTGGCAGTATAGGTGGGTCTTAAGTAGTTTACGGAAGACAAGGAGGGTGAGAGCAGTTCTAATCTCCGGGGGGAGTTGATTCCAGAGGGCCGGGGCCGCCACAGAGAAGGCTCTTCCCCTGGGGCCCGCCAAACGACATTGTTTAGTTGACGGGATCTGGAGAAGGCCAACTCTGTGGGACCTTATCGGCCGCTGGGATTTGTGCAGTAGCAGGCAGTTCCGGAGGTACTCTGCTCCAATGCCATGTAGGGCTTTTAAGGTCATGACCAACACTTTGAATTGTGACCGGAAACTGATCGGCAGCCAATGCAGGCCACGGAGTGTTGTAGATATGTGGGCGAATCTGGGAAGCCCCACGATGGCTCTCGGGGCCGCGTTCTGCACGATCTGGAATTTCCGAACACTTTTCAAAGGTAGCCCCATGTAGAGAGCGTTGCAGTAATCGAACCTCGAGGTGATGAGGGCATGAGTGACTGTGAGCAATGACTCCCTGTTCAAATAGGGCCACAACTGGTGCACCAGGCGAACCTGGGCAAACGCCCTCCTCGCCACATATAAGTCTAAATGCTATTGCTATTGCTATAAAGAGACATCAGCCAAAATATTTGCTATTGGCCTTCCCAATATTCATAAATCTCCCTGGTCATTCAGCTCAGTGGCCATTCCAATTCCTTCCATCATTGGTCTTCACCTGCCTTATGAAGGAACTGATATAATGAGCATATTAAAAAGGAGTCTGACAAGAGTGTCCACTTGCTCTAATTTTCATATTAGCACTAGAAAGCTTATTAAGAAACATAAGAAATAAAAAAGAAATAAAAGGCCTGAAAATCAAAAAAGAGGAATACAAATTACAAGCTTATGCTGACAACATGGTCTTCATCTTAGAAGAGCCGCTAGAGAATGCTACTACCTCCTTTGATGAGATTGAAAATTCGGAAAAGTTGCAGGATTAAAAATTAACAAAAATAAAACTAAAATAATAACGATGCATTTCTTTTTATCCCACTAAAATCTTTTTTTTCCTAGGTGAGTTATCCTATCTGCCCAGCTCTGCTCTCACTCATTATTGTGTTTAGCTAATATTCACCATTGCCCATAAATGGTGAGGAGGTGGAGAAGGTTGGTAGTTTCAAATTTCTGGGCACTTATATCTTGGAGGACCTCTCATGGACTATGAATGTTAATATGCTTGTGAAGACGGCACAAAAGAGGCTGTACTTCCTGAGAATGCTCGGGAAGATAAATTTATCTCAGCATCTACTGTTGTCCTATTATCGCAGCACCATGGAGAGTGTCTTGACATACGGCATTCTAGCTTGGTATGGGAGCATCTCTGTAGAGAACAAAAAAGCTCTACAGAGAATTATTAAAACTGCCCAGAACATCATTGGGCTCCAGCTACCCGCCCTGGATGACATCTTCACATCTCGCTGTTCTAGGAAGGTGCGTACCATTCTCAAAGACTCTTCTCATCCTGCTTGCAATCTTTTTGAACTGTTGCCTTCTGGCAGAAGATACAGAACAACTAGAACTCGGACCACACTTTCCCTGAATAATTTTTATCCCAGAGCTATACTCGTACTTAACAATGAACTAAAGAGTCACCATTAGTGAACTGTTGGACAATATTACTTGGTTTGTCATGTAGATGGTTGAGTGGTTCAGGGTGGGGAATTTGTAGTGGGTGGGACATTTTATTCTATTTCTTATTCTATTTTTAAATTTACCTATTCTGATTTTATGTATGGTGGGAGTGGTCTCTGGGTGTCACATGACTTTCGTTGCCAATGACAATTCGTTGTTTTGACAATGACAATACATTTATTATTATTATTATTATTATTATTATTATTATTATTATTATTATTATTATTAAGAGGTGGCAAAATATTCTTGATGGCATTCTGGGAGTTGAAGTCCACCAGGCTTAAAGTTTCCTAGGTTGGAGACCCCTGTCTTAGAGGGTATCAGAACAAGGAGACAGGATGTAATTTTAGTCCTTCTCTTTTTCTTTCCAACCTATGAAGTTTGGTTTTCTTCACTCTATTTTCTCTCCCAGCATTAAATAAGATATATCTTCTGGGAGTAAAGAAAAAAATTAATTACTAATTATACAGTTACTTTAGTTTTAGAGCCGAGAAGCTCAACACCCCCAAAAGGCAAGTCGCTTAATTAAGTTATTCTTGATTTAATCGAGGATTTATTTCTCTCCCGGCGAAAGCTTTATGAAAGTGACCCAGGTCTATGACACCCATTCCAAAGTGTAATGTGTGATCATTTCACACCACTTTTACACTTAGATCTCTCCCAAACCTAGGGAGAGAAAATGTCAGGTCCTATTAAGAAATAGAGGGATGTTTTTGAAGCTAATATGTGGAGACATAAGCATCAGTCATGTCAAGTGTAGATTTCACAGTGTTGGAGGGGTCAACACTGGTTGCCTGATTGCAGTCAGGTTTTTTAAAAGGCAAAAAAGCAACTCGGGCATCCAGGTTACTTTGGAAGTTAAAAGAATTCAGGAATATACATTTTTATCATTTAAAATAGGGCTCTCCAAGCATGGCAATTTTAAGTCTGGAGGACTTCAACTCTCAGAATTCCCCAGCCCACTTTGCTTATTTAGCTTTGCTGGCTGGGGAATTCTGGGAGTTGAAATCCTCTAGGCCAGTGATGGCAAACCTATGGTATGGGTGTCACTGGTGGCATGCGGAGCCATATTTATTTTTATTTATTTATTTATTCATTTGTCCAATACACAAATACATAGGAAGAAAAATAGACATGTGATAATATAAATGAGGGTGAGAGTGGACTTAGAGGAGAGGATATATGAAAGGAAGAGAATATATAAGATAGGAGGAAGAAAAAAAAAGACAATTGGACAGGGGACGAAAGGCACACCAGTGCACTTATGTACGCCCCTTACTGGCCTCTTAGGAACCTGGAGAGGTCAATCGTGGAGAGTCTAAGAGAGAAGTGTTGGGGGTTAGGGGTTGACATAATTGAGTCCGGTAATGAGTTCCACGCTTTGATAACTCGATTGTTGAAATCGTATTTTTTACAGTCAAGTTTGGAGCGGTTCGTATTAAGTTTGAATCTGTTGCGTGCTCTTGTGTTATTACGGTTGAAACTGAAGTAGTCATTTACCGGTAGGATGTTGCAGCATATGATCTTGTGGGCAATACTCAAATTGTGTTTTAGGCGCCATAGTTCTAGGCTTTCTAGGTCCAGGATTGTTAGTCTATTTTCGTAGGATATTCTGTTTCGAGTGGAGGAGTGAAGGGCTCTTCTGGTGAAATATCTTTGGACGTTTTCAAGGGTGTTGATGTCAGAGATGTGATATGGGTTCCAGACAGATGAGCAGTAGTCTAGGATGGGTCTGGCAAAAGTTTTGTAGGCTCTTGTGAGTAGTGTGAGATTGCCTGAGCAGAAGCTGCGTAGGATTAGGTTAACAACTCTAGAAGCTTTTTTGGCGATATTGTTGCAGTGGGCTTTAGCACTTAGGTCATTCGATATTAGTATTCCAAGGTCTTTTACAGAATGTGGGTTAGCAGTGAGAAATTGTTTATTCAGTACGTATGTGCGGTTAGGATATCTGCTGGCACATAAGTTATTGCCCTAGCTCAGCTCCAGCATGCATGTGTGTTCTGTCCATCTGATTTTTGGCTCACACAGAGGCTCTGGGAGGGTACTTTTAGCTTCTAGAGAGGCTCAGGGGGGATGGGGGAGGGCATTTTTACCTTCCCTCGGCTTCAAGGAAGCCTTTGGAGCCTGGGGACAACAAAATACAAGCCTACTGGGCCCAACAGAAGTTGGGAAACAGGCTGTTTCCAGTCTCCAGAGGGCCTCCAGGGGGCAGGGAAAACTGTTTTTGCCCTCCTCAAGCATTGAATTATGGGTGTGGGCACTTTCTCATGCGTGATAGCATGTGCCCATGCTCTTTCGGCACTCGAGGAAAAAAAGGTTCACCATCACTGCTCTAGGCTTAAAGTTTAAAATATATCTTCAGCACCCTCTTGATATACAATTATTATTTTGGCATTTGGAAAAGTTATTTTTCATCAAGCTAAGATTCATCAAGCTAAGATTGCAAGTTCATACTTTCAAACTAGCTACTGTGTTTCCCCGGGGGGGAAAAGACCCCATCTAATATTTTTGGAAACACGAAATAAGCATTTGGCCTTATTGCCATACACTCAAAAGCCCGATTGGGCTTATTATTAGGAGATATCTTATTTGTGAGGAAAACATGGTATTCCTAGCAGGTACTGAGGTATTTATTTTCCTTTATCTCCTGCCTTCTGCTCGCCAGTTATCAGATAATTTAGTTGCTTCGTGTTCAACAAGCATAGAACTGATTGTTAGTTGTTGACACCTCTGTAGCCAAATGGGAAAAGGAAAAAAAAAAGGAATTGGACATCTTTTGACTTTTCTTTTCCATAATATTTCTTTGGATTTTTGCAAAGAAAGAATTCAGAATGTGGAAAATGCTTCTTAGTATTTTCTTTTTATGCAAGAATAACATTTTCTAGCTTTGTCTTCTAATTCTTGTAGCATTTCAGATTTAAAACTAGGGTGGAACAGAGTAATTACTTTGATCAGTGATATATTTTTTATTTATTTATGTAGCATTTTTGAAGAACAATTCATTTGTTCTGTCAATAAGTCTACATATAATGATCTGTTCCTATGAGTGGAAAAGGGAGCAAATTTTTCTTTTTATGGAGCTCTCCATTTTAGATTGCCCCAAATCTCAAATAACAAGGCTTTCGGAGATCACTTCCACCAAAAAGATAGTGACCCATCCATCCTGAAAAAACATGATATGAAATAACACAACCGGTTCTGATGTGCGTAAAATAGTTGTGAACTAGAATTCATTTTGAAACTGTAGACAGAGCAGAATCTAAATAAAAGATATGAATCAATTAATGAACCTGTAGATTTCTTTTCACAAATCATTTCTTAATACCATAATTGGTCGGAAGCTATTTAGAAAACTTCAGCTAGGGCTGAAAGATGGCTAAATGCATTCCTGTTCAGCCTAGTTTCAGGAGTATAACTTCCCAGCTTTAATTTTTAGGAATACAATATATCAATGTAATATTAAGTTGAAACAATTTCCTCTTAGATTATTTATACTCTAAAATGGTTAAAAGAATGCATAATAAATGGCCCCGTTTATTCAATGGATTGATCACCTGATTATACTTGCTACATTTGCTATGTGCTGATTTGCCTACAGGTGTAGATTTTGCATGGATAAGTACAGTATAATCAGAGGTGGGCTACTAATTTTGGTAGCCCTTCACTGCACACACACGCACCTCAGAAGGCATGCCTGACTCTCAGTGCCACAGATTCCAAGAAAGAATTCCAAGAAAGTTCCTGACAGGTTTCAGAAGTTCAGAATATCAGAAGCTGATTGACAGGGAGATAAATCGTTGTCTGCATAAAGCATGCCCACAGTGTGATAGTGAAAGTTTTGGTAGCCTTTCACTGAGTATAATGTATGGATAAGCACAGTATAATGAAATATGGGATTCATTTATACAAAATACAATAAGTTAAAAGGCACTATAGCAGTGTTTCCCAACCTTGGCAATTTGAAGATATCTGGACTTCAACTCCCAGAATTCCCCAGCCAGCATTTGCTGGCTGGGGAATTCTGGGAGTTGAAATCCAGATATCTTCAAGTTGTCAAGGTTGGGAAACACTGCACTATAGTATATAATTGTATTATATATGTATGTGCATGTGTGTATGTGTATGTGGGTCACACACACACACACACACACAAACACACTGGTAGTGAGTTCTGAATTTGTTTCCTATCAGCATGCGACTGGTGGGGGGAAGCTCCTACAACTGCCGCTACCTGGAGCAACGCACCACTGATGCAGCCGGTCCATCCCAGTAGGAAATTATGGGATGCATGCACAGCGGGTCCCTGCATGAGATTTGGCTTCTGTGCATGTGCAGCAGGCAAAATCTTGTGTGGGGACATTTACATGAGTGAAATTTTGGCGATTTTCACTGATATTTTTTTCAAAATATTGGTGAAAATCACCGAAATCTCACTCGCACGCACATCCTCGCACAAGATTTTGTTTGCCAAATCTCACGCTGGATGCCCACATGCCCACGGCAGCCTTGGAGGGCGCACCAGTAGTGCTGAAGATGAGCGACCCTTCACTGATGCAGACCCACAGTACATACATACATACACATACACGAAGGTCTGAAGCATAAAACTGATCAGGAAAGACTTCATGAACTCAATCTGTATAGTCTGGAGGAAAGAAGGGAAAGGGAAGACTTGATCGAAACATTTAAATATGTTAAAGGGTTGAATAAGGTTCAGGAGGGAAGTGTTTTCAATAGGAAAGTGAACAGGAGAACAAGGGGGCAGAATCTGAGGTTAGTTGGGGGAAAGATCAGAAGCAACGTGAGAAAATATTGTTTTACTGAAAGGGTAGTAGATGCTTGGAACTTCCAGCAGATGTGGTTGGTAAATGCACAGTAACTGAATTTAAACATGTCTGGGATAAGCATATATCCATTCTAAAATAAAATACAGGAAATAGTATAAGGGCAGACTAGATGGACCGTGAGGTCTTTTTCTGCTGTCAATTTTCTATGTTTCTATGTTTCTATGAAAAGAAACAAAGGTAGCAGGTTGTAAAGTGCAATATATGTATGTATGTATGTATGTATGTATGTATGTATGTATGTATGTATGTATGTATATAATTGGATGCAATTATATACAAACTTAAATTATAATCTACGATCATCCTCATTATACTTTCTTGCAGGCAGGCAGAGAGCAAATAAGGTAAAGGCTGACCATTGTCAGAAGTGTCTATAAGGGTAAGGGTTTCAGAATCATGTGAATTAAGATGAAGTAAACCATATACTCTATGGACTTTAATTAAAAATTAATGATTCCTGAAACCCAGGAAATGGGGTTAGATTAGCAGGAATTGGATTGCCGAAGCTATCAACTACCAATTTGCAATTTGAACTTGGTCTACATTTGAAAGAATTCTGTATTTGTAAATCTGGCATCTTTTCAATCTAGTTTTAGTGAGCATCTCTTCAGGAGTGCATGGATTGGAGCAGCAGTATAAGAGAGTTAGAAGGGATCATGGAGGTCTTCTAGTCCAACCCCCTGCTCAATCAGGAAATCCTATCCCATTCCAGACAAATCGTGGTCCAATCCCTTCTCAAAAACCTTCGGTGATGAAGCACCTACGTTGTCTGGAAGGAAGCAATTCCATTGATTAATTGTTATCACAATTAATCAAATTAAAAGAAAGGAAGTTTCTCCTTATTTCTAGTTTCTCTTTGAGCCACACATATGTTGTGGTTGGCACTGGCCCAGCTCCTGCCCCAGGGAATGGGGAGGTGGATGCAGGGGAAAATTCAACATGTCACAAGCCTGTGTTATTGCCGACAGAATCAGTTCAGAATTTAGTTTCCTTGGACGAAGAAGAAGGTGGGAGTGACTCAGCAGAGGAGGGCTTGGCACACAGCCAAGGCAGTCAATCTTCCTTATCTTCTATAGCTTCAGATGATGACATGTTGGACCCACGCAAGCACAGAATTATGCGTAGAAGAGACCAAATAAGAACATATTATAGGAAATAAGGGAGGCCACCTGTGTTTGGGTGGGGTTCCAGTAATTAGGGCTGCTGCTATAAATAGCAGCATGTGGGTTTGGCCGTTGTGGAAGAATATCTGATCGGAGTTCGTCAGGAATCTTGTGTTGCTGGACTTTGTTGCTTTTTCATGCCTTTGAAACCAAAGCAGAGCAACGTGTGTGTGTGTGTGTCTCACTTGATTGGAAGAAGAAGAGGTGTGATGTTTCTTCACAGCAGCTAGCTAAGTACTTAGGGAAATTGTACAGACTACCCGGTTGTTTTGGGAAGAGTGCTCTTTGCAATACAAAAAGAGTGCTTAGTTTATTTTGAATTTTGTGATAAAGAACATTGTTTTGAATTTTCAAACGTGTGTGTGTCTGAAATTTGTACCCTTGAATTTTTGGGAGGCTCCTATCAGAGAGCCTAGCAGAACAGCATAGCTTACTATTTGTCACTGATTATTGGCCAGTATTTTTGAAGTGTGATTAAAATATTTATATAATATCTCCAATATGGATATCTTTGGTATATGAATTTCATGCCACAATACCATTGTATTTCAATTTTCATGTAAGATTTGTGTTTATTAGAAGAATTTCTGTGTCTCAACAATGATAAGTAATGCCAGCCTAAGATAGGAGAAGTAGTAATTTAAATCTAGGCCTCATTTATAAAAATAGAGCAAAGACTGAGAGTTGCAGTGCAGGACGCAAGTAATGTCTATTCAGATCAGACTTTTGCTCTTCAACAGATTATTGAGAAATGTGTGAATATAAGAAAGGAATTTAATTGTATGTTTGTTGAAGGTTGGGAAAGTTTATAACAAAGTGAATATGTTATGTTCTGTACAAATAAGAAGTTGCTGTGTAATAACTGAATGTAATAATAATGGTACACTGTACAGTGGATAAAAAGCATGTGTGATAATACAATACCTATTGAATAACAATGCACAGATATTTATGTATCTACTTATGTAGATTATGTTGACTGAGAATCCAAATAAGTTGCATGGAATGTTATGCATATGCACTGAATCTGAAAATCAATATACAGTTTCAAAGACCAAGGACTGACAGGGGAAGTAGAGTGAATAATTGCAAGTAATGCATAAAAGGCAAAAAAGCCTACAGCAACTGAATGAATTTGTGCACCTTGATGAAATATGTATGGAATATGATAAAATAAATGAGGATCTTTTAATATATGCAAATATTAGTGTGGGTGGCATGTGGTCTGTTGCAAAAAGTTTTTGAAAAAGTAAAACTACCTGTTTATATGAGCAGGCTTCTGGAGTAGGGGGTCTGTAGGAAGTATCAGAAAAGTAAAAATGGTGGTGATAAATATGGAATTGAAGCTCCACATCTTTTGCACACATGTAGACATTGCAAACATGCACAAACCAATATGGTTTCAATTATAGCAATACCATTCAAACATATACTGCTCCATAGTGCTTTTACAGCGCTCTCTAAGTGGTTTACAGAATCAACATATTTTATTTATTTATTTTGTCCAATGCACAATAATACACAATGAAGGTTATAGGATATAATAGAGAAGAAATATAAGGTAATAGGAGAGACTATAGGACAGGGGATGGAAGGCACTCTAGTGCGCTTTTGTACGCCCCTTACTGACCTCTTAGGAATCTGGAGAGGTCAACCATGGATAATATTTTACCCACCTTGGAAAGATGGAAGACTGAGTCAATTTTGAGCTGGTAGTGATATTTGAACTGCTGAACTACAGTTAGCTTTCTTTCTTTCTTTCTTTCTTTCTTTCTTTCTTTCTTTCTTTCTTTCTTTCTTTCTTTCTTCCTTCATTCATTCATTCATTCATTCATTCATTCATTCATTCATTCATTCATTCATTTATTTATTTATTTATTTATTCAATTTTTATGCCGCCCTTCTCCTTAGACTCAGGGCGGCTTACAACATGTTAGCAATAGCACTTTTTCACAGAGCCAGTGTATTGCCCCCACAATCTGGGTCCTCATTTTACCCACCTTGGATGGATGGAAGGCTGAGTCAACCTTGAGCGGGTGATGAGATTTGAACCGCTGACCTTCAAATCTACAGTCAGCTTCAGCGGCCTGCAGTGCAGCACTCTAACCACTGCACCATCACGGCTTATTATGTGGCTGTGACTATTTTTTTTGTCATTGTCTTCCAATGTTCCATATGAGTGCTGTTGGGTTTCTCTTACTTTGTAAGAGTTGCATTTGTCAATAAAAATATAAAAGTAAATTGAATGGAATGAAAATTGAGTATTTGATATAGGCTCAGGAATGAATGGGTATAATTGAATCGGTATGAGTAAGTGATCAATACATAACCATTGTTTAATCATGCAAACTGAATGAATCAGGATCAAATTGTAAAACAATATATGAAAAAAGAATGAATGGTTGAAGAAGAGGAGGACTTAGAAAAACATGGTGGAACAGAACTGATGAAATCCTCCAAAAAAAGATGAAAGAATTAAAGCATGATTCAATGGAAGGATGATGTACAAGTATAGAAAGTTATGGAGTAGTATAGTGAATAAGGTTGGAATAATCTGTATTTTTCTTTCCTGACCTCATGGCTTTCATTTTTTTTTATTTCTTACATATTTTTGCTTATGCCAAAAAGGGATAATGTGGTACTCATGTTTCTATGTTGCGAACTCATATGACCAATCTTCCTTCATTCCTTCCATATTACTTGGGAGGAAAAAAATGAGCTTTAAAAAAGAAGCTTAAAATAATTCTCTTTAATTTAAGTTTCTTTTCAGCATGAAAAAAATCCACAATATGACCTTCCTTCTGTAATTTGAAATGGTTCAGCCTAGAAATAGGTATGTTACATCTATTGTTCATGAAAACTAGCTTCTAGCTTATCTTATGTAGGAAATGTTCTTGTCTTAATTAACCCCATTAAGTAATTAAAAAATAGCATTCAAATCTGCAGTTTTGCTGTACAAAGGGGTAGCGAAAATTTCTTGCTTTTAACATTCACTTAGGAATATGATTTGAAATATGATTTGCAATTAAAAATGTGTTGTTTTTGGAATTTAATTGTTATTGTGTTTGAAGAACTGGAAACAATTTAACAAAGATTAGAAAGTCATTTTCAAAGTTAATGAGTATCCCTATTCTAAATTTTCCTAAATTGGCTCTTATGACACAGATGATAGAATAAATATTCAGATTTTATTTTTTCTCTTATGCTCAGTGAGGCAGCCATATGCTCACTGAAGCAAAGAAGGTAAGAAATTGAGTATGATCTTTAAGTGATGTTCCTCTGGATTCAAGTTATGCACAGTGATCATTGACAATTCACTGAGGATAGTGTAAATTCCATATTGGCCCTGCTATACGTTATCTTGTACTATGCCTGGGATTTTAATTTGCCACTTTGCCAAGAGCTAAGAGGTGGCTTTGGGACTTAGGTCAAGAGGTTCCATTACTGTTGACTCCACTGTACACAAGACTGCCTGTTTTCCCCTGGGAAAACCAAATATAGATCTAAGTGTTTGACCTTCTATGCTTCCTCGCATCTACAGAGTCTAGACTGGCATATCTTTTAACTACCCCCACCTTCCTTTCAGCCGTTGATTCCACCAACTCATCTACATACAATGTTGAGTTGCAGCATCAAACCAGACAATTATAGAGGTGCAGATGACAGACTCAATGATTTCTACAGAGGAATAATTGAGTCTGTCATCTGCACCTCTATAACTGTCTGGTTTGGTTCTGTAATTCAACAATACCGACACAGACTTCAGTGGAGAATCAGAACTGCAGAAAAAATAATTGCTGTCAACCTGCCTTCCATTGAGGACCTGTATACTGCACGAATCAAAAAGAGGGCGGGAAAAACATTTACTGACCCCTCACATCCTGAACACAAACTGTTTCAACTCCTACCCTCAAAACGTCACTACAGAGCACTGCACACCAAGATAACTAGACACAAGAACAGTTTTTTTCCGAACGCCATCACTCTGCTAAACAAATAATTCCCTCAACACTGTCAGACCTTTTACTAAATCTGCACTTCTATTCTACTAGTTTTTCTCAGCATTCCTATCATCCTTTTCCTCCCACTTAGGAATGTATGACTGTAACTTGTTGCTTGTATCCTAAGATTTTTATTAATATTGATTGTTTCTTCATTGCTTATTTGACCCCTATGACAATCATTAAGTGTTGTACCACATGATTCTTAACAAATGTATCTTTTTCTTTTATTTACGTTGATAACATATGCACCAAAACAAATTCCTTGTGTGTCCAATCACACTTGGCCAATAAAAATTCCATTCTATTCTATTGGCACCGGACCAGAATATCTCCGGGACCGCCTTCTGCCGCACGAATCCCAGCGACCAGTTAGGTCCCACAGAGTTGGCCTTCTCCGGGTCCCGTCAACTAAACAATGTCGTTTGGTGGGACCCAGGGGAAGAGCCTTCTCTGTGGTGGCCCCGACCCTTTGGAACCAACTCCCCCCGGATATCAGAGTTGCCCCCACCTTCCTAGCCTTTCGCAAGCTCCTTAAAACCCACCTCTGTCATCAGGCATGGGGGAATTGATACTTTTCTCTCCCCCTAGGCTTATAAAATTTATGCATGGTATGCTAGTATGTATGATTGGTTTTTAAATTGGGGTTTTAAATTAACTTAAATATTAGATTTGTTTATATTGTATTATTATTGCTGTGAGCCGCCCCAAGTCTGCGGAGGGGGCGGCATACAAATCTGATTAATAAATAAATAATAAATAAATAAATAATATTCTATTAGCATTTATAGAGAAGAAGCATAATAATGCTCTAGTATTAAGCTTCAGAATCTAAAATTCCAGATAAATGCTAATAACCACGATGGGAGAACAGATGTAAGCAGCAAGCCAGATGAGGTCAGATGGAAAAGAAACCGAAGCAGTCATATGCTTTTTCAAAGCAGTGACTTTCTCACTTTCCTCGTCCCCTTAATCACAGACCTACCATTACAAAACTGACAAGCAATTTAGCACACTTAATCTTAAATGTTGAAGTCTTACTTCTAAACTACTTTGTGAAAAGAAGCTACTTAAGTTAAAATTGGTTCAGCAAGTACACTCTAATGTGAGTCAGTTCTTGGTGGGGGGGAGGGACAACTCTATTTGCAAGAAAACATATGCCAAATCAGGGGTGTTCACAGTATACAGGGAAAAAGAAGCCAAGATGGCAGCCACAATTGTGCAATTGAAATTCTGTCCATTTTTAAGTCTCATCATTAGTGATGGGCAAAACCAACAGTGTTCGGGTTTGGCAAGTTCAGATGAACTTCGTGCAAAATTCGGCTGAAGCCGAACGGTTTGTGGCGCCAAAGCTCCACCCCTGGAATCTCTTCGTGGGAGGGATTCCCCAGTTCCTTCAAAGAGAGGTCTTTTCATGTAAAAAAAAAATATTTTTACAAAAAAGGATGCTGCAGCAGCACTGCAAGCAAAGGGAAGTCCTTTCACATGAAAATAAAAACTCTTATTTTTACATGAAAAGACCTCCCTTTGCATGCAGCGCCGCTGCGGTGTTCTTTTTTGTAAAAATATTTTTTTTTACATGAAAAGACCTCCCTTTGAAGGAGCTGGGGAATCCCTCCCACGAAGAGTTTCCGGGGGCAGAGCTTTGACATCACGTATACCGGCAGGTTGCTAAGGACGCTAAAGTGATCACTTCCTGAATTCCATGGAATCCAGGAAGTGATCACTTTGGCGTCCTTAGCTACCTGCCGATATACGTGACATCAAAGCTCCGCCCCTGGAATCTCTTCGTGGGAGGGATTCCCCAGCTCCTTTCGTGCCTCCCTCCCAGCCTCCCGACTGGCTGACAGCTCCCCAGGTTTCGCCTTCTTCCGCTGCCACCGGCGCCCGGCTCCTCCTCCTCTTCTCAGCAGATGACAGCCGGGCGGTGGCTTTCACGGTGTTCGGCACAAACGCCGAACTAAATCACGAATTTTAAAAAAAATTCGGGTTCGGGTCCGGCATGCTGAACACCACAAAATTCAGTACGGACCCAAATTGTGCGGGTTCGGTTCACGCAACACTACTCATCATAGAAAATCTTTTGATGTCTTCAGGACAGGGGTATTTATACCCCTTTGCTGAGTATGCAAATTCGAGATCCTTGGATGCTGAAGCTTTTGTGAAAATATCTTGGTGAACCAATACCGCTAACTAAGCTTGATATCACCGCCTAAGTCACATTTCCAGGAATGAGGACAAAGAGGAAATATGGAATGAGAGATATGACAAATGGTTGGCACTTAATCTGCTGACTTTCAGTAAGGTTGTCAAGACGTGACTTTTTCCCAAGGCCTTTGGGCTGTGACCATCATTTACATAATGGTGTTGTTTATCTTTATCTCTATTATATTGTTTTATTGTTTCATGATTGCTCATTGCTTTCTGTATTGTTTTCTGTATTGTGTTTTTGTATTGATTTTTTTTTTTTTGCATTTTCTATAAGCCTGCTAGAGTCACCTTGACGGAAGTGTGTGACTGGTCAAACATTTTTAATAAGTAAATCATCCCTTAAATCAATGATTTTCAACCTTTTTTGAGCCGTGGCACATTTTTTACATTTACAAAACCATGGGGCACATTGAGGAGGGGGGGGGGGGCTAAAAAAAAGTTTGGACAAAAAAATTCTCTCTCTTCCTCCCTTTCACTCTATTTCTCTCTCCCTCTTTCTCTCCCTCTTTTTTCTCTCTCTCTCCATCCTCTTTCTTACTCTCTTCCTTCTTTCCTCTTTTTTGCTCCTTCTCTCTCCCTCCCTACTTCCCTCTATGTCTTTCTCTCTCTCTTGCTTTCTTTCTCTCTCTCTTTCTCTCTCTTGCTTTCTCTCTTGTTCTCTTTCTCTCTTGCTTGCTTTCTTTCTCTCTCTTTCTTTCTTTCTTGCTCTCTCTCTTGCTTGCTTTCTCTCTCTTGCTTGCTTTCTCTCTTGTTTTCTTTCTCTCTTTCTCTTTCTTTCTTTCTCTTGTTTTCTTTCTCTCTCTGAGCTTCGCGGCACACCTGACCATGTCTTGCGGCACACTGGTTGAAAAACACTGCCTTAAATAAATAAAATACTCTAAATGTATAAAAAAAATAGGCAGAGTTTTATTGGCACCATTACAGCTGCCATCTTGATTTCTTTTTCTTTTAACATACCTGCCTTGTGAATATCCTTGCAGCAAACAATTGAAATGGAGAATGGTCTTGTTCTGCAACAGCAGCTGCCAAATACGAACCACCTGGCCACCTGCTGTCTAATCTAACCTGAGAGATGGTAAAGAAATGGGAATTCAGCGGAGAAAAGATATTGCTTCTTTGTGTGCTTCACTGTTTTATTTAGCCCAGCAAAAGATACGCTTTTGTTTTGGGAAGTGTCTGATTTCTTAAGGGAGACAGCAAAGAAGAAAAATATTGATTTGTGGCCTTTTATTTTAAAAGTCACTTCTTAATCTGGGAAGGAGAGGAGGGAATAAAGATATAGTGATGACAATTTTCATTGCTATGGCAACTGTACATTTTTAGTGACAGTGGAGTCTTCCTCCAGAAACAACTAAATTGCCAGGGAAGTGAAGGTGAAGAGGGCAAGAAGCAGATGGTGGAATTAAGGAAAATTGTAATTCTTGGAATTTGCAAATAGGGGGAAGATGCGGGAAGAAATATACTTGAGTAAACAAAATAGGTGTACCTACTATCATATGGCACTATTGTCATTTTACCTTGTCTTATAAATCCAGAATTGGGGAATATAATCAACCACAACAACACAAGAGCACACAACAGATTTAAACTTAATATTAACCGCTCCAAACTTGACTGTAGAAAATATGACTTCAGTAACCGAGTTGTCGAAGCGTGGAACTCATTACCGGACTCCATAGTGTCATCCCCAAACCCCCAACACTTTACCCTTAGATTATCTACGGTTGACCTATCCAGATTCCTAAGAGGTCAGTAAGGGGCGAGTACAAGTGCACTAGAGTGCCTTCCGTCCTCTGTCCTATTGCTCTCCTATATCTCCTATACCTTTCTTCTATTCCTATATCTCTTCTTCTATTCTTTCATTGATATGTTCTATTCCTATATCTTCTTTTCTATTATTTCTTAGATATATTTTACTATGAGTATCTCCTCTATAACCTTCATCATGTATTTTACTATGTGTATATTGATATACTGTATACCCACTAAAACCCTCATTGTGTATTGGACAAAATAAATAAATAAATAAATAAATAAATAAATAAATAAATAAATAAATAAATAAATAAATAAATAAAAAATAATAACAGTAACCTCTAAGTAATATATATGAGTAACAATGTTTGATAAAACCTTCACCAAACTATAGATATTCCAGAGGCTTTAGTGGTAGGTAAAATTAAGATAGGCACCCTCACCAATGGATTAATGTTGGGATTAAGAACGAGAAAGAGGAGGGAGAGAGAAGGGAATGAAATCTATAGTATGGTAAAATAGATTACTGCTAATTCACCAGATCAGTGCACTGAATAACAAGCATTTTTTATCTTCTTTGTTTCCTTATGGTCTTTTTTGTTTGCAATGAATAGAGCAGTGTTTCCCAACCTTGGCAACTTGAAGATATTAGGACTTCAACTCCCAGAATTCCCCAGCCAGCGAAGTCCAGATATCTTCAAGTTGCCAAGGTTGGGAAACACTGGAATAGAGTATACACTTTTATATTCCAACTGGCATAAGAAACAAGTTATGTTCTGGAAAGTGGGTCAAGTATTGGTGTGCCCATACCTATAAATTTGCTTGGCAATTCTCGAAGATACTAAACTCGATTGTGAACGTTTTAAACAATATATAAATTTTACCTTGAGTGTTACACTGAGAGTATTACGTGTGAGTTATCTTTTGAGTAACTTCCTCAGTAAATCTGTTGTGTTATAAACTATGTTTTGAAGGGCAGCATACTACATTGTTACAATAGTAATAACATTTCCCCAGAAAATCCGCAAATAAATATGCCCCTTGTAACTGCCTTTTCTCTCAGCTTGATTTGAGCTATGCATTGTTTCCAATCCCCCCTGTCCCCCCAAAATACATATTGTATTGTCTTATTGTTATGTTGTGAGCCGCCCCGAGTCTTCGGAGAGGGGCAGCATACAAATCTAATAAATAAATAAATGAATGAATGAATGAATGAATGAATGAATGAATAAATAAATAAATAAATAAATAAATATTTATTTATTCATTCGTTTGTTCGTTTGTATGCTGCCCCTCTCCGCAGACTCGGGGCGGCTAACAACAGTAAAAAAGACAATATAAACAAATCTAATATTAAAAGTAATTTTTTAAAAACCTAACTGGTCGCTGGGATTCATGCGGCAGAAGACGGTCCCGGAGATATTCTTGTCTGATGCCATGAAGGGCTTTATAGGTCATAACCAACACTTTGAATTGTGACCGGAAACCGATTGGCAACCAATGCAGACTGTGGAGTGTTGGAGTAACATGGGCATATTTAGAAAAGCCCGTGATAGCTCTCGCAGCTGCATTCTGCACGATCTGAAGTTTCCGAACACTTTTCAAAGGTAGCCCCATGTAGAGAGCGTTACAGTAGTCCAGCCTCGAGGTGATGAGGGCATGAATGACTGTGAGCAGTGACCCCCGGTCCAAATAGGGTCGCAACTGGTGCACCAAGCAGACCTGGGCAAACGCCCCCCTCGCCACAGCTGAAAGATGTTTCTCTAATGTGAGCTGTGGATCGAGGAGGACACCCAAGTTGTGGACTCTCTCTGAGGGGGTTAATGATTCCCCCCCCAGGGTGATGGACGGACAGATGGCATTGTCCTTGGGAGGCAAAACCCACAGCCGCTCCATCTTATCAGGGTTGAGTTTGAGTCTGTTGACACCCATCCAGACCCCAACAGTCTCCAGACACCAGCACATCACTTTCACTGCATTATTATTATTATTATTATTATTATTATTATTATTATTTTTAATTTGATGAGATTCTCTTAGATTTGAATGATCGGAAACGGAATTCCTGTTTTGGAGTTATGGGTGTTCTGTGATGAAAGGAAGACATGATATCCCTTTATGCCCCTTTTTGTAACTGAATAATTTTCTATTGTTTAATCTGATATAAATATATATTGACATAACAAATGACAGAATTCAGAGTTAGATCTGGCACATTTTTTCAAAGTGAAAAGAGTCTAATTTGAGCAAGATAATTAATTAGATTGTATGACATTTAAATTTGGCCAGCAGTAAGCATTCCGGCTGCATTAAACAATGACAACAATAAAAACTTGTAGATGGCAATAAAGGATTTACACTGATCTAAAACAAGCCAAATGACAATTCTGCACCGACTTAATGGAATGAATACAAAGAAATGGTATTGCTATTCTTTGCTATAGAAAACACCATTTTACAGAACTGTTTTCTACTTAATTAAGCTTGAACCATTGCTAGTTATAAATTTCAGATAAAACCCATTGCTAGTTATACATTACAATTAAAAATGATAAATGATTATTTACTGAGAAAAAGAATTTGCAGGGCAAACGTTCATTGTATAATGACCCCATTCTGTAAAATATTGGCTACAAATGTAAACTGTGATAATGCAATTAGATATTTAGCTTGCAAATCCCTATGTGCCCTTCACTCAATTTGCAGAGGGACAGAGGAAGCGACTACTGCAGCTTTAATACAGCAACTTGGTGGTTAAGGCACTTAAATGTCACCTTGTCCCCTAGGTGTGCTTAGATGGGCCATCGGAAAGTAAAGACAGAATCACAATGCTTTTGCTTTTAATAAAAAGATGCCCTTAATGCCCAAACTCTGTAAAATGAAACAGTACTGAAATGATCATGAAAACTCCGTTCTGTTTCTATGCTTTGTACCAACTACTCATCAGATTTGCTGATGATACAGAATTACGTTGAGTGGTTATTAATATGTACTGAAAGACAATAATAAGAATTATTTTGATAGATTAGGAAAGTGGGCTCAAAAGAAAAATGGAATTGTATGGAGACAGATAAAGAGCTATTCATGTAGGAGAAGAAATAGTAATAGCAATAGCATTTAGACTTATAGTATATACTGCTTCATAGTGCATATACTGCTTCATTGTATACACCTAGGCCACCCCCTTACAACATTATCCATTAATTTGGATAAAAACGCTATAGGCTTCTTTTTCCCAGCCCATACCTGCGCCAATACCCCTTTAGCTATTCCATCCTCAACTGCTACAGCCCTTTCTAAGCGGTTTACAGAGTCAGCATATTGCCCCCAACAATCTGGGCCCCCATCAAATGCACAGTGGTAGGAAAAGTTGGCTCTTCTATGACAAGTGGACTGCAACTCCCAGAATTCCTGAGCTAGCATGATTGGCTCAAGAATTCTGGGAGTTGGAGTCCACAAGTCATAGAAGAGCCAACTTTACCTACCCCTGCACAAGGGTATAATTGTTTTTAAAAATAATAATAATAATATGTAAGTTGATGAGAAGCTTGAATATAGGTCATCAATGTGATTGGATGTGAAAAAAGACAAACACAAATTTAATAATAATAATAATAATAACAACAACAATAATAATAATAAATAATAATAATAATAATAATAATAATAATAATAATAATAATAATTTATTGGATTTGTATGCCGCCCCTCTCTGCAGACTCGGGGCGGCTAACAACAATAATAAACACAACATGTACAATCCAATAATAAAAAACAACTAAAAACCCTTATTATAAAACCAAACATACACACAAACATACCATGCATAACTTGTAATGGGCTAGGGGGAAGAGCTATCTCAACTCCCCCATGCCTGGCGGTATAAATGAGTCTTGAGTTGTTTACGAAAGACAGGGAGGGTGGGGGCAGTTCTAATTCCTGGGGGGGAGTTGGTTCCAGAGGGCCGGGGCCACCACAGAGAAGGCTCTTCCCCTGGGGCCCGCCAACTGACATTGTTTAGTCGACGGGACCCGGAGATGCATTAATAGACATTTAAGTTTGTAATCACAGCAAGTAACTATATTCTCCATTGCATCTTACACTATCTTTTGGCATAACAAAAGGCTTCTTAATTATTTTCTGTTACACCCCCCTAGGAAGAAGTAAATATTTCCTCCTCCCCTCCTCCCCACCCAATTCTCCAATCTGGGCCCCAATAGAATTTTAGTGTTCATATTTATTATTTTACTTATTATAAGATGCAAGCAAACTATTGGCTGGGAAAGGCTGCCCTACCCACTTACCTGGGAGCAAGTCACATTGAACTCAGCGGAGCTTGTTTTCGGTTAGGCAGGCATAAGCTACTGTGGTTAAAGCCCCCTTTTGACATGGGGCGAGGCCAGCTTAATCAAGCCGATGTTTTGGGGTCGCTGGCCTGGTCCATAAGTGCTACCTCTGCTATGCACACACAGCAGATGTGTGGAAGGAAGCTTTAGGGTGCCATTCTAAACTTTTGCCCAGCTGCAGAGGATTCTCTTCCTGGTCCAGCAGGAGATTCACTAAAATGTTCATGGCTACTGTGGCATCCACCAAGAATAACCAGAACCAACGCACCTGCCCCATCCCACCTGGCCGCCTTCTCTTCTGGGCTTGGAGCAGTGTGCAACTGGGAAAACATTCCCCGTCTGGAGGAATCATGCATGTTCCCTGGGGTCGCACATGCCCTCCTGGCATCACTCTGTGCCCCCCTAATGTGGCGCGCCCCACTATTTGAGAAGTACTGGCATAATAGAGCAGTGTTACTTCAATCAAATCATCTTCAATAGACATTAACACCCTCGTGATATTGTGATATTATGGGGAAAACTTTAGTCAGTGCTTTTTACTAAAGAAAATGGTTATTGGGAAGAGGGATTGAACCACTAGATCTGTTAGTTGTCTGTCTGTCTGTTTATTTTATTTATTTATTTAATTTTTATTTATTTATTTATTTATTCATTCATTCATACATACATACATACATACATACATACATACATACATACATACAGTACATATATACATACTGTTGTGGTTGGCTCTGGCCTAGCTCCTGCCCCAGGGAATGGGGAAGTGGATGCAGGGGGAAATTCGACATGTCACAGGCCTGTGTTATTGCCGACAGAATCAGTTCAGAGTTTAGTTTCCTCGGACGAAGAAAAAGGTGGGAGTGACTCGGCAGAGGAGGGCTTGGCACACAGCACAGGCAGTCAATCTCCCTTATCTTCCGTTGATTCAGATGATGATGTTTTGGACCCACGCAAGCGCAGAATTATGGGTAGAAGAGACCAAGTAAGAACATATTACAGGAAATAAGGGAGGCCACCTGTGTTTGGGTGGGGCTCCAGTAATTAGGGCTGCTGCTATAAATAGCAGCATGTGGGTTTGGCCGTTGTGGAAGAATATCTGATCGGAGATCATCAGGAATCTTGTTTTGTCTGGACTTTGTTGTTTTTTCACGCCTTGGAAACCAAAGCAGAGCAACGTGTGTGTGTGTGTGTGTGTGTGTGTGTGTGTGTCACTTCGTTGGAAGAAGAAGGGGTGTGAAGTTTCTTCACAGCTGCTAGCTAAGTACTTAATGACTGCTTATGGGTAATTGTACAGACTACCTGGTTGTTTTGGGATGTGTGCTCTTTGCAATACAAAAAGAGTGCTTTGTTTACTTTGACTTTTGTGATAAAGAACATTGTTTTGAATTTTCAAATGTGTGTGTGTCTGAAATTTGTACCCTTGAATTTTCGGGAGACTCCTATCAGAGAGCCCAGCAGAACAACATACATACATCTATGCCGCCCAATCCTGAAGGATTCAGGGCGGCTTACAACAAACACATGTCCACACTCCTTCCCTCCCCCCACTCATGCGCACCCCCACAATCCTCCCCCGTCCTCATTCATGTGCACAGACCTCATTGAAGCCTGGAATTTTGAAAAACGGGCAAATGGGCAATCCAGAATTTCTGAAAATATACTTCCAATTTGCCGTTGGGCTGTTTTTTGCCCTCCAGAGGGTTCAGGGAAGCTTCCTGAAGCCCCTGAGTGCAAAAAACAGCACAACGGGCAAACCAGAAGTTCAGAAAACGCACTGTGCAGAAAGCCTCTGTGAAGCGTACGGAAGGTGGAACGGCCTTTCCAAGGCCAAAAATCAGCTAGCTGGAGCTGACATGGGGTAACGTCTCGAGTACCCTCTGATATGGCTCCATGTGCCACCTCTGGCACACGTGCCATAGGTTTACCATCACAGCACTAGATAATTCTATGGTTTGCCCTGTAGAGTCACATTATATCATAGAAAGAATAATGGGTAAAGCAATATTCACTCCCAAAAAGTACCTTTCACTTGTCCTCGAAACTTTATAAATTTGTGAGGATATTGCTTGAGAGGAAATAAAAATGCAAAGGAGCAAGAAGGGCCTGCCCAACCACATTCTAACAGAAAGTTTACATAATCTTCCTCACACCTGCATTTTTGAAACATCATCTGAACATCTTTGGCATCTTCAGATATTCTTTAAGATGGCAATATCCAACTGTTTTTTCTTTGGGATTCTTATTATATGATTGTTACCTTCCATTGTTACTATGAGGGTCACCTAGAAGGAAATGCACCACATTTTTTCCCCTCAGCTTACAGTAATGATACAAATGCAAAACTTTAGATATACATTATTTGAATTGTCAGGAGTCCATGTATAAATTTTGTGTTTCTTCAGAAAGATAGTGTGTTCTGTCTGGGTCACTCCGGAAGCTATGACCAACCCCAAAAGATAAGCCAGACACACCGGTTGAATCCAAACACAGTTTTACAATGGTAAAGAGAAAAGAAGCCAACAGAAAATGTCCTTACAGATCAGGAAAACACTGGAACTCCAAATAGATACACGAAGGCAATTGTTCATACAGAAACGCAGGATCCTTGATGCCAGACGAGGCTGTTGAGCTAGCAGACACACACCTCCCACCGGTCTTCAAGGCTGCTGGGCCACGAGCCAGGAACAAAAACGCTGAGAGAAAATGCAGATAACACCAACTCCCCTTTGATAACACTCCACGCTGCCAGAATGGTTCTCATGCCTTATAAACCCTTCCCTGCTAATGAGGATCACACCCAACCCCCTGGTGTTCCTCATTCAATGCTGATAATATCTACGCAGTTGATTTCTCCTTTGAGCTATGCGTCTCTGCCGCATACTAATGATAGCTTGGGCGTCGTCATCCAGGGACTCCAGAGAATCAAAGCTACTTGCTGGAGATAGCCCTTCCCCAGGGCTCCCAGGCCTTTCATCAACGTAACTTTCGTGACTGCTGTCTGCACTGTCCGACTGCAAACAACTCTCCTCTCCGCTCTCAGCCTCCCCCGGGCATGGAGCCAGCAGAGACTCAGATGGTCTTTGATCTGGCTCAGGCTGAACCACAACATAGTGTAGCTGCCGCAGTGTTTTGAAATGGCATCTATAAGTGATGTACATTACAAGTAGCATGTCATCATTAAATTTCTCACTGGGGAGAAAGAAACTGTTGAGAACATTCACAAACATTTGTGTACAGTTTATGGAGAATCTGCAGTCGGCTGAAGTATGGTTAGTCACTGGGCACAGAGGGTGAGGCCATTAGAAGACAGTTCGGCAGAGCTCCACGATTTGCAGTGTTCGGGGTGGCCAACCATGGCTGTCACACCTGACAAGATACAGCTTGCTGATGTGCTCATTCACAAGGACTGATGCATAACGACTCGGCAGTTGGTACTGAAGCTGTCAATCAGCAAAGGAAGTGTGGAAGAGGTGATTTGCACAGTGTAGAAATGGCTTTCTGACTAGAACAAGGAGCAGTACCGACAAGGCATACATGCCCTTGTGTCTTGTTGGAGGAAGGCCATAGAACGGGATGGAGATTACGTGGAAAAATGGGGAGTATAGACGAAACATGATTCTTTCTTGTGGGGAAGTTTCATTGTGTTCAATAAATAATTGTTGAAGAAAAAAATGTGGCGCATTACTTTCTGTGCGAGCCTTGTACCGTACATCACTTACAGACGCCATTTTGAAACACTGCTGCAGCTACGCTATCTGTCTGAAGAAACGCATAATTTACACATACAATTGTAAATTCAAATAATGTGTATCTAAAGTTTCATATTTGTACCATTACTGTGGGCTGAGAAAAATAATGTGGTGCATTACTTTCTGGTATTATATTCCTTAAATGATTTTTATATATTTAAGGATTAGTTTTTCCCAGAATGGCACAATTTCACATCACCTCCTTGGCTTTTCAAATTGTTCACAAAATGCTGGTAAGTTGTTTTTTGGGGACTTCTAAGCATCTTCCTTTCAGTTCCTCCCTGCCTCTTTAAAGTAATGTTGGAGAGGGAAGTCTTGTACAATCGGCTAAGGACCATCCAGTTGGTCAGATGAAGCATCACAAGATTCAGCCTGGACAATGTTCTGTCTGGGTTTTCCCAGACCTCCACACCCACTGAAAAACAGCCAGACACTCTGGTAAAATCCAAAAGTAATTTATAGCAGGAAAAAATAAGCACACAGGAAAACCTGTCTTCACAGCAGACAGGTTACAATACTTTACAACAGGGTCCTGATGTCCAGTCAATTCCAAAAGCTTCTTGCTGGCACACACCCCCAAGGTTTCAAGAGTCCAAGGCACAAACCAGGATTGTAGCCACCAAAGTTCACAAACAGGTCTCACGAATCTCCAAGATAAAACTCCACAAGCCAGGAAGGGTGGGGCCGCCTTTTATCCTTTCCCAAGCACCACACCCAAACCCAGCTGCGACCCCTAATGCTGGAAATATCTGGCCAATTGCGTTCTTCTCTCGTTAGCTCTCCTCTGTCGCATATCTATGAAGTCACTAGCATCTTCCCCCAGGGAATCCAGGCTGCTTGCTGGGGAGAGCTCCCCCTGGTGGAACTCTGGCTGTCCTTCATCTTCAGCCTGGGATTCAGCTTCTTCATCAGTCTGCCCCTCCTGGTCCTCAGCCTCTGAGCCGGACACCGACAGCAAATCAGCCATTCCCGGAGGGGTCCCAGGCTGAACCACAACAGACAACAGCCTTTGTAAATCCTTGGATAAAACTGCTGATACTTAAATTAGCTTCCTAGCAGCTCATAACACAAATAGAATGGGCTCAATACCTGTTCATTGTTTCAGAGTGGTAAAATTTCAGGAAAGTATTTTAGCTGAATATTAGGAGGAAAATTTCATAATGATAAAATTGTTTGATAGCGATACTAATCAATTAGGGAAATTGTAGACATTATTTCCATGAAAGTATTAAAATAGAAACTGAATAGCTACTCACTAGGATGTTTTAATTCAATTTCATGTGCAACGCAGGAGATTCTAATAAGTAGCCATATTATGCCCAAAGGGGACTTATATAATATATGGGATTCTAAAGCTATAAGATGTTTCCAAGTGCTTTTTACTTAGAGAAATATAGCAGTGCAACCTCCCACAGCCAACTTGCATTGTCATTCACCAGCCTTTAATGCCTATCCTTTCCAAGTCATTAAAGCCATTAACTTTCCCAACAGATGACTACGAGACTGGCTGAAATACTATGACGTACTGATGAACTTTTTAATTTTTGTAGTAAGTTTTCTTAGCAGTCCTCTTGACCTTTCAGTGTAGGAGGACATGCTTTCAATTAATTTTTTAAATTTCTAACACGACAGAATTGAATCATTCTTACAATTACATTCAAATTATGTTTCGAGACAGTGACCAAATCCATATCTCTTAGTCTGTTAGTGTATTTCTGTAAGGTTAAACAGAAAGAAAAGAAACACCTACCCAGCCATAACAATGAAGAAATCCAGGCGGTTCCAGGTATCTCCAAGGTAGCATTTCTTGCCAAATATCCCAAGGGCCACCATCTTCAGCACCATTTCCATAGCAAAGAAGATAAAAATGAAGTCATCAAACACCTAGAAAAAGCAGATTTGAATTAATTTTAACCATTATTTTGAATAGGCATATTGTCACGCTGAATATTTACAGCCCCAGAGACATTCTAAGTCATTCAGTAATTAAATAGTTAACAGTGTGTATTGTATAAGCTCCACCTCATTATGATGTAAAATCCTGCCACATGATACATGCATCATTTCCTCCTTCTTGAAAATCTCCATTTTAAACTCTCTTTCTCCTTTGTCTTCAATGATGTAGCACGCAGGGAAGATGCCTCTGATAGGCATTAGCTATATTTTCTTATTTTCATAATAAAAGTAACTTTGTTTGAAAGCTGATTCTCTACTTTAATCCATCGACTCTCAGATTTGATTTATTGTAGTCCACGCGGGCTATAATTTATCTACTAAATCTGTCACATATGAAATACAATAACAGTATTTTCAGTATAATCCTAATACATTGTTTAAGATAAAGTTTGAAGACCCTTTTGCAAGTACCGCCACCCCAAAGATGTTGCAGATGGCTTACAGAGAAAGAAGCCTATTCTAGTAAGTCCATCAATCCTTCCACTGAACACTTTCTCTAGAAATGTCTACCTGCTCCCTTAACAAATAATAGACTAGGTTGAGATCTTTGGGTTTTTTTCTAGCTATCTGATCTAATCTTTGCACATTTTTGTTTGTTTTACTCTATTATTTGTTTGTTTGTTTGTTTGTTTGTTTGTTTGTAATTCAGTCCAACAATGTTTGCCATTTAGAACATATTAAACTACAGCAATGGTGGGTTGTAAATAATTTTGCTACTGGTTTGCATGCGCACTTGCACGCGCACACCACTTCTGCACATGTGCAGAAGCATCCTAGGTGGATGGGCAGAGCATCACAGGTGGGTGGGTGGAGCTCTGCTGGCACTACCAGTTCTAAGAACCAGCCCAAACCGGGAGCAACCCATCGCTGGTCTACAGGTAGCCCTTGTATAATGTCTACTTCTTCAGTGACTTTTGAAGTCCCAATGAATGAGGAGTCCCTAGTTAAGGGACCTAGTTAAGGAAGAGGATAATAGATTATATTTCAAGTACATTAGAACAACAGCCTCCAAACTTATGGGAACAGATGGGCTTTGCTTGTTGGTGCAGCCCAGTTACTGGCATACTGGGGACTTTTGCCAGCCCACGGACAGGGGGCCGGGGTCTCCTGGTTTAAGGCTGCAGCTTTAATTTGGCAAGTTTATCTCCATTAAATATAAGCAAATACAAGACTGGATTCATTTGGATTTCATTGTCTTGCCTTTGGCTCAAATCTGACATCAGGCTGAGTGTACAGCTTATGTAAAGATTTGGCGATTGTTGCCTTTACTTCATAAAGAAAAGCATCTCTCATCTCATTCACATTGCTTTACAGGAATGTCGCCCCATTATTCATAGCAAACCACTCCAACTCAGTAATATCGGAAACCTAACATCAAAAACATCATCCAAAAAGCACAACAAAGAATGTTATTTCTGCGCCAACTCAGAAAGCTCAAACTGCCCAAGGAGCTGCTGATACAGTTCTGCAGAGGGATTGTTGAATCTGTCTTCTGCACCTCTATAACTGTCTGGTTTGGTTCTGCAACCCAAGAAGGCAGACACAGACTTCAGAGGAGAATCAGAACGGCAGAAAAAACAATTGCTACCAAACTGCCTTTTATTGAAGACCTGTATATTGAGTCAAAGAGAGGACTATGAAAATATTTACAGACATCTCACATTCTGGATACAAACTGCTTCAACTCCTACCCTCAAAACAATACCATAGAGCACTGCACACAGAACAACTAGGCACAAGAACAGTTTCCCCCCAAAAGCCATCACTCTGCTAAACAAATAATTCCCTAAATACCGTCAAAATATCCCTAAGTCTGCACTACTATTAATCTTCTCAAATTCCCATCACTCATCTCCTCCCACAAATGACTGTATCACTGTAACTTTGCTGCTTGTATCCTTACAATTTATATTGATTGGTTCCTAATATGATTTGATTGCTTATTTGCAGCCAGACTATCATTAAGTGTTTTGCCTTATGATTCTTGACAAACTTCTCTTTTCTTTTATATACTGTATAATTTCTATGTCTGATTGTGGGTTGATTGGGTTTTAGAAATGGTTTTATAATCTTTTTAGATCATTGAACATTTAGAACACTTTTTAATGAATACTTTTTAGAAATTTCTTTTGTCTTTGTTTATGAAACAAGTGAGCAAGCTTTAGTGCTATTTGCTATCTCAATACTCAATATATCAGCAGGATCCACAGGAACTCTAATAAATAACACATAGATATTCACATTTGGAAAAACTGAAAAGGAATGAATGAACATTATATGGGGAAACATAGAAGCAGATGTATGAATAGCTAGAATCGCAAGTTTGACATTTTGACAGTTTATTTTAAAAAGTGCTGGCTTGTTATGGGCTTTATTTCTACATGATTTTGCTGATGGCTCTAGTTCACATAACATAGTTATGGAATATATGTCAAAATATGAACCAGAGGGTCATATATTGCCATTATAGAAAGGGAGCTACTTACTTGCAAAA
This sequence comes from Erythrolamprus reginae, assembly GCF_031021105.1. Lineage (NCBI taxonomy): Eukaryota > Metazoa > Chordata > Lepidosauria > Squamata > Dipsadidae > Erythrolamprus > Erythrolamprus reginae. The sequence goes on from NC_091955.1 coordinate 65,170,703, forward strand.
TTTTACATCTGTTGGAGAGGCAATCCATATCATCACAAGGTTGATACATTCCAAGTGTAACACAGTTCAGTAGAATCACCATCATGCTGACACATTCAAACCAGGTGGAAGGAAGAAATAAAGTCAAGGAAAACAAACAAATCTCATTTACCAACAGTATACTCGGGGATACTAGAGTTTTAAACAAACTCTCAGAGTTTTTACTCTCAGGCAATAAGACCATAGCAACACAATGCATAAACAGTAGATAACTGAGATAATACAATTGCTCTTAGATCGTACCATTAGACTGCAGGTGAGAAAATCACAGGGTAGCATATTTCTTCATAGGTAGAATGAACAAAAATCATGTACAAAATATATTCATATAAATAAAAGAAATAATTCCATGGAAAAAGGTTTCAATTATGGATACTTCAGATACAGGCTAAAGTAGTATCGCCTGAGAAGAATTTTATTAATAAATAAGTTGTTTACATGAGTTATTTTATCTGCCACTCTAAAATCACCAATTTATTGCTTGTCTTATTTTTTTTTTGTCTTGTAAAACTATCACATCTTACCCTTCTGACAAATTCTGCACTAATATATCCCTGATCGAGATACATTAAAACAACAACAACCAGTGCTTCATTTTTTCTGCAAAGGGTTTTTAACAGAGATAAGGAAAATACTGCTGGGACAAAACAAAAATCTATTTAGGTTCCAAGTTTCTTATTGTCAACAGTAAGATGGCTATAGAAAGTCCATAAGCAAAACAGAAAGATAACGTTAACAATAATAAACTCTCCACTAACCCCAAAGGATTAAAATTTAGAGATCTATCACTTCTGATCATTTATTCAAGTAGCTACTGGTCATGATATTATAAATATAAATATAAATAGGTATAGGGAACAAAGGCACGTGGACCTCAACTCCAAGAACTCCTGTACCATCACATAGCATCACATAACTGGAAACATCTCTAGATCCATTCTAAGCCAAAGGATAAAGCCCATGAAACAATAATGACCGTAATTGTTTCCAATAGTTGAAAACTATGTGTCTTAATATTAGTTGCTTATGAATAAATAGGATGAATCTACCAAATTCACATTCTGCACGTGAGCTTCTCAAATGGCACTAGGCTAATTAATGTAACAATATCATGTTGGCCGAAAGGTCTGACAGGTGTAATTAAAATAGTCAAAATGGCGGTCATGATGAAACAATTGAAACTGCCTAAACTTTATGTAACTTTGCTTTGTTATCTGTATTTCTTCCTGTTATATATGGTTTTTCTATTCCAGCGATGGTGAACTTATGGCACAGGTGCCAAAGGTGGCACACAGAGCCATATCTGCTGTCACTCAAGCTGTTGCCCTAGTTCAGCTCCAATGTGCATTTGTGTGCTGGCTAGCTGATTTTTGGCTCACACAGAGGCTCTGGGAGGGTGTTTCTGGCTTCCAGAGAGCCTCTGGGGGGGGATGGGGGTATTTTACCCTCACCTGGCTCCAGGGAAGCCTTTGGAGCCTGGGGTGGGTGAAACACGAGTCTACTGGGCCCACCAGAAGTTGGGAAACAGACCATTTCCATCCTCCAGAGGACCTCTGGGGGGCAGGGGAAACTGTTTTCACCCTCCCCAGCCATTGAATTATGGGTGTGGGCACTCACACATGCAAAATAGCATGTGCACACACTCTTTTGGCACCCAAGAAAAAAAAAGTTCACCATCACTGTCCTATTCTAAAATCTCTCTGGTTAAAAGGAATAATCATTTTTCTTATGATAAGCTTTTTTTTAACCCATAGTGTCAATAACTTGTGGCAACTAGATAGGCCTATTGCAATTTGTCAATCTGCAGGGTAATGTTTTCATAGAGCGTGATAAATTACTCCCTTTCACTCACACAAACTAGAAAATAGAGGTACTAATTGCTTTGCAGGCATATATTGGAAAAACATATCACTGGTCCATCTAAATTGTTCCTTTATTTCCAGAAGTGGCCAATGTTCAACATAATTACCATTACAGAGTGTACACTTAAAGACAAAATGTATTTTTTTTAAAATCTGAGCTGGTGTTCAGTAAAGATCCTAAAAGCATGAGAATTTATAGTCCTTGCAATTGTTTTCTTAACTACTGTGTAATGTCTCAGCACAAACTTAGCAATGGAGACAATTAATCCTTTTGCATATAGTTTTTTTTACAATTAGCTGCCAATGAGTTAGTTCACTTTACAATCTCTACTTCCAATTATTCAATTATTCAGAGTCCGTGCAGTCACCAGGAATCACATGCAATCCAATCAATTATTTTATCTTTTTTGTATTTCACCAGAATTCCCCTCCCTTTGCATAGAAGGCACAAATTCCAAAACTATTTACCATCCTGTTTCTTCTGTCATCCTATCATGCCCTTTTCTACTTTCTGAAATGGAGCCATTCTTAATGTAGATTTATATCCATGAGGATTTTCTAAATGACTGCTTCAGAGGCTGGTAGCCTTAAATTAGTGGAAAGTGCCTTCCTATCTTTGTTTTGCAGCTTCTATATTTCAATTTAGCCTAATGAGAATAAAGGCCCCAATAGTATACCGGGTAAAGAACTATAAAATTTCAAGAACGTTTCTATTAGCATTTATTCAAATTAAAATTCAAGTAAAACCTCTTGCTAGAATGTGAAATGTTAGTGAAGAATTAAGATACCCTACACTCTGCCATTAACTGGGAATGGTAAAGGTAATACCGTATTTTTCAGAGTATAAGATGCACCAGAGTATAAGATGCACCTTACTATTGTGGGAGGAAAATATGGAGGTATTCATCTGGCTAGCGTCCTTAGTCTGTTCAGCTTCAGCATATTATTTTATTCCCTGATTAGGACTGAAAAAAACTTTTTCACAGGGAGTAGGAATGAAAACAAGCCTGCAAAAACTTAGGGCAGAAAAAACTGCTTTGGAGAGAGTAGGACAAAAAATAAATGCTGCAAGCATTCCTGTCAAACAGGCAACAAATTGTCAAAATTGGTAGCGCCATCTCCACCCCGTCCCTGTCATAAGTGGCGTTCCCCAGGGAAGCGTACTAGGTCCTACTCTCTTCATTCTCTACATCAATGACCTCTGTGACCATATCAAAAGCAACTGTGTTCTTTTTGCCGACGATGTGAAACTTTTCAACACCACTGACAACACACTCACTCTCCAAAAAGACCTGGACTTTGTCTCAGACTGGTCTAACGCCTGGCAACTTCAAATATCAACCAACAAATGTTCTACCCTCCACATCGGCAAAAAGAATCCAAACCGCACATACGAACTGAATAAACAATCTCTCACTGCCAACCCACACTCCGTAAAAGACCTTGGAATACTAATATCGAATGACCTAAGTGCTAAAGCCCACTGCAACAATATCGCCAAAAAAGCTTCTAGAGTTGTTAACCTGATCCTACGCAGCTTCTGCTCAGGCAATCTCACACTACTCACAAGAGCCTACAAAACTATTGCCAGACCCATCCTAGACTACTGCTCATCTGTCTGGAACCCATACCACATCTCAGACATCAACACCCTTGAAAATGTCCAAAGATATTTCACCAGAAGAGCCCTTCACTCCTCCATTCGAAACAGAATACCCTACGAAAATAGACCAACAATCCTGGGCCTAGAAAGCCTAGAACTACGGCGCCTAAAACACGATTTGAGTATTGCCCACAAGATCATATGCTGCAATGTCCTACCGGTCAATGACTACTTCAGCTTCAACCGCAACAACACAAGAGCACGCAACAGATTCAAACTTAATAAGAACCGCTCCAAACTTGACTGTAAAAAATATGATTTCAATAATCGAGTTATCAAAGCGTGGAACTCATTACTGGACTCAATTGTGTCAACCCCTAACCCCCAACATTTCTCCCTTAGACTCTCCACGATTGACCATTCCAGGTTCCTAAGAGGCCAATAAGGGGCGTACATAAGTGCACTGGTGTGCCTTTCATCCCCTGTCCAATTGTCTTTCCTTTCTCTCACTTATCATATATATTTTCTTTCTTTCATATATCCTCTCCTCTAAGTTCACTTTTACTCTTATATATATTCGGAACTTCAGATCGTGCAGAATGCAGCTGCGAGAGCAGTCATGGGCTTACCTAGGTATGCCCATGTCTCACCATCACTCCGCAGTCTGCATTGGCTGCCGATCAATTTCCGGTCACAATTCAAAGTGTTGGTTATGACCTTTAAAGCCCTTCATGGCATCGGACCAGAATATCTCCGAGACCGCCTTCTGCCGCACGAATCCCAGCGACCGATTAGGTCCCACAGAGTGGGCCTTCTCCGGGTCCCGTCAACTAAACAATGCCGGTTGGCGGGTCCCAGGGGAAGAGCCTTCTCTGTGGCGGCACCGGCTCTCTGGAACCAAGTCCCCCCGGAGATTAGAACTGCCCCTACTCTTCCTGCCTTCCGAAAACTCCTTAAGACCCACCTTTGCCGTCAGGCATGGGGAAACTAAACATCTCCCCTGGGCATGTTAATTTATACATGGTATGCTTGTGAGTGTGTTTGCTATTACATGGGGTTTTTCTTAAATCGTTAAATATTTTAATTAATTGCATTGTTGTGACTGTTTTACTTGTTGTGAGCCGCCCCGAGTCTTCGGAGAGGGGCGGCATACAAGTCCAACTAATAAATAAATAAATAAATAAATATTACTACATGTCTATTTTTCTTCCTATGTATTTGTGTATTGGACAAATGAATGAACGAATAAATAAATAAATAAAATAATAAGCCAGAAAGATCGTTAGCACTGCGTTAGGGGTGAAAAAGCCTTTTTTCAGAGGGAGTATGAATGAAAACAATCCTGCAAAGACTTGGGCTGGAAAAACCTTCTTTGGAGGGAGTAGGAAGCCAGGAAAATCATTAGCTCCTAGTTAGGGCTGGGGGGGGGAGCTTCAAGAAAAAAGCTACATGTGAAGGATAAGACCCAGCCAAATTTTTAGTGTCTTTTAGGGAGGAAAAAGGTGTCTCTTATACTCCGAAAAATACGGTAGATAGGTTAAACTAAATGCAAATGAAAAAGAGAAAAGGAATATAATTTCTATACACATTTACATTGCTTGCTTGATTTCGAGCAGATGTGTTTTCAATTTTTATACCTTAAACCTGAAATCATAAAAGAAACAATTGCAAATAATTGTGACAAAACAATTTCATTTAATTGCTCTGATTCTATTGAAAAAGCAAACACGGTTATCACATCACAAGCAGGATGAGAAATTCCTTTGATAATCTGTTTGGTGAAAACTACTTTTATCCAACAGAGAAGAATAGAAAAATCATCAACCATATAATTGGACTACTATATACAGCTTCAGCTTCTGGATGGGGCAAAACTAATTTGGAACACTTTGCTAATAAGAATGAGGTGCTTATACCAATGTTGCCCATTTAAATAACTGGCTCTTATTCACTGAAAAAGATATTCCTGGAGACCTGTCAGAGCAGGAACAAAATAACTTGTTGCTCTAGACATTGTAAGTGCAACATGAAAACAACCCCATGCAGAGCTGATTTACGCCTTCGTGCACTGAGAGTTCAGGAAGCCTTGATCCTTAGAGATCCTCTGTCTGCCTAGCTATTTGTCAGTGCACATAAAGAAAATTTAAGAATGATATTCTTACTGAACATTATAAAGTTGTATATTTTTGACATCTGGGTATGCATCTCTATACTACTAAATCCCACCTGTTTGTAATCTTCAGTTGGGTGAAACAGTGGATCAACAATGTTTGAATCAAGATATCTCAAATGGGCTAATTTAAAGAAGCAAAAGTTTTGCACCCAAATCTGGGATTCAAATTTGGCAAAGTTGTGGCCTTTTTAGCATCATCACACTGTTAGAGTCAGTTGCGGTCACATGATCGTCATGTTTCACACTCCATACCACATTCTCACAAGAAAAGTTAAAGGGAAAGTCAGCAGATATTCAGGAGTCTCTCCCATTCTTATGCCGATCTGTAGTCATTTTGTTTCTCAATTTAGGTAAGGATATATTTTTGAAATGAGGTCCCAATGGGTGACAAGCTGTCTAGTAATGCAATATTTTTGTGCACAACAGTTTTGTGCTTCAAAATAGAGCCTTTTAAATTATAACTATTTTATGATTTGGCAAACCTGCAATGCCCCTCTCCTAGTTTTCTTCTCTAGAATTGGAACTCACTTCCTGACTCTGTAGTATCAATCAATCAATCAATCAAAAATAAATAAAATAAATAAAATAAATAAAATAAATAAAATAAATAAAATAAATAAAATAAATAAAACAAATAAAACAAATAAAACAAATAAAACAAATAAAACAAATAAAACAAATAAAACAAATAAAACAAATAAAACAAATAAAACAAATAAAACAAATAAAACAAATAAAATAAATAAAATAAATAAAATAAATAAAATAAATAAAAATAAAAAACTCACTTCCTGACTCTGTAGTATCATCACCAAACCCCCAAAACTTTACCCTTAGATTATCCACTGTTGACCTCACCCGATTCCTAAGAGGTCAGTCAGGGGCGTGCATAAGTGCACCATGTGCCTACTGTTCCTGTCCTACATTTTCTCTATTATTAGTACCAATATCTTGTATGTTTAATCTGTTTGGATTGCATGATTGTTTCTTAATAAGGGTTTTAAATATTGTTTTTTTTAATATTGGATTTGTAGTTGTATTTTGTACTGTCTGCTCTGAGTCCTCGGAGAGGGGTAGCATACAAATCTAATAAATTATTATTATTATTATTATTATTATTATTATTATTATACAAACATTGTTATATTTTTGCATATTACCAATACATACGAGGGTCCCCCCAAAAGTAATGCACCACATTTTTTCTTCAACAATTATTTATTGAACACAATGAAACTTACACACAAGAAAGAATGATGTTTCTTCTATACTCCCTATTTTTCCACATAATCTGTATCCTGTTCTATGGTCTTCCTCCAGCGAGACACAAAGGCGTGAATGCCATGTCGGTACCACTCCTTGTTCTGGTCACGAAGCCATTTCTGCACTGTGCGAATTACCTCTTTGACATCGTCAAAATGTCTAACTTTCAAACCAATGATTAACCATACTTCTGTTGACTGCAGATTCTCCATAAACTGTGCACAAATGTTTGTGAATGTTCCCAACAGTTTCTTTGTCCACAGTGAGAAGTTCAATGACAACACGCTGCTTGTAACGTACATCATTTACAGATGCCATTTTGAAACACTGCTGCAGCTACCCTATCTGTCTGAAGAAATGCAAAATATACACACTAACTCCTGACAATTCAAATAATGTATATCTAAAGTTTTGCATTTGTATCATTACTGTAGGCTGAGAAAAAAAAATGTGGTGCATTACTTTCTGGGCAACCCTCGTACTTGACAGAATAAATTAAATAAATAACAACCATCCTGTGCCTGGACAGAACTGGATAGCTAAACTGCTTTGGTCTGCCTTTTTCCAAGGACTGCTTAAGATAATATCCCAATTCGGGTTATCCGTCCATATCTGCCTCTGTAAAGCAATTGTCTTTCTTAAAAGCACACACATCCCAACCCTAATCCCATTTCTCAATCATGCTTATTGAAACATTTGTTAAGGGAGTTTTCCCCATTTTACAACTTTTCTGGCCCCGGTTGTTAAGTGAATCATTTCATTTGTTAAGTGAATCTGGCTTCCGCAATTACTTTGCTTATTAGAAAGACACAAATGTGAATCTGAAACAGTGCCAAGCATCTGAATGTTGATCACCTGACTATAAGAATGCTGCAACAATTGTGTGAAAAACGTTCATAAGTCACTTTTTCAGTGCCGTTGTAACTTTGAACAATCACTAAATGTTCAATTGAAATGTTGTAAGTCGAGGACTACCTGTACTTGTTTTTATATATGTTTTATTTCTTACTGATTCTTATATGCTGCTCGGAATCAGTTCTAGTGAGATAGGAAGCTATATACTGTAAATTTGACTAATAAATAAATGCTGCCTTTCAGGACCTTGGAAAGTGCCCTTCACAAATAGGATGTGGTGCACTTATTTCTCTTTTTTCAGAAGTTTGTAGACAGAGTGATTTCTGTATAGACAAGTGTAGGAACTTAAGCAGCTTTTACAATTTATAGTAATATTAACATAGCTGCATGAGTACCTTTCATCACTGAGCTTTAAATTCCCTGTTATTATCTTTTGTAAAACCCAGAAATATTGCCAATGATTGTAAATAGTGTCAAGCAAGCTTTGAACCATTTAATGCAAATGAACTGTTAGATTCCACATTGCTATCAGGAGGCATAAGATATCTTGTCTTTTATTAAATAAAAAAGATCAGGACGGATAACCTGAATTGGGATATTATCTTAAGCAGTCTTTGGGAAAAGGCTGATGGTTAGAGAATAAATCTAACTGATTTCTTATTTTGCTGCTATTATAGTGAGCAACATAGTACAAACCAAACCACAAATATAAGCTAAACAAGTCTGGTTAGCATTTTATATACTATTACAATTTCTGGGAGCAGTTTTGTGTTAGAAGTAGCGTTGGGCGAACCGAACTCGCAAAGTTCGGTTCATACTGAACTTTGCGAAGTTCGTCATACCGAACCCGAACCCGAACCCGAACTTTTCTGAAAAAACTTCCGTTTGCGCCTCCCAACCGGCCGACAGCTCCCCAGCTCTTCTGGGAAGGTGACAGCCGGGCGGTGGTGCTTCTCGGCATTTTCCCAAACCCAAACCCGAACTTTTGCTGAACTTCTGGGTTCGGCATTCGGGAGAACTTCGAGAAGTGTCCCAGCTGTTTCGGAAGGTGACAGCCAGGCGGCGGCACTCCTTGGCTCCTCGAGTTCGAGTTCGGGTTCGAGTAAAGTTTGGGTTCAGGTTTGGCACCGAACCCAAACTTTTATGGCAAAAGTTTGGGTGCCAAACTTGAACCTGAACTTCGTTGGGTTCACCCAACACTAGTTAGAAGCTAACATTGGCTCAGTTCAGGTTGTTGACAGTGGCATTGAAGGAAACTGACGAAAAACTATAGCAGCTGTGGAGCTAGGCAAAAGAATCCTGCATTTCCACCCAAAATGATCAGGAATCGAAGAGTGAAAGGAATTAAATAAAAACAGAAAAGAATATTGAACTCATACTATTCTTCTTGAACCAAGATAATCCATAAAAGGGTTATCCATGTAATAACAGCAGCTAGAATTGTATTTGCACAAAACTGGAAAAGTGAAGAAACCCCTACAGAGGAGAATATGGTTAGAAAAATATTCAAATGTGCAGAAATGAATAGGTTAACCCTGACAGTTAAAGAGAAAGAACAAATAGAATATTGTATTATTTGGGAGTCATACTATTGATGGTTAGAGAATAAATATAAAAGTTAGAAATAAAAATAGATGAGTGAAATATAGAAATGTATTAATAGAGTTAATATAATTAATAGAGTTAAATAAATTAAGAAGAGGATTATCATAGTAGCAGATATTTAATGTATTAGTATTAAGCTAAATAATGAATATACCTATGTATGTTTTGTATGAGAAGTATGATTGTTTTTATATTAATGGGTTTTAAATTGTTTTAATTTTGGATTTTTACTGTTTCTGTTGTTGTGAGCCACCCCGAGTCTTCGGAGAGAGGCGGCATACAAATCTAATTAATAATAATAATAATAATAATAATAATAATAATAATAATAATAATAACTGTTATTGCACAAAATATTTGTACCCAGACGACATACTGTTTAACAAGAGATGGATTGTTTGTATAAAATAAAATTTAAAATATTTCCAAAAAAATATTCATAAAAGGGGTTAATTATATCACAATCACCCACAGCACTATCTCTAGTCACCACGGCAACAGATTTGAACTAGGTTTTAATCCTGCTATCTCTCCTTCGCCACCTCCATGCCTGAGCATGTAATTAATTTCAACTGCTGACAAAGCCAGTATTCAAAATCCTCATCATTTAGTCAGAAGTTTCATTACTAATTAACTTTCTTCAGTTCAATTTTTTTCTAATTAGCAATGATCTTTCCTTTCCTCATTCCTACCATCAATGCTTTTTAATATCTCATTGCTAATTTTCTATCCCTGCCCCTCTGAGTCCCTGCTTCTCAATTCTTGCTCTTTTAGTTAAGCTGAAGACTGGATCACAGGACTAAATTTCTTTTTAAAAAATGACAACAACAAAATTCTTCAAGGATCTCATGCATGGGCATTCTGTATCAGGAAGAATTTAAAACAAATGCAGAAATGGTCAACCCAGCCATTCTGCAACCCAACAAGACCGTCGCAGACTTCAGAGGATAATCAGAACTGCAGAAAAAACAATTGCTGCCAACCTGCCTTCCATTGAGGACCTGTATACTGCATGTTCTGTCGGGCTCTCTGGTAGAATCCTCCCAAAAATTCACAGGTACAAATTTCAGACACACACACATTTGAAAATTCAAAACAATGTTCTTTATAATGAAAATTCACTTAAACTAAGCCCTCTTTTTGTATAGCAAAGAGCACTCGTCTTCAAACAAACTGTGAATTGGTGCAAGTCCCTTATCAGTTCTGAGATACTTAGCTTGCAGTTGTGAGGCAATTCACAGTCCTTCTTCTTTCACAAAGTGAAACACCCTTTGCTCTGCTTTAGTCTCAAAGCAGGGAAAAAGCAACACACCAAGGTCGAAGTCAGCAAGGCAGTCACGAAACACAAAGATCAGATAATCCTCCACAATGGCCAAACCCACACGCTGCTCTTTATAGCAGCCTCACTAATTACCACAGCTCCACGCAACCACAGGTGGCCTCATTTTCTTTGATAATACTCTCTCAGTTGTTGCTGCCTATGCATCGCTCTCCGCATGCGTGGCTGTATCATTAACTCTTGTTCCGAATCCAAGGAGGAGAGAGATCATTGATCTCCTTCTGAGCTGTCTGTCACACTCTCCTCCTCCCTGTCACTCATGTCTTCTTGGTCAGAGGAGCCTTCATCATCAGATTCCACTGGGAGCAAAACAGGCCTGCGGCATGTGGATGTCTCCCCCACATCCACAGTCCTTGGGGCAGGAGCTGGGCCAGAGCTAACCACAACACTGCACGAGTCAAAAAGAGGGCGGGAAAAATATTTACTGACCCTTCACATCCTGGACTTAAACTGTTTCAACTCCTATTCTCAAAACATCGCTACAGAGCATTGCACACCAAGACAATTAAACAGCTTCCCCCCCCCCGAACACCATCACTCTGCTAAACAAATAATTCCTTCAACTGTCAAACTGTTTACTACGTCTGCACTACTATTACTATGAGTTTTTTCTCATCATTCCTATCACCAATTTCCTCCCACTTATGACTGTAACTTGTTGCTTGTATCCTTAAGATTTTTATTAATATTGATTGTTTCCTCATTGCTTATTTGTACCCTATGACAATCATTACATGTTGTACCTCATGATTCTTGACAAATGTATCATTCCTTTTATGTACACTGCGAGCATATGCGCCAAAGACAAATTCCTTGTGTGTCCAATCACACTTGGCCAATAATGTTTTCTATTATTATCAATTATCTATTCTATTATTTGTTCAGCCCCATTAGATAGTTGAAAGAAATGGAAGAGAAAACTTACAGTTTCATAAAAGCTCAACAGAAGAGAAAATATTTCCCTAAAGTTCTGACCGTGAAGGGGACAGTTCAGATTTATTAATCAGATTTGTATGCTGCCCCTCTCCGTAGACTCGGGGCGGCTAACAACAATAATAATACAATGTAAACAAATCTAATAATTAAGTTAATTTAAAAAACCCCAATTTAAGAAAACCAATCATACATACTGACATACCATGCATAAATTTTATAAGCCTAGGGGGAAGGGAAAGTCTCAATTCCCCCATGCCTGACGACAGAGGTGGGTTTTAAGGAGCTTACGGAAGGCAAGGAGGGTGGGGGCAACTCTGATATCTGGGGGGAGTTGGTTCCAAAGGGTCGGGGCCGCCACAGAGAAGGCTCTACTCTTGGGTCCCGCCAATCGACATTGTTTAGTTGACGGGACCCGAAGGAGGCCAACTCTGTGAGACCTAACTGGTTGCTGGGATTCGTGCGGCAGAAGGCGATCCTGGAGATATTCTGGTCCGGTGCCATCAAGGGCTTTATAGGTCATAACCAACACTTTGAATTGTGACCGGAAACTGATCGGCAACCAGTGCAGACTGCGGAGTGTTGGTGTAACATGGGCATACCTGGGGAAGCCCATGATAGCTCTCTCAGCTGCATTCTGCACGATCTGAAGTTTCCGAACACTTTTCAAAGGTAGCCCCATGTAGAGAGCATTACAGTAGTCAAGCCTCAAGGTGATGAGGGCATGAGTGACTGTGAGAAGTGACTCCCGGTCCAAATCTTTAAGTAAAAACAGCTTGTGTTTCTTGGACAACTTGGTTGGAAACAACATCTTTCCTCATAACGTAGAAATGAACATGACATAGAAATGAACAATAAAGCAATGATTCAATGCAGGCTATTTTTCTCTTTCACTGAAATGTTTGCTGGAGATGATTTCACCTGAAATAACATATGCGAATCAGATTTATAATTCCTTACCCATTTTAAGGACTATTAATATTGCCAATTGCCTCATTTCTCCTCAGCTATTGATTGGCTGTGATCCAGCTGTGACTCTAATAAGGCCTCCATTTATTTGAAATATGTGATGAAGCCTGGAACTTTCAACTACTAAAGCTTCTAGGACAATTAAAGAGACTTACTTTCCTGCCAAATGCATTACAGGCTATAATGAAGAAAGGTAATAAAAGAGTGACAGTGTACATGTGCATTAGCATTATGCCCACAACATAAGCCAGCCTTCTGCAACCCAATCTTTTCCTGATATTCCTAGAACTTGTAATTTCAGCATTTTTCAAATGCCCCCGATTCAGGACAACTGTCTGATGCTAAAATCATTTTTAAACGATTTGTCAAGATATTACAGTATTATTATTTTTTTGCTTCTAGCACTTAGCTCACAATTGTTGACACTATGGTCCAATAAACATGCCTAGACCTGATAACTCTACATATTTCATAAATAATGGATTTAGATCCATTTTCAAGCGGTTTTTATATCTGAGTTCATTTTTGCCCATAAAATATTTGCCATGCAGCTCTGATTTGATGTGCAAGTGCATATTTTTAAATATTTCTCTTCAAAAGTCATTCTAATAGCCACAAGCCCCACGAATTCTTTAGACAAACCTCTAAAAATGTACATTGTATGCCCAGTTAAATGAAAGCTAGAATGAAAATATTTTAAACTGGAGGATTCATATTCGCAGAAGTACAAAAGAAACAGAAGTAGGTCATAACTGATAGCATTAGATCTCCGTTCCAATTTTTTCCATCTGTGAAATATGTAGCAATGACCTTTCAGCTTGGCTTATTCAATTGGAGATGTAGAAACATAGAAGATTGATAGCAGAAAAAGACCTCATGGTCCATCTAGTCTGCCCTGATACTATTTCCTGTATTTTATCTTAGGATGGATATAGAGTATGTTTATCCTAGGCATCTTTAAATTCAGTTACTGCCAACCATGTCTTCTGGAAGTTTGTTCCGAGCATCTACTACTCTTTCAGTAAAATAATATTTTCTCATGTTGCTTCTGATCTTTGCTCCAAATAACCTCAGATTGTGCCCCTTTGTTCTTGTGCTCACCTTCCTATTAAAAACACTTCCCTCCTGAACCTTATTTAACCCTTTAACATATTTAAATGTTTCGATCATGTCCCCCCTTTCCTTTCTGTCCTCCAGACTATACAGATTAGTTCATTAAATTTCTCCTGATAAGTTTTTGTAGCCTGTCTTTGGACCCGTTCAATTTTATCAATACTGTAACTTTTTGTAGGTGAGGTCTCCAGAACTGAACACAGTATTCTTGAATTTGCCTGACTGAAATTTTGGGCAGGGGGGAGGGGAGAAAGAGGAAGCATTTTTACATTTCTTTTATTAAAATCTATGATTTTCTCATTTTGAATCAGGTTTCCTTGCCTTTGAATGACACATCCAAATGAAATCTTGCATCTCTGATTGTAAAATTAGAAGGAAATCTTGGCTAGCTGCACATTTCGAATCAAATACAATAAGCAGGAATACCCCCCCCCTTTCCCCCCCCCCTGAATTCTTATAATACAGTGCAGGTTAGGCACATACGAATAGTAAAAGGAACAGTGGTGGGTTGCTTCCGGTTTGGACCAGTTCTTAGAACTGGTAGTGCCAGTGGTGGGATGCTCCGCCCATCTGCCTGGGATGCTCCGCCCACTCGCTTGGGATGCTTCTGCATGAGCATGCTCACAAACCAGCAGCAAAATTATTTAGAACCCACCACTGATATAAACATTTATCCTTTGCTATGATTTTCTAATGTGGGGTTAATATTCATGCAAGTTAGCATCATACATATAAATGACCTCTTGAAAAGGATACAAAAGGAAAATATTGGTTAGAATCATTCTATAGCAGTCATGTATGCTCAGCCTATTCCAGAGGTAGGCAAAGTTGGCTCTTCTATGACTTGTGGACTGCAACGCCCAGAATTCCTGAGCCAATCATGCTAGCTCAGGAATTCTGGGAGTTGAAGTCCACATGTCAATGAAGAACCAACTTTGCCTACCCCTGGCCTATTCCACTCACTTCTTCCATCATCTAAACTGCTTTGACTCACAAAGGATAACAGTGGCAGGTGCCCATTTGTTTTTTAGGGTGGCAATTTGCCAATGAGATGGCCCAGTAATTACTTTTCCTCTCCCACTTCACCTGTCCTCCTACACATCTTCTTATCCCCCCCCAAATGACTTCCTGTAGAGTCTGTGGCATCTTCATTTTAATTAGATTCATTATGATTGCAATTTTCTCTCCCATCATTTCACAGTTGCACTCACAATCATGGATAAAACCATCATTCTTTTCTTGCCTTGACTCTGTATTGTCTCTTCTCATGACTATGGCTAACAAACAGTATGCCAAAGTTACTGTAAGGCAACATTTAGAGTCAAAGCCTGGAGTAAAAGGCTTTATTTATTTATTATTTGAAATGGCTTCCAGATTTTAGTGTCTAGAGTCTAGACTTTGGTCAGCATACAACATAGAATAAAATTGCCAAAAATATAAACACAAGAAAACAATAAGGTGCTGTAAACTTCCTGCTAATTATAGTCATCTGAAATCAGCAGACTTCAGAGTGCTGCAAACTACAAGAGGTGTTGGCGACCTTGGAACTCAGGCCCTCTAGGGAAAATTGATTTTAAAATATGAGCATTTAGGATTTAGCATTCCTCTTGGGACATATTCTGTGTAACTTTCATTGTGGTGGCCCTCAGTGGCGTCTCCTTCCATTTCAGACCAAGCAAGCAGAGATACAATTAGAAAGCTCAGTTTCTGATCATATCCCACAGCTGTGTCTCATATACAGTTTTATAAATAATGCCAGTTCTGAGTTGGATCCAGAACCCTATGGATAACCAGCTGTTTATGTTATGAATGTTAAATCAGCAGTGCCAGGGGGGAAAGTTCTCTGCTGTCTCTGCTGATTTCATGCTGTTTTCCTGATCCATTCCAACGATCTCCATCTTCCTATTCCCTGTTTCTCCATTTTCTTTGTTGATTTTCTTATTCCAGCTTCCTCGCTATACAAAATGAATGACAATATGACAAATCCAGGAACAGCAGTAGCAGCCGGATAGGACTGTCTATCTTATTTTTACACACACTTACACACACACACACACACACACACACACACAGAGAGAGAGAGAGAGAGAGAGAGAGAGAGAGAGAGAGAGAGAGAGAGAGAGAGATTATTTTAATTTTCAGCTATCCCAACGGTATAGAAGGTTTTGCCTTTGTCCATTTAGGGGGAAAGGCTTTTTTGTAGACACTGAATCTCTTCATTTGCTGCAAACAGGCTGAGAATGATAAAAGTAAAAAAATATTACCTCCTCTTGGAAATGCCCGACCAGCCGGCCGAAATTGCCCCCGGAGCAGGGGGACGCTGCTGGCGGCTCTACAGAGTCCCGAACTTCTGATTTCCGGTGAAACCGGAAGTTCAGCTTTTGGCAGCCGCCAGGTAGGCACGCTGCATTTTGGGTACAAGGGGAGGTCCTAATCGCCCTATTTAAGGGCAATCCGAATAGGACCTCCTCCTTGCTTTGGCTGCCCCTGGAAGCAAACCCGCCCACCCTCCGCTATTAACAGTGTGTCCTTAGGAGGTTGCTTTGGGGCCGAATAGGAATTCTTTGCGGCCTCCCCTTTAGAGGCGGCCGTTTTTTCGCCTATTCTACACTGACAGTATGGATGGATTGGTTAGGGGGTGCGGTGCACATAGATGCCAGAATAGGCCTCCCTTTGGTCACTGGGGTTTGGCAGTTTAGGGGCGGAAATGGGCAATTAGAAGCAACTGTGCATGCTCCTTTGGGCATCCTTTTAAAGGGTGATGGACCGCCTCTCTCCAGGAACTAGAGGTTGGAACAACGTCAGGGATTGGAGAGAGGATGTCCATGGGAATCACCGGATCCAATTTCTCACAGGGACTGGAGGGTGAGCTCCTCCCACACGACTAAGGGGCATGGCTTGGATCCAGGTGAAGGTGGCTACCTTCACCTGGTTCAGCAAGGAATCTTTGCCCAGTGTTTCCAAGGAAGTTTCTGGTAGGAATTTCCGCCCCGTTAGTTTTGGCCTCTGCAGGTCCTTAGTTATGTTGAATTTAAAAATTTAAATTTACGTACTTAAAGTTACATTATTTAAATTTATGTTGATTTAATAAAATGACCCTTTATTTAATCCACAATATGTCTCAGCGTCTTTACTCCGCTTCCGGGGCAATTAATGTTTGGTCATTTGTTGTTATGTTTACAGTATATCCACACTATTGTTGGACTACTGGTTCACATCAGGTTAAATTAACAGCTTCAATACATAACAACAGTTGTACCAAATGAATGTTTGTGGGGACTTCTGGGGAAGCCACTTGGGTGGCAAAGCTTGAGTTTGTTCCTCAAATTATGGATTAAGAGTCTCCGAAACCTTATTAAGATTCTGTAAAGTCATGCAATGAAATATTTTTAAAAGTTGCAACGCGAAACAGCCTAAATATACTAACAAGCAAATGTACTGTATATAACTAAATTCACAGAAGAAATTTCAAATGGTGCAATCGCATTGGCTGATCCACATTTGGTCATTTTACGATTTCTAAGGAAGTAGAAGTGGAAAACAGTATCTGTGCACACGTGTATCATAATCATAGCATTTCCATAGCAACCTACTATTGTCCTGTTATGTATAGCAGCTGGTTTGCACTGCAGTGTGTGCAGTTCCTGAATACCACCTGAACTTCACTTTTGCACCTGTGTATGTATAATAGACCATTTGCTTATCTATTTTTAACATTTATGTATCAAATTTAGAGACCACCCATCTCTCTCACAGAGCAATTTTATGCTAACTTTACATTCTAATAGTGAAATCTGTTTGGTCTAAATCTCTTTATTATGACTAAATTCCTCATAAATCCCTCTAATTCATCTGGGTTTCTTCATCTCTTACAATATAAATTTAGGGAATTTGTGGTAATTTATTTTATTTTATTTCTGATTGTTATGTGTGGTGGGACTGGTCTCTGGGTGTCACCTGACTTTCACTGTCAATAACAATTTGTTGTATTGACAATGACAATAAAGTACAGTGGTAGCTCTACTTAAGAACTTAATTCGTTCCGTGACCAGGTTCTTAAGTAGAAAAGTTTGTAAGTAGAAGCAATTTCTCCCATAGGAATCAATGTAAAAGCAAATAATCCGTGCAAACTCATTAGGAAAGAAATAAAAGCTCAGAATTTGGGTGGGAGGAGGAGGAGGAAGAAGAGGAGGAGGACAGTCACTGCCGAAGGAAGAAGGTGAGGGGAAGGGAATCAAAACAATCCAAAACTTTAAGGCTTAAAAAAAAGAGAGCATGCACCTCCCATACACTGCGCCAGAGAGAGAAACCCAGGCGGGCGAGAGGGGGAACCTCCCGCTCCTCCTGCTTCTGCTACCTGCTTCCTCTTCCTTCCCATGCTGAAGGACTCCCCTCGCCTCTCTCTCGCTCCCTTTGTAGCCAGCGCCTTTCCTTCACTGGGGTGACTCCTTGGTTTGGTTGAAGCCGAGTTGATCTGGCCGGGGTGAAGCACCCCCTTTTGCCTTTCCACACCCAGACGCTCCAGGAGGCAACCTCGCACCGGGTGTATGGGAGGCAGCGTGAGAGAGTCACCACAGTGAAGTGGTTTATTCCCTCTCCAAGCGCCCAGAGAAAGAAAAATGCTCCGCTCGCTCTGGACTGCCAAAGCCTCCTTAAGCACCACCAAAAGGCTCCTCTGGCAGCCCAGAAAAGCCTGAGATGGCTGGAATTAAAAGAGGAATGGCAGGAAACTGGCCGGGCCTTCACGCCTCTCTCAAATTTCCTGAGAAATTTTTCCAGGCTCGGGTTCTTAAGTAGAAAATGATTCTTAAGAAGAGGCAAAAAAATCTTGGACACCCGGTTCTTATCTAAAAAAGTTCTTAGGTAGAGGTACCAGTGTATTTATTTATTTATTTATTTATTTATTTATTATTATTATTATTAGATACACATTTATATACACACACCTACTTTACATATACAAAGATATATTAATTGTAAGCCAATTTGGGAATCAATGTAGCTGAAAATCTCTTTTTCCATCATTCTGTGTTTGTGTGTGTGGGGGGGGGGGGTGCACGCACACACACACACAAACGTGCATGTGTCTGGAGAGTTTTTCAGCTACATTGACTCCAAAATTGACTGATAATTAAAATGTACATAGAGAGAATTAAAGCAGGAATGCATAAAATGTAGGGCAGATTTTGCCACTTTGTAGAAGAAACATTTATATGCTAAAAAAATTTCAAGAAAGAAGTTCAAGGCATTTATAGTTTGATATATATACACCACTCAAAAAAATAAAGGGAACACTCAAATAAATCATCCTAGATCTGAATGAATGAACTATTCTCATTGAATACTTTGTTCTGTACAAAGTTGACTGTGCACAACAGCATGTGAAATTGATTGCCAATCAAAGTTGCTTCCTAAGTGGGCAGTTTGATTTCACAGGAGTTTGATTTACTTGGAGTTATATTGTGTATATTATATTATATTGGAGTTATATTGTGTTGTTTAAGTGTTCCCTTTATTTTTTTGAGCAGTGTGTATATATACATATTTTTGGCGATAAGTGAAAAGGAGGGGAGCCTAGTATAGATCTATTTTAAATTTGTTATATATAAAAAGCAGCAGATTGTTTTAAAATTATGGGTTGTTTTCTTTTTAGAAACTAGTAAAAGTTAAGACTCTCTTTAGATGTATTTAGTTTGAGCCTTGAAGACTAAATATTGAGCCTGTTATTTTTAAATCACTATAAGCTAGTCTCTTTTGTATCTGTTTCCTCCTATGAACACCCATCACTAGAAAAATAACCTGGTTGCTGGTCCATATGCCAATAATGAGCCAAATTCAACTTTTAATCTTTGTTTTTCATTAATAAAGTCATCACATCAAAGCAGTGCCATTAACAGAAGCCATCATCTAAGAAGCATTACTACCCAAAAGAGATTATTTCTGAATTAATTCTGTCCGAGGAGAATCAGGCACTCAGGATTCTGTTCACAGTTTTGATTGAATTGCCCACTTTTTTTTTTTTACTTCCCACAGTCTAGGGATTCAGATGTAAATATTATTTTCTGTCCTAATATTTTCAGTTAGTTGCTTTGCAGATGGCTTTCATTAAGGCTTTTAACATTGCTAGAAAGGCTTAGCTGCCAAATTGGCCTTTTCCATGAAGTACGTGGATTTTCACTATTTACAGGATATAAATTCATCACATAGAGATATCCACATCATGGTGAAGGGATTTCCTCTTGTTGTGCTTGTTTTGATTCTGACAGTTTTGTTTAACAGTAACAAGTAACTCTGGATTGACTGCAGTAAATGTTGGCAGAGATTTGCCTTTAATTAGATATTTTGCTGCCTACTTGCTGAGAAGGGGAGGATTGTAAAGTCCCCAGCTTTCTTTCCTTTAGGTCACTTCCCTCATCTATTTATTTCTCTAAATTTTAGCCTCATATGTTTTCCTCTCATTCTAGTTGACCTACAATTTTCCATTAAATGATTTTTAACTATGGAACTATGACTGTTCTTCCTCTTCAGAAATGTGCAATATTTGTTTAAGAAGGAGGGTATGTTAGCAGTTGAATGACATACTTGTCAGCTGTCCTGGATTGGTTGTATAATTTTATTGGGGGACATCAAATACAATATCCCTTCCTCTAAATCAGGGATGGGCAATTAATTTTGACATGGGGCCGAATGAGAAATTGGGATGGTTTTAGAGGGCCGGACTAATATAATTAACTCAGTTCTACCCTCTTCCTTGTTTTCTTTCTCCCAAATTACCCCTACCCCCAAAACAAACACACACACAAAGAGTGCAAATCTCCCCCCTGTTCCTTATTTATTTATTTTCCCCTCCTCCCCCCCTCCCATCACTTCTTCACTCACTCTGCCCCTCCCAGCAGCCCACAACCCCACTCCCGGCTGTCCCTGCCCCTGCATTATCACAATAGCACTCACTTATGGCACAATAACACCCAATATGGCATGAAACCGCCCGCCCGCATTCCTCCCCTCTGTGTTGGCCCGCCGCTGCCTCCCCCAGCAGCCCTCTGCCCTTGCATCTTTTCTTCTGGGCTGTTGTCCACCCCCTGTCTTGGCTGCCCAGCCTGTTCCCACCATGGTTGGGCTGCTGATGCTGCCACCCTGAGCCTCAGCAACTGTCCCCCCAATCCATTGCCTTTTGTCCAGCACCGCAGAGAGGAGAGAGCCGTGAGGAAGGAGGGATTGTTGCTTTCCTGCAGCAAAACAGGACTTAAAAGGGTGACCCCAATTTGTCCCGCGATGGTGGGGCTCTAAGAGAGCCTTGTTGATGGGTGCTTTTTGTCCTGTTTATTCAAGGCACTTGTTCCCCCCCACCAATCAATGGCTTCCTCCTCCAGGAAACCGGTCACAGATTGTGGGTGGGCGGGTCACAGACAACGGGCAGGCCAGATGTGGCCCGTGGGCCGCCCCTTGCCCAGGTCTGCTCTAAATGGTCCACGTTTACTTCTCCATAAAACAGGAGTTTGACATCTTGAACAGTCAAGCCCCTTTTCAAAGCAGTGAGATATTTACATTGTATAACTATCACCTAATTCTGAAGGACATTAATTTTAGCACACAACAACACATTTGGCATACCAGTCTTGGAGAGCAAGGTAAAAAAATCCCATATGAGCTGAGATTGTACCCCAGTAGACACAGACGTTACAAGGGCCCTTGGTGCTCTCTGAGCTTGGTTGTTTTCTTGGAGACATTTCATTGGCCAAAGTAGGTAACAACATCAGTGCTAAGTGTTTTTTATCAGGGCAACCTGATCTACCCAAATATAGGATGAAGCACACTGCTTCCACTTTTGCCCTGGGTCAAATCCAAGAAGGATATGACTAGCTGACGATAGCTAAATAGATTGAAAAAAATCTATAACAGTCTCCCTTTATTTTTTGTAAGTACAGCCTTCCACGTGGCCTTCCCAGCAACCCTCCATGCCTGCTAGCCTTCCAAAGTCGACTTCCAGCCCAGCCCAACCAGTGGGTGGGCGGGTGGCCCTTGCTGGAAGAACAGATGCTGAGAGGGGCAGCAGAAGGTCCAGCAGATGTCCCAGGGCTGCTGCAAATACACCTGCCCCTTTTCTGAAAAGGCAGAGCCCCCCCCCCTTGCAGGGCGATCCAAAGATGAGAGGGGGATGCTTCAGAAAAGGCTGCCTTCCACCATGTTGACTCCACAGCGTTTGGGCCTCTGAAGCAGCCCTCTGAAGCAGAAAGAAAGAAAGGAAGAAAGAAAGAAAGAAAGAAAGAAAGGAAGGAAGGAAGAAAGAAAGAAAGAAAGAGGGACTTGGGAAACTGGTCCATCTATGACATTAAGAATTTATTGAACAGTGAAGTAGTTACTAAATTTTACTAAGTTTACTAAGTTAGTAGTTACTAATATTCTTGATAAATGACTATCAGATTTTGAAAACCTGGTATCACTGGATCATGTTCAACAATTTTGTTGAATTAACAAAAGATTCTTAAATTGGATTTTGAATAAATGTGCAATTAATTGTTACAGTTTTGAATTTTACTGTTATTATCCTCCTTAGTGGGTCGTGCAAACTGCTATTCCGAACAATGCTAATTATAGGGGGGGCCCCCACTGAGGATGAATTTGTAGCACCATGAGGGTGGTGGACTGAAATGTTTGGGAACCACTAGCTTACATCCTACCAAATTGTACCTTTTATAACATGGGTGTCAAACTCAATCGCATCATAGGCTGGGATGTGATGTAGCATAGCGTGACTTTTTTGCCTTTGTGGATCCAGGGTGGGTGTGGCCTGTGCATGGCGTATCTGGCCCATGGGCCACCAGTTTGACAGGCCTGTATTTATAAGGACTCAGGGACCCATCTCATAATATCTCATCTGATAAAATATCCAGGAAATACCAATCTTTTTGTACATACA
Source organism: Erythrolamprus reginae (assembly GCF_031021105.1). Taxonomy (NCBI): domain Eukaryota; kingdom Metazoa; phylum Chordata; class Lepidosauria; order Squamata; family Dipsadidae; genus Erythrolamprus; species Erythrolamprus reginae. Next base: position 65,193,377 of record NC_091955.1, read on the forward strand.
ATTGTTGTTATCAAATTGTTTAGCTGTACTATAGAAAGTGCCCAATCGGTAATGGTTTTAGGTTGGAAGGATGCAACAAAATGGACATTACAAAACTGGTATCGGTACATGGTGGAACACATTCAATTTGAAATTATGGAAATTAAAATGTATATACATTTACACAGTTCAGATTACTATACAGACTTGCTGTGTACTCGCCCATATTTTATTATGTGTACTTTAATCGATGTATTGTCTTTTTTTCTTTTCTTTTTGCGTGAGTATTGTCTTTGTATTGTTTTTTTGGTATTTATATCTGTATATTTTTTAAAAATTAAAATGAATATGATCGATGAAAATAAAGTGGAAAAACTGATGGGAAGATGGGGCAGGGTCAGAGTTTTATGGCTAGTAGAATTAGAGACCGAGCCATAAAGAACAAATTGGAATCACTCTACACTTTGTAAATACGTTGATGTTCCTGGTTTTAAAAAACATATATAGATTAGTACACCCTCATTTGGTGGAGGGACTGAATGAATGTTGTTGGGTGTCAGGAGCACATTCACTGTGCACTGTTTTGTTTTGTGTTGTATGTATTCTTTTATATTATAAAAATCAATAAAATATATTTTAAAAAATCCTTTGGGTGTCAATCTTTGAATGTAGTTAAATTTTGTTACACTGCCTGCAAAATTAGGCAGACTTGGGCTACCCATTGATAATCTACCACCAATTGTTAAATATTATCTTGTTTTTTAAAAATTTTACTTTATTTTTAATGTTTCTTATTTGTAACATTGGTCTGCGACTGTAATAAAAATTACCTCCTCCACACACAAGTGCTGCACAAGCCAATCAGTTTCTATTTCAATGTTTTTTTTTCTTCACACCCAATACAATCTGCTCTAGTCCTGCTAAGACTTGCCAGGGATATTCATGTGTGATTTGGTCACAGCTGCTAAACTACAAAATTTCAGCAAAAATGAACAGCAACAAAAGCAAATAGCCATCTAGGCTACAGCTGCAGCATTGGTTCCAATGTCTACCTGCATATTTGCCCACCCTTCCATATCTACCTTATTTGCTTCTCTAGCTCAAAAAGGCAATCAAAAACTTGCCTCTAACTTGCATCCTCATCACAGGGCCTCCCTTGGAAGTACTTGCTTCTCACTGTAGCACAGGGGTATCAAACTGACAGCCCACGGGCTGGATGTATCATTCACTGGCCATGTCCACCACAGCTCCATGAAGGGAAAAAACCATCACATCACATGACGGCAAGGTGATGTGGGAAGTTTGACAGCACAGGGCTGTCAAACTCCTGGCCCATAGGCTAGATACATCATGTGCTGGCCATGTCCACTCCTGGTTTAGCAAAGGGGGAAAAAGTTCCGATACATCATGTGACGCCACCATGACAACATGTGTTTGATACCCCTGCTGTAGCTGATTATATTGATAATAAAGAGCAGCACTAATATTACTTTCTTGTACTGCTTTTTTCCACAAAATTAAACATGAGCAGTGAACATGTACTGTAGTCACATTGATGCTGATAGTGACACATTGAGAGTATATTAAACTGTGATTAACTTTATTCCTGTCTGCTCCCCAACCTGACCATGTTTAAAATAAAACTCGGAGGTAGATTCATCACTGTATTATTTTCTGAATGAATTGATTTTTGGGGGGGGGGGAGGGGGTACTTGTATCTTCTTTACTAACGCTTTTATTATTGCATGCTGACCAAAATTGTTTTGAGATAGAGAGGCATAAATTTAATACATAAATGCCTTTCCTCTTACCAGTTGTGAATTGGGGAATAGGAAAAGTATTCTACAGCTCTCTGTTTATGAATGTTTCTCAAAAATATACCAATTATAAAAATAACAAGAATATTCATGCAAAGCTAGACTATTTCATATAAAGCCGTTAATTATTCTAGTCCTCTAAACTAGGCGATGATCTTATTCCGTCCTTATATGCTTTGGTGTATTACCAAATTGAAGATGTCTAGATGTGTTGAGAGTATAATTGTTCTCAGCTATGCTGGCAAAGAATCCTAGTAGATCCAATTCCAGCACAGCAGGAGTCTATCCAGTGGAAGAAGACTGCTACCTGTGTTAGATGGCCTGACAACTCCTGATCTGTATTTTTGTGAGTCATCTTTCAAACGAATCCCATTCTGGAATGTAGATAAAAAGCCAACAGGTTTCATACAATAGCCAGCCATTTTGAAAAGTCAATGTTTATATCTCCCAATTATTTCTCTCCTTTCTTCCCCTCCCTCACACACTCACAAATAATATTTAAAGTATCTAAAATTAAAGGTTCATGTAAACTATTGTCATTATCCAATTGAATCTCCAATCTATTCCTAAAGAAACTGGTTGCAGTTATTCAAGGCAGACAATCATATCGGTTCAAGCACACTCAACAAAACTGGAAATTATGGCTTCTGCTATTCTCAGATCTTTAATATGTAAATATTACATGCCAGAGGTGGGTTCCTCCTGGTTTGGACCGGTTCGCCTGAACTGGTTACAAGCTGCTGGTGATGTCACAATGACATCACAATGACATCATGAACCGGTTCCATAGGTGTCAGTCTGTGGATGCTGCCATCTTTTTTATTTTTATTTTTTAATTTTGAAAAAAAAAATGGGGGGGATTTGACTGTGTGTGCTTTTTTTCTTCTGCGCATGCACAGAAATTAAGTTTCCGGCACTGCACGTTCATTGCTCTCTTGGTTTCGGCTTTATTTATTTATTTATTTATTTATTTATTTGCGCTGTGTATGTGTACACGTGAAGTACATACATATCCATGAGGCACAGGAGGAAGCGAACCAGCAGCGAGATAAGTTAGAACCCACCCGGTTACATGCATTTACCTATGTAATATATTTAATTATAAGTGGATTTTATATCTAGATTGTAATCAACAAAGATCTTCCAGTTTATGATATAAAGCAGCTATTTCTCTGACCATTACTGAATTAAACTTTAATAAAATATTTCCTCTTATCTCTTGGCTGCCACCACTATAGAAATCAGTCCTCTAATCCAGTGTTTCCCAACCGTGGCAACTTGAAGATATTTGGACTTCAACTCCCAGAATTCTCCAGCCAGCAAATGCTGGCTGGGGAATTCTGGGAGTTGAAGTCCAGATATCTTCAAGTTGCCAAGGTGGGGAAACACTGATCTAATCAATCATTTCTTAATTTCTCTGGCAGACCAATCTTTCTTTTACTTAGCTATTTCCACCTCTGCATTTAGAATAATCTCACAGTTCAAAGGCGGAAAATACTTATTTAATTTGTTTAAATTAATCCATATTTCATTTAGAATTTTAAAAAGATTTCAAGGCTCCATATTTTTGCCTAAAGGAAGAGAGGCCTTATATATTTACACCTCAAGAAGTATTTTGGTACTATGATGGTCATGCTAGCCACTAATTCTGTTATCAATAATTCTAACATTTAATGGTCAAATATCAAGGAGCCCATGATAACTGCATCATATACAGACATAGATAGGCCAGTTGGTTAAAGAAGACCCTAAAGCACATACAGTACTTGAATGGACATGCAGATAAACAAATTTTGTACATTATTGTGTACATTTACAATTTTGTAAATTTACAGAAAATGATCAAAAACAACGACTGCCATTTTTATGTGTAAAAATACACAGCATATTCCATATGACCAAATACATTGATACCTTGTCTTACAAACTTAATTGGTTCTGGGACGAGGTTCTTAAGGTGAAAAGTTTGTAAGAGGAAACAATGTTTCCCATAGGAATCAATGGAAAAGCGATTAATGGTTGCAAGCCCAAAATTCACCCCTTTTGCCACCCAAAGCACCCATTTTTGTGCTGCTGGGATTCCCCTGAGGTTCCCCTCCATAGGAAACCCCGCCTCTGGACTTCTGTGTTTTTGCGATGCTGCAGGGAAATCCCAGCAGGGGAATCCCAGCATCGCAAAAACAAGTGCTTCGCTGGCAACGGAAGTCCGGAGGTGGGGTTTCCATGGAGGGGAGCCTCAGAAGAATCCCAGCAGTGCAAAAACAGGTGCTTCGCTGGCAACGGAAGTCCGGAGGCGGGGCATCTCAGCTGCGGCGGTGGGTTTGTAAGATGAAAATAGTTTGTAAGAAGAGGCAAAAAAAATCTTAAAGCCCGGGTTTGTATCTCTAAAAGTTTGTATGATGAGACATTTGTAAGATGAGGTATCACTGTATAGGCATCTAATCTTTCTCCACTGATAAGAATCACTCCGTTTATTTAGATATGATAATAAACAAATTTGAAGCATATCTTAATATAATGGATCAGATAAAAGTGGACATGCAGATAAACAAATTTTGTACATTATTTTGTACATTTACAATTTTGTAAATTTACAGAAAGTGATCAAAAATGACTGCCATTTTTATGTAAAAATACACAACATATTCCATATGACCAAATATAGGCATCTAATCTTTCTCCTCTGATAAGAGTCACTCAGTTTATTTAAACATGATAATAAACAAATTTGAAGCATATCTGAATATAATGGATCAGATAAAAGATTTTCTGCAAGAAATGCATTTTGTTCTAATCACTAGATTTGTTTTGAAATTGGATATATTCATCTTGAACAAAATTGAAGATCCCATTTGGCACTTACTTTTCCTTAAACAGGAAATTTGGACAGTAGAAAATGTCAGAGCTATCTGGAGGCCACATTTTAGCAACATTGACAGATCTATCTCTTTTTTTCCTGTAAAGATTTTCAGGAGCGTACTGCAATTTGTGTAATCTCAAGCAATGCAAACTTGCTACAATTAAACTGTACAATTAAATTACAATGGCAAGTTTTCATCAATGTTTATATGAATTCTTCTAGTGCAAGTATTATGCAAGTCTTATATGAGTTTATATGGGGTGTCTTTGGATTGAATGTATTGACAGAACAGAACAACAATAGGCCATATTGATTAATCAATAAATGCTTAATGATGCTGCCAGATAGCCTGGCAGCAAACTATGTTTAACTGATCCAGTTTGACATGGTTACCATAAGGAATGGAAGCAATTGCTGCTCGGATTTGTTCAATTTACTGTCAATGCAGAAAAAAACTCCATTCAGAAAAGCTAAGCACATGACAAGTAAAAATCCTGTTTTCCCTGAGAACTAAGTGACATGATCAGCAGAAAAGGGGAAAGTGCTAGTTCTTTTTCTCCTCCCCTACATGTACAATTATTTTGGTACTTTCTACAGGATGAACTGTTGCACAAAAGAGATTTATGGTATGCAATGGTCACACCAGCAACAAATTCAGATACCAAAATATCCTATTATTCATATAAGTTAAGTACATTACAGTCCTCCCTCCCTCCCTTCCTTCCTTCCTTCCTCCCTCCCTCCTCCCTCCCTTCCTTCCTCCTTCCTTCCTTCCTTCCTCCTTCCTTCCTTCCTCCCTCCTTCCTTCCTTCCTTCCTCCTTCCTTCCTTCCTTCCTGTTGTGTCCCAGTTCAGAGTCCCCTTAGAAATGACACACACACACCACTTTTGGCAAACAGTGCTACTTACTAATAATAAATCTTCCTATTAGCTATGATGGAAAGTTCATACAAACAGAAAAGGTTGTCTTTTCTCAGTAAGTCCAAATGTTACTTTCTACTTAACACCTGGCCCAATATCAAACTCCCAAAGTAAACAGGCAATTAAATCCAGTTATCAAGACTCACAGAAGTTGACCGACAGCTTGATTATCTTCACAAAGTGATAATACAGAGTTCAAAAAACAGGAAAGTCAGAACACGGCAAAGCTAAATAAATGAATCAACCACATTGTCTCCAGCAAGTGACTCTATGTGCTTACACTTTAAATAGCCAATTAGCCTGCAGCTCTACTCATGAGGAGACATCCTCCTACAGAGCCACTCATGCCTGCTAACTGCCCTGCATGCCCTAGCATCAAGCAGACGCTCCTCCTCTTCTCCTGAGTCACTCAGCTCAAACTGAGGTGGTACAGAAGACCCTGGTTGGCTTTCAACCTCTGGCAGTGAGCCCTCCCTCAGACTCGGGTGCCAAGTGGATGGGATGCACTGTCCTTTCAACCTCTGACACTGAGCCCTCCTCACTGGCAGACTCAGGTGCCAGGTGCCCAGGATGAACTGGTCTTGCCCAAATCATTTCCCGGTCCTCTGGACCCATGACCAGCTGCGCGGGACACAGGCAGACCACAACATTTCTTTCCTTTCCTGTCAGCCTAACCAAAGACCAAACTACCAATGCGAGCAGATAAATAATTCAACTTTATTGTAAAGTTATATTAACAGAAACTTGCAAGTCTGGAAGTACAATTGTCTCACTGCTGCCTTTACAGTCTGATAACTTAGGAATGGTTCCTCCTGAGCTTCTTGCTCAGCTAATTATGCACTCTGGGCTTTGCTTCCTCATATCATGGCATTGGACCAGATTACTTCCAGGACTTTGCCGCATGAGTCCCAGCAACCAGTTAGGTCCCACAGAGTTGGCCTCATCCAGGTCCCGCCAACTAGACAATGTTGCTTGGCGGGACCTGGAGGAAGAGCCTTCTCTGTGGGGGCCCTGGCCCTCTGGAATCAGCTCCCCCCAGAGATTCGCAATGCCCCCACCCTCCTTGCCTTCCATAAAAGTTTAAAAACCTATCTGTGCCACCAGGCTTGGGGCCATTAGACCCTAGCCCCTGGCCGATGAGTGTAGCATGTCTTGCTGTGTGAATGGGAATGAATGATTTTAAACGTTATTAGAGTTTTTAAAGATTTTTAGCTATATTAATTGAATTTTTAGATATGTATATTATATATTGTTTTGATATGTTGTGAGCCACCCCAAGTCCTTGGAGAGGAGCGGCATACAATCTAATAAATAAATAAGCTTCAACCACAACAACACAAGGACACACAACAGATTTAAACTTAATATTAACCGCTCCAAACTTGACTGTAAAAAATATGACTTCAGTAACCGAGTTGTCGAAGCGTGGAACTCATTACCGGACTCCATAGTGTCATCCCCAAACCCCCAACACTTTACCCTTGGATTATCTTCGGTTGACCTATCCAGATTCCTAAGAGGTCAGTAAGGGGTGAGTACAAGTGCACTAGAGTGCCTTCCGTCCCCTGTCCTATTGCTCTCCTATATCTCCTATATCTTTCTTCTATTCCTATACAGTGGTACCTCGACATACGAGTTTAATTCATTCCAGACCTGAGCTCGTAAGTCGATCAACTCACATCTCGAACGAATGCCTTTAGACTTTGTTTTTCACGGTGAGATAACCAGAAACAAGGATTCTTGTGCCACCTAGCGGAAGCTCAGCTCGTATCCCAAATTTGAGCTTGGGTGTCGAACAGAAATTTCGCTCGCATCGCGGTTTGTAACTTGGAATACTCGCATGTGGAGCAGCTCGTATCTAGAGGTACTACTGTATCTCTTCTTCTATTCTTTCATTGATATGTTCTATTACTATACCTTCTTTTCTATTATTTCTTAGATAAATTTTACTATGAGTATCTCCTCTATAACCTTCATCATGTATTTTACTATGTGTGTGTATATGTATGTATGTATGTGTATACATATATATATACATATATATATATATATATATATATATATATACATACATATACATATACATATACATATACATATACATATACATATACATATATATATATATATATATATATATATGACGGTCTTGGTATATTCGGGTTTCTTCCCGTGTAGGATTTGGAAATTTCAATCCTTCCTACACGGGAAGAAACCCAAATATACCAAGACCGTCATACCTGTACCCGTGAAAATCTACGAATATATATACACATACAGAATATAGTTGTCGGCTATAAATATATTAACTGCCTTGTAGTGGTCCTGGGTTGGGCCTAGAGGCAAAAAGGAGCTGTGACGTTCCTTAAATATACCAGGGTGATCCGACTTAAGAAAAACATATATATATATATATATATATATATATATATATATATATATATATATATATATATGTTTTCGTAGATTTTCACGGGTACAGGTATGACGGTCTTGGTATCTTCGCCTGAGAAAAAGGACAGAAACACCAGCCTGAAGATGATGAGTGAGACCTCATCAAAACGTCGCCAGAAATTTCCAAATCCTACACGGGAAGAAACCCGAATATACCAAGACCGTCATATATATATATATATATATGTGTGTGTGTGTGTGTGTGTGTTTTCGTAGATTTTCGTATATATATACACACACACAAATCCAATTAATAATAATAATAATAATAATAATAATAATAATAATAATAATAATAATAAATATACCCACTAAAACTCTCATTGTGTATTGGACAAAATAAATAAATAGATAAATAAATAAATAAATACATACATACATACATACATTAGTGTTCACTAGCCAGCATATCATCACCTTGTCTCTCAAGATCATTCTCACATACCATTACATCTCCATTGCATTTACTGCATTCACCAATAACATTGAGGTCCCAAAGCCTAAGCAATTTATAAACATGTGTCTGAACTAGAATTTGCATTTCTGATAGAATTTTCTTAACAGCCGACTGTGGCAACCATGTCCCTCATCCTGTTCTATTATATTATTAGCTTAGCCTCTATTCCATTTCTACTGAATGAACAGGGCACACTTAAATGATACAGGAAGAACCTCATTAGAACGACTTTCCTGAAGAATGAAATGAATCCATTGCCTCAAAGACACTACTTTGATATATTTGATGCAGACTTAAGCTAAACTGATGCTAATAGGGAATTAAAAATGCATTTTTTGGAGGTGGGATTATGTTTCAAGCACTTATGTGTCTGAAACCTTCAGTGGTTTTATATGACCCACAAATAACTCCCAGTCTAACAAAAGGCGTAATTACTTTCCTTTGCCGATTCTTTTAATTATAGGCACAAAATCATATGTTATGTGTCTTGATCTTCATATGCAAGCACACGTCACCATGTATTATTTATAACCATTAGTGAATTATGCCAGTGGGTTGAAACACTTCCCTCATATTTTAAGAACTACACATTTCATGCTAGTTTTATGCATTAATAAACACATACATATTTTCAGTACTCTGCTATTGTTTTAAGAATAGGCAATCTTAAAGCAATCAAATGTAAACTGAATACACAGCAGAAGTAAGATGTCAGTCAAACTTCATATTAGAGTATATGGGTTTATAAAATATACAGCATTTGATTTAAATGAAAGTATGCCAGCTTTGTGTCTAAAGAAAACTCTATTTGCAAAACAAAACGCATGTGTACCAATGATGGGATAATTTTACAGCCCAATGAATGTGTAATTGTATTAGTGACATACTTTGCATATATGTGAAAGTAGCAGTATTTGGTATCTAAGAGAAATGGAATTTTCAGTGAAATAAGTACCTCAAAGGCCTTTCTCTGGTGCTTGAACTTTCTGAGAGACAACAATGGGTTCCCCTAAGAGGCTAGCATCCATGGATGTACCTTAAGTTTGAAAATGTTTCTCAAAGAAGGAGCCAGGTGACACTTCTTTAAAAACAATTGCTACCAACCTGCATTCCGTTGAGGACCTATATACTGCACAAGTCAAAAAGAGGGCTGTGAAAATATCTACAGACACCTTATATCCTGGACACAAACTGCTTCAACTCCTATCCTCAAAACGACACTATAGAGCACTGCACCTCAAAACAACTAGACACAAGAACAGTTCCCCCCCCCCCCGAACACCATAACTCTACTAAACAAGTAAATATTTACTAAATCTGTACTACTATTAATCTTCTTTTAGATGTCCAAGTGCAGCCTCTATGTTGGTTGAGACAGGCAGGACTCCTTTGGGTACCATTTGTTGGGGATCAAGGGGAAAGGGAGGGTCTTGCCTTCTCTTTCTGCTCAAGATCCCCATGTACAATTGGTGGGCCATTGTGTGACACAGAATGCTGAACTTGATGGACTTTGGCCCAATTCAGCATGGCTCTTCTTATGTTCTTATGTTCTCATTGTTCCCATCACCCATCTCCTCATAAATGACTGCATGACTATAATTTTGTTGCTTGCATCCATACAATTTATATTGACTAGTTCCTAATATGATTTGATTGTACCCGGACTATCATTATGATTCTTCATGAACTTATCTTTTCTTTTATGTACACTGAGAGCGTATGCACCAAGGCAAAATCCTTGTGTGTCCAATCACACTTGGCCAATAAAATTCTATTCTATTCTATTTATCTAAGCTTTTTCAGAAGGAGGTCTTTAAATGAAAATTGCACCTTTTTCTTAATCAGCAAAGTTAGGGCCCCCCAAACTTGGCAACTTTAAGACTTGCGGATTTTAGCCCTTGGGGTGCAGGGGGGATGTTGCACATACATTGCTTTATGGGTGCTGTTGCACAGGCGCATGCTTTTGGCACACAATGAGAAAAAGGTTAGCCATCAGTGTTACAAATGGCAATTGCACGGCCCTAGGAAAGTGCAATGGTTTTAAATATATGACACATATTTTATGTCCTGAATTTTTATCACATGATTACAATGGTCGTAAGTGTGAAAAACATCGTAAGTCACTTTTTTCAGTGTTACTGAACAGTCACTAAAAAAATGGTTGCAAATCAAAGACTACCCATACTGCAAAATTGAAGAACACTGCTCTTTGATTTGAATTGAATTATTAAGTTGTATACTTATTCCTTGCCCAACCCTACCTTCAGTAAAAGCATTAGTTTTATTTATGAAAAATCACACAGATTCACTTACCATTTTATAGGTGCTACAATTTGAAAATTACTGATTAAAGAAAGAGTGATTAAAAGGTTTCCAAGTATGAGAATAGAAAGTTAAACAGATACAAAAATGATAACAATACTTTTAATGGTTATTTTTATTAAACATTACAATTAAAAAGATAAAATTAATAAAAATTAAAAATATAAAAAATATTTTAAAAATAATATAATTGTAATGACCAAAATTTCTTCTCTCGCATGTCATAGCTTTTTAAAAAATATGAGAAAAATATAGTGGATAATGTATTCACTCAGAAAGTCAAGGAAAGAGAAAAATTGGGAGAACAATAGACTGGAAATGTTTTTAACATATTTAGAGCATCGGTAAAATGTAGGCATAATCCAAGCAATATTGATATATTTTTGTGCTTATGGCAGTCTTTAAAAGTTCAGGTACTTTGGCCTAAAGTTTCTAGAATTTGCATAATTCCCAAGCAAGTCACAATAGCTTAATGTTACATGTACTGAAGTCTGTGCTAAAATGTCGTTTTGGATCAGGCATCCCGAGACATTGTTTTAATATGCATAAAACAAAGAACTGAATTGTATATCAAGTGGAATGTATTTATCTACTTGGTAGTCTTGTATTTAGGAGTCCTTATTTTAAAGACTACAGATAATGACAAAACAATGAAAGGTAAGTCTGCTCTAACCTATAGCTAGATTGTGGTGTAGCAGGTTTTATAGCCAATAAAATTTCAATCAATGGATAATAAATAACAAAAGATAAATAACTAATAACAAAAGATTTAAGTGCCAAAGCCCACTGCAACAACATAGCCAAGAAGGCTTCAAGAGTTGTAAACCTAATCCTACATAGCTTCTGCTCTGACAATCTCACACTGCTTACCAGAGCTTACAAAACTTTTGCCAGACCCATCTTCGAATACAGCTCATCTGTTTGGAACCCATATCGCATCTCAGACATTAACACCCTTGAAAATGTCCAAAATACTTCACCAGAAGAGCCCTTCACTCCTCCACTCAAAACAGAATACCCTACGAGACTAGACTTTCAATCCTGGGCCTCGAAAGCCTAGATCTAAGATGCCTTAAACATGGTCTAAGTATTGCCCACAAGATCATATGCTGCAACGTCCTGCCTGTCGGTGACTACTTTAGCTTCAACCACAACAACACAAGAGCACACAACAGATTTAAACTTAATATTAACCACTCCAAACTTGACTGTAAAAAATATGACTTCAGTAACTGAGTTGTCGAAGCATGGAACTCATTACTCCATAGTGTCATCCCAAACCCCCAACACTTTACCCTTGGATTATCTACAGTTGACCTATCCAGATTCCTAAGAGGTCAGTAAGGGGCGAATACAAGTGCACTAGAGTGCCTTCCGTCCCCTGTCCTATTGCTCTCCTATATCTCCTATTCCTTTCTTCTATTCCTATATCTCTTCTTCTATTCTTTCATTGATATGTTCTATTACTATATCTTATTTTCTATTATTTCTTAGATATATTTTACCATGTGTATCTCCTCTATAACCTTCATCATGTATTTTACTATGTGTATATATATATATATATATAACCACTAAAACCCTCATTATGTACTGGCCAAAATAAATAAATAATAAATAAAATAAATAAATGAGAAATGCAAAAAGGGCTGTCAGATTCTTCCTGGAAAGAAGAGGTCACCCTCTAAACCTTCTCAGAATGTGATCCCTCTTGGCTATCATGGAACATGACAAATCATTAGTCAACAACCAGATGGTTAAATCTCCATATACCTCAAGAGTTGATAAGGTGTTGTCAAGGAGACAGTTACTGTCTTGGCTGACAGCTGAAAGTTAGACCACTTTCTTTCTGCCCAGTGCCAGTGTTATATTCAAAACCCAATATTCTGTGCACAGCTGATAAGACATTTCCCCTCTTCTATTCACTCCCATCTGACATTGAATATTTCTGGACAAGTAGGAGGACAAAGTCAATTTGCACATGTGGTAAGCCTTTTATTGGAGTGGATTGGAGAGAAATGTCAAAATAAAATTCTGCTTCCTTGCCTAATTAGTTTTGTTGACCTTTCAGGCTCATGTTCTACTTTGGTTTTGAGAGAAGAATTGCTGTGTGGATTGTTCTGTCATTTACACCCCTCCTGCCTGCTAGTACCTTGGATCATTTCTCAGTGAAGCCCCTTCTTTTGTGTTTTTCTCCATTATGCAGTCACCTTAATCTTGGACATGTCTCTCCTCTGAATTCCAGGAGGCTGCCTTTCAAAGTTTTGTTTAAAGACACATAAAAATAAATGGTGTACTGCACTGCTTTTGAATAGGCTGTTCACAGTTTGCAGCAAAAAAGTATTTATGAATGCCCTGCGAGTGACGTTATCCTCGGACGGATTTGCAGCGGGGTCGGGAAAACGTGGCTCCCGGCGTAGCTGTCATTTTGTTATGGCCGGAATCTTGCGAGATTCGCGAGATCCCTGCCATGCCTGTCATCGGCGTCAGCCAATGACGTTGCTGGGGGCGCGGCCTGCCGCCCCTTATAAAGGGCTGTGCAGGCTTGGGGCTTCCTTTTCGCCCCAGCAATGAGCAGGCGAACACCCGCCCACCCTCCCTATCTTTCAGTGTGCTTCAAGGGTCGCCCCTAGGGGGCCGAATAGGAATTTTTGGCGGTCTCGGCATTTTCTGCGACCATTTTTCGCCTACTCCACACTGCGGTGCGGGATGGATGGGTAGGGGGTGCTCGTCCCCCAATTAGTTCTAATTGGCTTACCTTTGGTCATTTGGGTTGGCAGGTTAGGGGCAGAAATTGGGAGGGTTTTAGCAATTGCGTGTTCTCCATTGGGCATCCTTGGGGATGATTGGCAGACTCTCCAAGGGCTCATGGTGGCTTTTAAACTGGCCTGAGCAATTGGGGAGAACTTGCCTCTGGGTCTCACCCATTTCAATTCCCTTTCAGGGATTGGACGGCTTGACCTCCCACATGCCTGGCATGGCTGGGATTCAGGTGAGGGCGTGGCCCCTTCATCTGGATCAGCATGGAGCTACGCCCCAAGTTGCCCAGGAAGTTTTTATTACGTCATTTCCGCCCCGGATGTTTTTCAGTTGACCTCTGCGGGTCCATGTTAGTTTGAATTAAATAAATTTTATTTAATTAATAAAAATGACCCAGTTTAAATCCAGCTCTGTGTCCGCGTTCTTATTCCACTTCCACTGCAATTCATATTTACAATGGATGCAAGTTCGTCTTTACTGCATAGACCATCAATAATTATGAAGTGCATCAATCTTTCCCAATCCAATGCTTTTTTGAGATATGTTGTGATGCTAAATCCTAGAATTCCCAGCAAGAATCATGCTAGCTGAGAATTTTGAAATATTGTCAACTCCACAAAAGTTGAAGCCTGAAGGCGGCTATCAGAATGTGGTATAACTGGATTTCTCACACCTAAATCAATATTGTAGTTTGCTACTATATCACATCAGCCCCGTTTTAGTGTGAACATAACTGTTTAAATCTTAAAACTCTGCTTCATGAGTTGACCATACATCATTGCCTCTAAGCCCCTTTTAGAACTGAGGTGGCATACCTTTTTATTTGATTACATATTGGCAAAGGGTATTTTAAGTTTCTACCCTAAAGGAAGTGATGGAAATTTCATTATGTGAGCTCTTTGATCTCTACTCACATAACGTTGTATATAGTTGAAATGAATGTCACTGTGTCCTCTTCATAATAACAGTATTAAGCTATGATGATAGAAGTAATGCACTGTTTTGGTTTTTTTAAAGAAAAATCTTTTCAGTTGCTTGGGTTAAGGTTTAATAATCTTTTTTTGCAATGATTCTTTGCTAACTAGCAGAATCTGTAGGAAACTCTTCAAGCAATAAGCATGTCAGGCTAATTCCTTAGTCACCTCAAGTGTTAGTATCCAGAAGGAACTAGTTTGCTCAGCAATGGCTAAAACAAAATTTAAATCCACTCCAAATCTAAATCTGCCCTCTAAATCCATTTTTTTCTCTTTTCTCTGCCATAACAACTAACATTCCATCCCTATGAATAAAAGTCGGTATGCTAAATATCTGAACACAGTAGTTTAGGAAAGCCCATAATACTAGCAATGTTGCTTCCATTTGACACTATCTTCCAAAATTTTGTATCCCCATTTGGTAAGGTCCTATCCTGAAGACATAAGTTTCTGTTTTATAAGATACACATCGAGTAGTGTTCTGCTGGCGTGTTTCAACCGCCCGTAATTACAGGGTAATTAGTCCAGGAAGAAACACACCACACGATAAAAGGAAAACCAAAAAGTTTTTATAAACAGAAAAACAGAAACAGCTCCCTTTTTAAATGTCAAAGGGATTTTCTGGTACACACAAGGCACAGGTTAAATGAAATCCAATTGCTCACCCAATAACTGGGAAATTGAGTACAATTCTAAAGTCCAGAAAGTCCACACACAATCTTGAACAGCACAAAAACCACGATCGTGACGAAACAATGAATCAGATAAACTGCCATGAGGCTAAAACACCAGGCTGCACTTTTATCTGTAGCACTAATTACAGCAGCCCCATCCAACCACAGGTGGCCTCTTTTTCTCTTGTAATAATCCTTCAGTTGTTGTCTCCTATGCATCACTCTATGCATGCGTGAATGTGTCATTAATTCTTGTTCAGAATCCAAGGATGATACAGATGATTGATCTCCTCCTGGGCTGTCTGCCAAACTCCCCTCTTCCCTGTCACTCATGCTTCATTGGTCAGAGGAGGCTTCGTCGACAGATTCCATCGGGAGCAAAACAAGCCTGCAGCATGTGGATGTTTCCCCCACATCCTCCTGCACATTCCTTGGGGCAGGAGCTGGGCCAGAGCTAACCACAACAAGTAGTGACAACTTTTATTCCTTAAATTCCTCTTATACTTTGATCTCTCTTAAATTAACCCTTTATCCTATTTGCATTTCAAAAGATGCCTGGTTTTAACTGAATTGGAATATAATCAGTTTTCCATGGGTCCTGAAAGAGAGAAAGTTCCAAATTCTTTCCTTCCGTGATGCACTTGGCATATAAGTCCAATAAATAAATAAATAAATAAACTTGATATATCTGCGAAGTTGAGAGAGAGCCTGAGTGCTTCTGAAATCTGAAGCATCCCTTCATTGTGCAAATGCATCCTGGTGGGTTTGTATGTGTGTTCTTGTCACTCCTGATTTATTGGGCTTTTTCTACTTAGAAAAGGAATTGACATTGCCGTTTCCCTTTTTTTTTGTTTCTCTTCCCTGCAGTTCTTCACATCTGGAAAGAATGCATGCTTTCTTTTTGCCCACGGATATTTCTGCACTTGGAGAATTGTTTAACTTTGAACAAGAATATATTTACAAGGAATTTTCAAGCCTAAAGTTAGGATGGTCCCAGCAAGAGATTTTAAACCACAGACAGGCAGCTCTTTTTCTGCCCTGGGCCACAAAAGCAATTTGTTGGATGATGTGCAATGCATGTCATGGATGGGGGAAAAAACAAAACCCAAATTGTGTGGGCTGCTATGTACAGTTTAATTGGATTATTTCTTTCTAACATCTTTTTTTCAATAATTTCAATAACAGTGCTTTATAATACTCTCAGGTTGTTTTGCAATGTCAGAATATTACCCCCAACAATCTGGATCTTCATTTCATTAACCTTGGAAGGCTGGAAGGCTGAGTCAATCCTGAGTCCCAACAGAATTGAACTCCTGGCTGTAGACCGAGTTTCCTGTAATACTGCATTAAAACCATTAGATCATCAGTAAACAGAACGCAGCCGCAAGAGCCGTCGTGGGGCTTCCAAGATTCGCCCACGTTTCTTCAACACTCCGTGGCTTGCATTGGATGCCGATCAGTTTCCGGTCACAATTCAAAGTGTTGGTCATGACCTTTAAAGCCCTACATGGCTTGGGATCAGATTACCTCCGGAACCACCTGCTACTGCACGAATCCCAGCGACCGATAAGGTCCCACAGAGTTGGCCTTCTCTGGTTCCTGTCGACTAAACAATGTCGTTTGGCAGGCCCCAGGGGAAGAGCCTTCTCTGTGGTGGCCCTGGCCCTCTGGAACCAACTCCCCCCGGAGATTAGAACTGCCCCCACCCTCCCTGTCTTTTGTAAACTACTCAAGACTCATTTATGCCACCAGGCATGAGGGAGTTAAGATATTCCTTCCCCCTAGGCCATTACAAGTTATGCATGGTATGTTTGTGTGTATGTTTGGTTTTATTATAAGGGTTTTTAGTTGTTTTATTAATTGGATTGCTACATACTGTTTTTATCATTGTTGTTAGCCGCCCCGAGTCTGCGGAGAGGGGCGGCATACAAATCCAATAAATAAATGAATGAATGAATGAATGAATAAATAAATAAACAAACAAACTGCTAAGAAAAGGGAAGGTCATTTTTGTTGAAAGACCCAAACAGATCAAGCTGACATAAAATTTAGATCAAGCTGCATGCAATTTTAAAGTTGCAAGTTTTTCACTCCTGATTCCACAGTGTCCTTCACTTGGTGCTCTCTTTGGCTTTCCAATATTTTTCTTTTCTTGGGTTCAGAAAGGGAGAGGAAGGGTTAACGAATATCCAATTCTTCCAGCAATGGAGTAAAAGACCTGAACTACGCCTAGAAATATTAACCCATTGAAGTAATTTACACAAATAGCTTGCTTAGTGTCTAATTTCCTTTATTGATATGGTTGACAATAATGAAGAGGGATTTCATCCTTTCTCTATGGGCTGATTCTAAATTGACCTGAAGCTACATATTTGCTCTGTGGAATGAACTATCCAAGCCACCCAGACCATCAATTTCAGGCAAGAACCTTGTGGAATTTCCCTGGGTTACCAATTCCTATAAGGCTACAGTGACACATAATAGATACCATTTATCTTAGGTGTGTGTGTGTGTCAATAGTAGTTGCTGTGGAAGTGAATCTACAACAGGACACTGAGGGACTGAGAATGATCTTTTGATTAATTCAGTACACTCTCTGTGACAAAGCACAGGCCTCCAGAAAGACAAAGCAAAGATACAGGTCCCATGAAAGGCACACTTTTCTGCCTCATATAAAATAGTGCTCATTTAATAATAATAATAATAATAATAATAATAATAATAATAATAATAATAATTTATTGGATTTGTATGCTGCCCCTCTTCGTAGATTCGTGGCGGCTAACAACAATGATAAAAACAGCATGTGACAATCCAGTTTTGCAGTAGCTTTTCTTTTAAAACTCCTAGTATTATATAGACACTGTGGAATCAGTACTTGTTTATGCCAGCAGGAGTGTGATAACATGTTTCTTTATAAGGAAGATTTACTGTTGGGATAGAAATTCTTATAGTTTAATTCCTACTCAAATAATAATAATAGTTTAATTTCTAATCAATTAATAATAATTCCTACTCAATAATTCCTACTCAATTAATTCCTACTTTAATTCCTATAGTTCCTATTCTTATAGTTTAATTCCTACTCAAATAATAATAATAGTTTAATTCCTACTCAATTAATAATAATTCCTACTCAATAATTCCTACTCAATTAATTCCTACTTTAATTCCTACTCAAATAATAATAATAATTTATTGGATTTGTATGCTGCCCCTCTTCGTAGATTCGGGGCGGCTAACAACAATGATAAAAACAGCATGTGACAATCCAATAATAAAACAACTAAAAACCCTTATTATAAAACCAAACATACCCACAGACATACCATGCATAACTTGTAATGGCCTAGGGGGAAGGAATATCTCAACTCCCCCATGCCTGGTGGTATAAATGAGTCTTGAGTAGTTTACGAAAGACAGGGAGGGTGGGGGCAATTCTAATCTCCGGGGGGAGTTGGTTTCAGAGGGCCGGGGCCGCCACAGAGAAGGTTCTTCCCCTGGGGCCCGCCAAACTCGTTTAATCCAAGGGAATGACCAATGAAGTCCACTAAACTGTCTCTGATTGCTGAAGTACTATAGAGACAATAGCTTAGTTTATTTATTTATTTTATTTATTTATTTTATTTGTCATACAAATATAGAATTTTATTGTAGTACGTTTAGCATAATATAAGTATAAAGTAGAGAAAGAAAAGATAAAAAGACATTAGGACAGGAACAGTAGGCACAAAGGTTCACTTATGCACGCCATATCATATCATATCATATCATATCATATCATATCATAGTGACCTATAATGTAATCTGGGTTTTATCTTGGCCTTCTGCAGAAATCCAAACATTGTGATGAATAAATCCTACTTTTGGGCTTGATATTGACTGTGACAACACCAAGCCAATTGTGGTACAATTAAAAAAGATGATTTCGGATGCTGAAATCTGTGTAGATTAAGTTCCAGCAACAACAGACATCGATTTTTTAGTCCACTTTACTTCTCCAATCATCCTCAGTTAAGGCTTTTTCCTTTTGTGTCTGTATGAATTTGAATTTCCCAGAAAAACCAGAGAAGAGATATTGATACGTCTCTTCTTTTATAAACTTAAAGTTCAGTCCAGGGGTGGGCTGCTGCCTGGACCGGGGTTGGGACACAGTGGGGTAGCAAAAATGGAGCTCCACCCCAGAGCACCCAATTTGCACTGAAAGATGTTGAAAGAAAATGCAGGGCGTCCTGCATAAACCATGCCCAGAGTTTGGTAGTACAAATTTTGGTAGCCCTTCACTGGTTCAATCTATTCTTGATAATTAAAGCCTGAAAAAGAGAGGATCATTTTTCTGAAAAAACAGGAAAGACTTTGAAGGAATTTCTTTTTCTTTTGCTTTCTTTCATTTTTATTTTCCACCACTCTCTGCTTCACTACTCCCTCTCTGCCAAGTCATCATACTTCAAATAATCTCTTTTGAACACAGGCTGCCATAATCCCTGTGCAAAATTAGAGCCAATCTTTTTGTTATCTCCATGCCTTTTAAATTTATCCTATCTTAGTGTGTGCTTTTGGCTAACCCAAAGAGAAAGTTTTGCAGTAGCTTTTCTTTTAAAACTCCTAGTATTATATAGACACTGTGGAATCAGTACTTGTTTATGCCAGCAGGAGTGTGATAACATGTTTCTTTATAAGGAAGATTTACTGTTGGGATAGAAATTCTTATAGTTTAATTCCTACTCAAATAGACTTTGATTCAAACTCTAAACAAATTGAATTGTTTTCAAGTAATTCTTATGAAAATTGATGTTTCATGTACAGTAATACCTTGTCTTACGAACCTAATTGGTTCCAGGGGGAGGTTCGCAAGACGAAAAGTTCGTAAGACGAAACATTGTTTCCCATAGGAAACAATGTAAAATCCATTAATTCGTGCAATGAGCCCCCCCCCCACACACACACAAAAAAACAGCCGCCGCCCAGCTGTCACCTTTTAAAACAGCCGGGGGGCTTCCCAGCGTCCTCCTGAACCCAAACGCCAAACCTGAACTTATGGGTTTGGCATTCAGGAGGCCTCCGAGAAGCCCCCTGGCTGTTTTAAAAGGTGACAGCCAGGCGACGGGGCTTCCCAGCAGCCTCCTGAACCCGAACTTTTGCCAAACTTCTGGGTTTGGCATTCGGGAGGCCGCTGGGAAGCCCCGCCGCCCAGCTGTCACCTTTTAAAACAGACGGGGGGCTTCTCGGAGGCCTCCCGAATGCCAAACCCGGAAGTTCAGGTTTGGCGTTTGGGTCCAGGAGGCTGCTGGGAAGCCCCCCGCCTGTTTCAAAAAGCGACAGCCGGGTGGCGGGTTCGTAAGAAGAAAAAAGTTTGTAAGAAGAGGCAAAAATTTTCTGAACCCCGGGTTCGTATCTCGGGTTGTTCGTAAGACGAGGGGTTCGTATCATAAGGTACCACTGTATTAACTTTTTAATATTTTTTAAAACAAAATCAGGTTGGATCAGAAATGCAAAGATGAGACAGTCAAGGAGACAAAGTAGCCCAGAAACATGG